>NC_142584.1:55424704-55727734 GCF_965207765.1 Zootoca vivipara
TTCCAAACTGTTGTTGTGACACAGCATAAATCTAGTTTGGTTCAGACTTCAATGAATGGTAGGGAATATCACATCCAGAGGAGATAAAAAGGTATCATCTCTGCCAAGGGATTGTTGACCCCTTCTTTGATGTTTTACAAAGTAAGAATTTACTTTGATAAAAGTGGTGAAATACAATGCCTTAGAGTTTAACACTCCTCCCTTCCATATGAAAATTTAGAAGTACTTGTTGTGAACCATAATTTAAATTCATGGCCATTCATGTTTATTTAACTAGGTAAAAGACCCAGAGGAAAACCAGGTCATTTGTTTAGAGTAATTGGCAATGCTAGCAAAAACAATTAAGTAGTTCTCCCAGCATAGCATAATCGATTTCATATAATTTTGGTTGGGGCATCTCCATTTCAAAATACAAGCAATGTGACCTTCTCCAGCCAGACAGGTAACACAAGAGACGGCATCACAATATTATTCAAATTAAACTCTACTATTGCAGCTTGGTGTGTTGTCCGAACGTTCTCAGAAAAGTAAGCAATAGTGCTGAGTATAACTAGGGGGCATTGTGGAAATCATTAAGATTTTCACACACTATGAAAAAGAGCACTCTTTTTGGCCATTTTTTGCTGGGGTTCCAAAGGACACTAAAGTATTTACAGGAGGGTTAAACAACTGGTGTATTCCTTCTTCCTCTCCATTCCATGTGAGGACTTTGCCTTCTGTGACATCACCAACTAATTAAATGTACACGCTGCAGTGACATCATAGTGGCTACATGAATCATGACTGGCTGGGAACTCAAAAAGAGCACACACAAAAATGGTTTTGAATCAGTAGGGCAGCAAATAGGTACACCACCTAACAGACCCCTGAAAGCCCATTTTCCACACCAAAACATTCACCCAAAAAGTGTGTTACAGTACTGTAACTAATTAACATTCTGAGCATATCATGGTATGGAATCAAGTCTTAAACAGCCTTCAGCAAAGGGCACATCCTTCGAGCAAACCAAGATAATATCTCTCATTTGGAGGAGCAGGTTTTATTAGTTACAAACTGGGAAGCCTACAGGACCTACCGATTCTTATCTACTGGCCAGTGAACACTTCCCTCCAGTCTTAACTCTTAATTGCTTAGAGTGCATGAGATTGGTGTACTTGTATTAGGGTTATGCCATCCATCCCTTCCCTGCTGCCATTCATGTTTTGGGCTCCTACTCCCATCATGCCAGACCACTGGCCATTCTGGAAATAGTTGTCCAACACATCTGGAGAGTACTAGGCTGGGCTTATATCTATAGGGTTTCAATATAAAACTGTGAGGAAACATTAAAGTACAGCAAGTGACCCTTTCTTCCTGGAACTCCAGAACCAACAGCAAACTGTGGTCCAGACACACTGCACAAAGCATTTGCATCAGCCACTAAGAGATGAATTGGTATGAATGCAGCCGGGCCTGAAAGATCCTTTCATCCTGAATGCTGACTAGAAGCACCACAATTACAACAGATACTGGGGGAGCAGTTCACTATCACCACTGCCGTGTCTAAGGAAACACATGGATTCAAGTGGCCCTGACACTCTTATTTCCTTATCACTGCACTGTCCTACTTCCAATCAAAATTAAACATGCCTTCAGCTCCTTGAGTGTTTCATTTGCATTTATAGCCTGATCAGAAACAGATTGCAACACCACCAGGATGATTACTGATCGGGTTCAGTTTCCCTGATGGCACAGGAATCTGTGGTTACAACTTTATAAATGTTCACCCCTAACATCTGTGTGGATTGGGTCAGGTGATATGAGTTCAGAGTCCCTTGGCTGTAGTCAAGTGTAATCAAAACTTCAGTGATTCAGAGAAGGCTCCAATGTCCATTTTTGTGACAAGACAATAGAAACTGTTAGAAAGCCACATAAGAGAAACTTAAAACCTTTCTATTACCTGTTACCTAGATGGTGTTGCAACATGGAGACAGATGGTCAATCGTTTTTCTGAAGCAGTCAGAAACTGTATTCAGACTAGATCCTTATTTTCTCTTTTGAGAACTGCCGTGCTCAGTATTGTGCATAGGAAACATTTGAAAGAGGAGAAAAAACAACTGCTCCCAACTTGCTGCTTTATTTTATTAAAGTCCCTAGAACTCATTACGTCTCTCAAATACACTCTGAACTTCTGAAATACTTTAAATCACCACCAAAGAACTGCAAAGGTGGCAATCACGTCCTTTCACTCCCAGCAATGTCTATATATGTATTGGCCTCTCCCATGCAAATATATACACTCACAGATTTGCAATACATCTACAATAGCCATTTGCCACAAATTTATTATTATTATCCCACTTACCTCATTAACATTAGCTATCTGGAAACATAGAAAGGGCGAATAAGAAGAAAAAAGTCTGTTTTACAACACTTCCCCTCCCTGCTCACCAGGAATAAAATAATAATCGCCATAGGTGATCTGGTAGTTTCTCTTTACAAGTCTGGGATAGCATCTTACCGATTATGATACAAAGTAGCCAGGGCAAAATTCAACAGTTCATCAAGACCTAAAACAGCTCTATAGCCACTTTTATTAGGAGTGAGGAGTTACGGTATGTTTTCCTAGGTTCCTGAAGACTATTATTAATTATTATTTTTAAAAAAACAGAACCTTCTGTTGTTAACATAAAAAGCAAAGATCTACCACATGACATTTAACAAGAAAAAACAAATATTAGGACCTATGCTGTGCTTCCCCTTATTAGAAAAAACTGACAACCTGATCCTATGTTTACTCAGAATTAAGTACCACTGACTTTGATATGACTTACTCCCAAGTAAGAATGCATGGGATTGCGCTGTAAAAGGCTAGGCTAAACTATACAACAACTTATTAGATACAAGATGCATTACAAAGAAAACATTAAGGACAGAATGTGCTCATCAAATGAACTCCACATTACACAACAGCACGTCTAAAACTGACACTTACATGACTGAAAAGCAAAGGTCAAGAACAAGCAAACACAGCAGTACATACACGTCATCTGATTTATTTATTGCTTGAACAAAATACCGAACAGGAAAAGCTTCCAAGAGGTTTAGAAAAAACTATCTACTCAAGTAGCATACAAATCAGTCCACAGGGTGTGATGCAAAATAACTGCTCATATTTCAGAGGAGAAAATAACATGACTAGGCTTTAGGAAGTTGAGCTGGAAGGATCCTTTTGGGTTAAGCAATCTTGTAAACCAAAACAGAGGCCTCTGGAGATTTTATTTAAAGTTACACTTAAATGCAACACACTATATAAGAGAGGAAATTAATATATTGGATTGAAACAAACTATGGAGGGGGAGGACAGTAGAGAAGATACCCAACATCCAAAGTCAACATTTCTATTGCTAAATGGGAAATTACATATCTTACTGAGAAGCTTGATACTTAAAGGTAGTTTGTTCTTTTATAATTGCTGCCCTATGCTCCTTGCAGAAGGACAGACAGGATAGAAATGATGCAGTAGTAACAACAACAACAACAATCTACAAGAGTGAAATTGAATATATCTACCATGGGAAAGAGGAAGAGAAAGAACCAAAAAAGTGCAATAGTGAAGTTCTATTGGCATGCACGATTAAGGATTTTGTCACCAGCTATCTTTATATAAAAATCCTGTTTGGGTCTTTCATGCTGAGGCATATTCAAGCCTAACCAAAATCAAAGACATACGCAGTTGTTTGAGGAGAAAAGCTAACTTCCCATGTGGCATCTCCTGCATGAGGAGTGACAGAGATTGTAAAATCTCACCACAGCTTTACCATTTGTTCATAGTAGTCACTCTAGGTTAAGCAAAAATTTGAACTAGGTCTGGATACTGGGCCCACCCTGGATCTTCCATGCACTGTAACACTGGCCTCTAGCACAAGTTGTGAAATGGGTCAGGAATCTCCCACACCTCATCACATGAAGTAAACAAAGTTGGTAAGGGAGGGCATCATTCCTTCCCCCATTTTGCTGATGATTACCCATTGCACATTTCACTACTAAATACTGTATTTGCTAATGTCCTATTCTAATGTCTATTACTATGTGTTTGGTGCAATGTGTCCTCCGCTGTGATGTTTGAGATATTCAAAGAAATGGCTCAGCCTGACCCAGATTCTTGTGGTTAAAACTCTTCTTTTCAATGAAGCCTGCACAGGTCAGAGTATCAAAACCCCACAAAACACAGCTGGTGTTCTTTATTTCAGAATGCTATGGCTTTGTCAGATATAAATCAAGATACAGCAGTGCTTTTTTGAAAGATTGATTTCAAACCTCTCACTGCAGGTCAAGGATGCTGATGTGGTTTGCACACCCCTGCCTGAATACCTATGGCTATGACTACTGTTGGATGACTACTAAGAACACAGCAAGAGCAAAGTAAAAGTTATAGGAAATGATTAGGAGTAGGTGTCCTTTCACAAAGAGCATAATGTTTGTTGTTGCTGCTGCCCACACGCAGCATGGGGTGGCAGGGAGAGGGCAGATGCAAGAAAGTAACATTGCATAAGCATAGCCCATATAACTCTCTCCAATGCCTTCTTCCTACACTGCGGTCCTAGAAGTTCACAGTTGTTCTACACAAGCACATGGAAACATGCGCACACTTTCCTTCCACTCTACCATATATGCACCCAAGGTTTTGCCTCGCTCCCTAGCTACCACATTCAGAATGCAGGATCATTTTTTTAGATCTAAACAGCTTTAACCCTACAGGAAATTGCATACATTTTAAAATCTATATATATAAAAATGTAAAAATCGTGAAATTCCGTTTGACACTTTTCTCTGTAACCGCTTGACCGATCGTCCTGAAATTTTGACACAACGATCCAGGCCACTCCTAGAGCGTTGTTGGGGCCAAAAATCCCTCAAATCACACACCTGCCCAGGTACAGACCTGCTTTTCCACCAAGTCAAACAGCGCCCTCAAGTGGCGTAGTACCCTCCTCCACCCCCTCCCTTCCTGAGAAATCTAAGCCACACCCACAAACCGAATGACATCATCATCAACCAAGCAACTGAAATACACCAAGGCAGCCATTTTATCTAGGCCTTTGTTTTAGGCCCCTGACAGGCTGACAGGCCTCCACTAGGCCCGGGGAGGGGAACCAACATTGCCAAGTGGAGGTCGGGGCCTGCCTTGGGGGGGGGGGTTGCCACAGACCACAGCACGGCCTTTGATTTATGTAGGCCCCTACACTGCAAGGGGTTTTTACTTTACCATTTAGCACCACTACCCCCCCCCCAAAAAAACCCACCAAAAAACCAACATATTTCACCTCGGCATTGCAGACTAGGCCACTTTCCAGACTAGGCCAAGTGGAGGTGGGGGCAATAGAGGGCAGGGATAGGTAGTGGGTCAGAACGGGGGGGGCGGGGGAGACACAGGGATGAAACCTGCCCTCTCCACAATATCTCCCCTCGGCTTTGCAGACTAGGCCGCTTTCCAGACTAGGCCAAGTAGAGGTGGGAGGGGGCAATAGAGGGCAGGGATACGTAATGGGTCAGAATGGGGGGGCACAGGGATGAAACCTGCCCTCTCCACAGTGTCTCTCCTCGACTCAGGGGGACTCTATATTTTCCCTTAAAACCCCCCACATTGGCTTATTTTCAGGGGATGTCTTATTTTTTATTATGCGTCCAGCCTTGCCTCTTCCTTGGGGCCCTCCGGAACTGCGCCTATCACTATGTCTTATTTTCGGGGTATGGCTTATATTGCGCAAATGCTTAGAAATCCTGCTATGGCTTATTTTATATTTTATGGGGTATGTCTTATTTTAGGATTGTAAGCCTCTGTGTCTTTTTTTTTTTTAAAAAAAGACCACAACCATGCACTTTCTCTCCCCAGTTTAAGTCCTCAGATATTTGCAGTGGCCACCCCCCAACGCATTTACAATCCCCTACCTTCCCCTTGCCACTTCCTGGGTTTTTTATGGAACTGAACAACTCGGGTGCTTCATAACGTGCCTTCTGTTGACAGGCCCTTGCAGGGCCAGACAGAGGCCCGGCCCAGGTAGATAAAATAATGTATCCCTGTTTTTAACCCTTTTGTTACTTTTTTCATTTTACTGATTGTGAATATGCAGACCGAGGCCCCCTCTAGATTCGGAGGCCCGCGCCAAGTGGCCCATATGACCCCCCTCCTTCTGTCTGGGCCTGTCTGTTGCTACGGGGCTATGGGGCTTCGCTATTTGACCCCACCTCGGAATTTTTTAAGTAGTTCTCTGCCTCCCAGGGCACATCATCACCCCCCATCCTTAATCTAAATATACAGAAATGCTCACGATGCGTGCGCAGGGGCCAATGTATGGAGATACGGGGGGAGGGGACAACATAGGGCTCAGACAAAAGTAAATACTGGGAAATTGAACCCAGAAACTGACATTTCCTTCTCCAAGGGTGGGGGCCAATGTAGGAAGATACCGGGGGTAGGGGCCAACACTCCCCAGGGACAACAGAGGGCTCAGACAGAAGTGCATGCTGGGAAATAAAACCCAGAACCTAACAGTTCCTTCTCCAAGGGTGGGGGCCAAGGTATGGAGATACATGGGGGAGGGGCCAACACTCCCCAGGGACAACAGAGGAAAGGGTATCCTACCGAAACACAGGGATGAGCCGGGGTGGATGGAGGAGGGGCAGGGTACGTCATGGATCAGGACAGGGTGGGGTGGGGGGACCACAGAAAAGAACCCTAGCAACGCGTGGCCGGGTCAGATAGCGTATTCTAAATGCCTTTATATTAGTCTTCGTGGAGAGGGCACACAGATTCAGGCAGCCCCAGTCCACACAGCAAATGGTCAAACATGATGCAAGAAACATCTGGAGGGCATCAGATCCCCCCCCTTTCCCCTTCTAGAATAAAAGGATATTTGAAACAGTGGCTTTCTCCAAGGCTAAACATCATAGCTTCCCCCAAGCCAGCATACAGGATGACAATTCTAAGGTAATTATTTTATAAAAGTAGTAAATGATAACTTACTACTGTTTCGGAATTTCCCCCCTCAAAATTATGATAAATAAGTAGAAGAGAATTCACTAGATAACAGCAACAGCTTTGTTTTGAAATATCAATTAAAAACTCCTCTAAGAAAAATTACGGAAAGAGTTAACATGCAATCTGATTGCACTTTAGCCATTGTACTTTGTGCACCTAGAATTGTAGAAATTCAATCTTCTAGAAACAGCTTGGCAAATGAAAGTTTAAAGTCTACACTGTGACTCTGCAAGACTCACAGCAGTTTTACTGAACTTTGCATTCTAAGAACTGCCTGTATTTTCAACTAATTTTCTATTGATGATTGAGTTCTATTCCATTGTAAACTTCATTCATAAGTAAAACAGAAATATATTATGGTCTCTGGAAACTAAGTAGTATCCAATTGCCTTGGAGAACAAGTTTCCAGATGAAATATTTCCATATAACGGTAAATCAAAACTGATTTATGTGAGCCTTTTTCTATGGCTAACTGGTTACAGTACAGTGTAGTGAAAGACTATTAGATAGACATGCATTATTTGAGAGCTACCAAAGGGTGAGGTAGCACCTTTTATTTGAAAAACAGAAGCTGACCTGAACCTGCAGGCTTCTAATTCAACAAGCTATGCCAGTGTTTCTCAACCTTTTTTGGGCCACGGCACACTTGTTCCGTGAAAAAAATCACGAGGCACACCACCATTTAAAAAGTTTAAAAAATTAACTCTGTGCCGCCCTATATTATAATTATGACTGTAAGAAACACTTGCCAAATATTGCTTTCCGGCGGATCAGCGCTGCCGAGTTCTTAAAAGATCCGGGTTTCTGATCCACCCGACCGGACCCCGCCGTCCCGTAACTTACCCTGTGCGTGTTCTCGGACTTGTGAGAGGACGATTTGGTCTTCATGCCTCCATGAATTAGCAACAAACTACCTTTTGAATGATGGAGATTGAATATTTTAAAAGTAGCTACTTGAAGTCCGCTCGATTTTCCAAAAAAGAGACACACGTGCGGCACTATTAGCTGCTGGGGGCTGCCATCTTGGCTAAAGGATTCTGGGATGATCCTGTCACGTGAGGCATGGGGAAAATGGAAATAATGAAAGCTGATTGGTCTGTGGAAACTAGAAGGGGCGAAGAAATAGGATGCCCAGGGAGGTGGAGTTTGCAGCTGCAAAATCGCCCTTCTCGTTGCCGCACGTCGCAGCACACCAGCCAGCATCTCGCGGCACACTAACAGCGGTTGAGAAACGCTGAGCTATGCCAAGCATCTTTATGTGACTTCTGTAACTGAATACTGCTTACCAATCTTTGATGTCTCAATAACCAGTTAAGTTTCAAATCCCAAGTAAAATGGAATCCTGGTAAACCTTAACTGCAGTTAGTGCTAATGGAGATTTTGGGTATGCTTCAGTCTGACAGGGTATGAGCAGTGACAATTCACGCACCAGAACAGAAGAATAGGGGGCGTGGGCGTGCAGGTATATGACACCCAGCCTGCAATGGCTCACACCCAGTCTCTTACCGTAACTATAGTTAAGAAATTGACTATGCCCAAGTAATGGAATTACTGTATATCATGTGCATCTCATTTACAACACTTCAGTTTCCCTCCCTGTCCTCTGTATCAACTTTTAGATTGTAAGCTCCATGGGACAGGGCCCATGCCACTCATACCTTGCAAATAACTTTTGTGCATTGATGGAGCTATAAACAAACAGTGAGATCTAACTATTTCATCTGCACCATTTGTGTGTGTGTGTGTGTCCTATGAATGAACATAGTCATAGTGTTCTATACCAATGAGGTTCAAATTTCTCAGACCTTCAGTGATCCCATTTCATGTTCACAGAATCTCTGCTCATCTTCCATTGAATCATTGTGTGTTACTGTTTCGATCTAGTCATTGCCCCATATGTGCTGACAGGCCTTCCTAGAACACACACCCTAACCCCTTCACAGCTGCACATTGCAAGGCAATACTAATGATGACAAACTGTCTATCAGGCAGCTCATCCACCACTAAAAATCCTGTCATTGTGGAGCTACCAAGCTTTTATGGAATTCCAACGTTTTGTGAACACAGTTTGAAAACTGCCACTCTATTGAAGGGTAATTCCGTAGTGACCAATATAACATCTGGAAGCTTATGTACATAACATTTGTGTTTTAGCTACTATTATTTGAACTCCAATTAACATTAAAATATTTGTGTGGTAACTTTATTGATCTTCCCTCCAAAACAAAATCAAGAAGTATGCTACAGGTAATTTAAATACTTCCTTTTTCTTGTTTTGTTTTTTTTAAAAGATGTGACCAACATGACCAACATGTGTGCGTGCGTGCGTGCGTGTGTGTGTTAGTTTTCTATGTATGGCACTCAACGTGTTTTGTCACTTTCAGACCATGGCCAGTGCTGGATGATTTGGAAGAAACATACCAGAAGGCTCAAGGCAATTATTTAGTAATCCAACCCCTGCCATTCACTGATTAGTTTTGAGCAATCAAAAATATAAGGACACCTTGGGAGTGGTGTTGCAATTTCTTGGCTACCTTGCGTCTCTATCTCTGCCTCAACCTTTTAACACAACTGCATTCCAATTTCCTACCTTTCAACATGCAAGCAGCAACCTTTATTGAAGTTGCACTAGTACAATGCTAAAGCTAAGCAAGTATATAGGTCATGCCATGCACTTATTTTTTTAAACAAAATTTAAAAATTCCTTCCAGGAGCACCTTAGAGACCAACTAAGTTTGTTATTGGTATGAGCTTTCGTGTGCATGCACACTTCTTCAAATACACTGAAACAGAAGTCACCAGACTCTTATATATACTGAGAGGGTGGGGAGGGGTATTACTCAGAAGGGTGGTGGGAATGGGTGATTGGCTGATAGGTGTGGTAAACCTGTTGACAACTGTTAACAACTGCAATTGGTCTTACAGGAAAAAACAAGGGGTGAGATGGCTAAAAATCTTTATCATGTATAATGGGATAAGAATCCAATGTCTCTATTCAGACCAGGTCTCTCCATGGTTTTAAGTTTGGTAATAAGTTGCAATTCAGCAACTTCTCTTTCATCTATTTCTGAAATTCTATTGTAATATGACAGCTACTTTGAGATCTTGTATAGAATGTCCTGGAAGATTGAAGTGTTCTCCTACTGGTTTCTCTGTCTTGTGATTCCTGATGTCAGATTTATGTCCATTATCCTTTGGCATAGGGTTTGGCCTGTTTGTCCAATATAGAGAGCTGAAGGGCACTGTTGGCATTTGATGGCATACACACAATGCTAGAAGATGAGCAATTAAATAGCCCTGATGTTTGATGTTGTTGGGGCCAGTAATGGTGTTGTCTGGGTGTATGTGGCAGCAAAGTTGGCATCTGGGTTTATTGCAGGCTCTGGTACCAGTGTCCATGTGAAGTCTGGTGGTTGTATTATTGTGGGAGAGGAGTTCTATAAGTTTGGGTGGCTGTCTGTAGGCAATGTAAGGTCTTCCTCCCAGAGCTTGAGAAAGAGAACTGTCATTGTCAAGGAGAGGTTGTAGATCTCTGATGATGTGTTGAACTGTTTTAACTTGGGAGCTGTATGTGATTGCTAGTGGTGTTCTGTATTTTCTTTTTTGGGTCTGTCTTGCAGCAAGTTCTCTCTGGGTATCAGTCTGGCTCTGTTGATCTGTTGTTTAACTTCATCGGGTGGATATTTTAGTTCTAAAAAGGTTTGCTGTAGATCTCTTAGGTGAGAGTCTCTGTCTGTAGAGTTGGAACAGATGCGGCTGTAACGTAGGGCCTGGCTGTATACAATGCATTGTTTGGCATGTTTGGGATGGTAGCTAGAAGCATGTAGATATGTTTGTCGGTCAGTTGGTTTACAGTATAAGGTGGTGTCTATACACCCATCCTGTATTTTTATAGTAGTGTCCAAAAAAATGTATTTCTTGCATAAAGGTAAAGGGACCCCTGACCATTAGGTCCAGTCGTGACCGACTCTGGGGTTTGCGGCGCTCATCTCGTGCTATTGGCAAAGGAGCTGGCGTACAGCTTCCAGGTCATGTGGCCAGCATGACAAAGCCACTTCTGGCGAACCAGAGCAGCACACTGAAACACTGTTTACCTTCCCGCTGTAGCGGTACCTGTTTATCTACTTGCACTTTGACGTGCTTTCGAACTGCTAGGTTGGCAGGAGCTGGGACCGAGCAACGGGAGCTCACCCCGTCGCGAGGATTTGAACCGCCGACCTTCTGATCGGCAAGCCCTAGGCTCAGTAGTTTAGACCACAGTGCCACGCGCGTCCCTTATCTCTTGCATATAATAATAATAATTTATTATTTATACCCCACCCATCTGGCCGGGTCTCCCCAGCCACTCTGGGCAGCTTACAACAGAAGAATAAAACACAATAATCTATTAAACATTAAAAGCCTCCCTGAACAGGGCTGCCTTCAGATGTCTACTAAAAGTCTGGTAGTTGTTTTCCTTTTTGACATCTGTTGGGAGGGCGTTCCACAGGGCAGGCGCCACCACCGAGAAGGCCCTCTGCCTAGTTCCCTGCAACTTGACTTCTCGCAACGAGGGAACCGTCAGAAGGCCCTTGGTGCTGGACCTCAGTGTCCGGGCAGAATGATGGAGGTGGAGATGCTCCTTCAGGTATACTGGACTGGGGGAGACGCTCCTTCAGGTATACTGGACCGGCATAGATTGGTTCATTGTTAGGTTGATGGTGGGGTGAAAGTCATTGAATGTCTAGTGGAAGGTGTCCAGGGTCTGTTGACCATGTGTCCAGATAATAAAAATATCATCAATGTATCGCAGGTAAAAGAGAGTTTTGAGTGGGTAGGAGTTTAAGAAATGTTGTTCTAAATCAGCCATGAAGATGTTGGCATACTGTGGGGCCATGCGGGTGCCCATTGCTGTGCTGCTGATCTGGAGGAACAGGTCATCACCAAATTTGAAGTTGTTGTGGGTAAGGACAAAATGGCAGAGTTTGGTAGCAAAGTCCGCTCTGATTTTATCTGATATGGTGTGGGATGTTGGTATACCGAGATTCCACATCCATAGTGGCTAGTATAGTATTGTTAGGAAGATTATTCAAATATAGTATTTTCCTCAGAAAATCTTTTACACATTTTTAAAAAGCTAGTCCACTTCATAGCACTTTGTAGTGGTATATATGTATAACAGATTAAATACAATAATTTTAATGCAATTAGATTCACTATCAGAGAGATGGTGGTAATGGTGATCAACTAAAAGTAATTTACTGTAATACTGTTTCAATTTACCTTGAATGAATTTCATTTTTTATTGATTCATCCATTTCACCTAACGCTCCCCCCACCCCAAAAAGGTAGAGTTAGTAATGCAAAATAATCTACAATGACATACGTCATCAGATTCTTAAATATTAGGAAATCAAAGTGAAACTTCCATGCCTGACCTACAGTGACCTACATTGGACTAAGATTGCAAATCTACTTCCTAGTAAGAAACAACTTCTTACAGATTCCCACAGCAGAATTTACAAGTTTAAATAGACGCGTGGTTAATGTTTAGTGCACTCCAGAGTCCATTTAAATACTAACATATTGATTTGGTATGCATTACATTCTACAAGTAATTGATGTTTTCTTTAAATACAGACCTCTTTCTTGTATACTATTTTGTTGTTGTTAATCTTTGAAGACTTCGTAACTTTCTACCAATGTAATGCAATGCCTGCCTTCTTTTCCACATTAAATATTAGAAATATGTGAAGTTTTATATCAGTGAATAATATTTTTCAGTCTGCCTTTTGGTAAAATTCATTTTTTGAACTTCTGACACATGCATAAATTTTCACTCACTTGTTCTAAATTAATTCACCTAAAATTCCTACCACCAAACATCAAGTCCACTAATGTGATATCTGCATTCCTACATCATTGATAAACAAATTTAAAAGTAGGAGGGTGAGTCTAGTAAATCCTGATTACGAACACTACATACCGGTAGTTAAAGCATGTTCAAGAGGAACTAATTTGTATTAAACAACCTTAATATCCATACCTATTATTTTTAACAAAGGAACACAGTCCCCAGGAAAAGCCTCCTAGCCTGTCTTCCACATAAGCATGGAAATATTTTAATGAGCTGGTTGAGTAATGAAATTTGCTTTAATACCCGTTGTAGGAAAACAAGCAAATGGAAGCACTTCTTAATAGCTAAATTATAATTATATTTGCTAGAAGCAAACAAAGTTCAAGGGGATTTCCTCCCTGGTGCAAGTAGGGTTAGGACTGCTATCCACCAATACTTTTGACTTGCTTCTAGGGTAGAGCTGCAGGAACCAGTGATACTCCAGAAGGTGATGGATTACTACTCCCATCATTCCTAACCATTGAGCATACTGGCTGGGGCTGATGGGAGCTGGAGTCTAATACAGTAGTATCTGGAAAGCCAAAGGTTCGTCACCCCTACTCTAAGTGACTTCAGATGCCCCAGAAACAGCAGTGAAGAGCAGATAAAATATTAATCAAACTAAAAGTTTATGGGTTATTTATCACTTCATGTATGCATTTAATTCTGTACAAAATAGCTGATGGGACAAAAAAGGTTATTATAAAAATTATGGTGTGTGCTTTCTCCTTCTCCCAACCTGCTATATACACTACACTATAATAGCCCACCAGCACCAAGGCAGCAGTTTCTAATTTTCAATTAAGCCCAGTTCTTCCCATATAGCCAGTGGTGTGTCTTCTGAGCTTCCCAGCACTGAGAAAGTATCAGTATTAAGCCTTTTGTTTCATAATTATCCATCGGAAGAATTCACCAACTGATATCTTATCTGAGAACATCATGTCCTCAGTGAGAATGTGTGTGGGCATGGGCACAGCTTGCCAACTTGGTCCAGAGGTAGTGCGCTTGGCTTGACCCGACTTATGTTTATGTGGGAGGTTACCTGGGCAAATCACTATGAGTTCCGCATCTGTATATGGAAATGACAAGGGCCTACCTCATAGAACTGTTGTCAAGGGGGAAAGAAACAGAAACCGCCACACATCTTTTAGCTCCTTGTGTGTGCTATAGCAGTGATTCATTAGTGGCAGGTTGATATGTGACAGCGGCAAAGGTTACTACCAGTCGAATCACCGATCCAGTTTCACCCTTTGTGCTCCCTGCACTGACTCATCATGTGACAACTGGGCAAGGCACCTAATAATAATATTCGTTTCCTTTCTAAATTGTGAGTGTCATTTACTTAGGCAAAATGCATGACAGCACTGATGAAGTACAGAGCCACCGACATCTATTTTTAAATAAATAAATAAATAAATAAATAACCACCATCGTAAACAAAACAGGGAAGAATATAAAGAAATAAAGAGGAGGGCAGGCAATCGAGAGTCAGGGAGGGTGCGGGGGTAATGGGGGCAAGTGACAAAAGGAGAAGGGAAGACACAGCACGAGATGATGATTATTATTATTTTAGTGGGAAGGGGAAAGAATCAGTGGGGCGAAAGAAGGGATCTTTTGCGGGAAGAGGCAAACAAATGTCAGAGACAGCACTAAGGGCACAAGCAGAGCCAAGAGGTCGGGCAAGAGACGACTGGGCACGGGGTGGGGGGCAGCAGAGGTAAGGTGGGAGCATATGGGTAGCAGGACGGACCGGGCAGAGAGGGGCTATGGGGCCGGAGAGTCTCCGGGGGGCTCTGTGGGGAGAACAGGCCAGAGGCGGCGAGAGAAATAGGTGACAGTCCCTGGCCAACCACCTTCCCTCCCTGAGGTGGCTCCGCCGCCAAGCGCCACTCACCCGCTACCGAGAGCCTGGGATCCGGGCCAGTCCGTCTTCAGCTCCGCCCGGCACCAACACAGGAGCCCGAGGCCGCTCGGCTCGGCTCTTCTCCTCTCCTCCGCTCCGCCCCTCGCCGGCTCCTTCCTTCCGGGTCCCACCGGATTACGGCAGCCGCCGCCGCTGGGCGCTGATCCGCCTCCTCTCTCTGATGTGGATGGTCGTGGTCGGCTGGTGGGGCGTTTTGCCTCTGCCCGGGTCCCCCTCGAGCATCCCGCCGCCCAACGAAGGCTGCTTCCTGTTCCAGACGCTTCTCATTCAGAAAACAACCGCCACCATCGCCCTATAGCTGCCATCAAGGGGTCTGTTCGGAAAGATGGTCCTTTCCCTTCAGAAGTCCTTATGGGAGGGGGGTCTCGCTGGAGAAAAGACGGCTGCGGCTTCAACCCAAACCCGCGGTTATTCCATCAGATATTGTGTTAGGCAGGATGCATCCACCTCTTATTTCCTCACCCCTTTATTATAATTGGGTGTTTTAGGGTTCCAAGGCCCCCTCCATATTTACCACGGGATCAAGAGGAACATTTGAAAAATGAGAGATATTACTAGATCGGGTGGTCCTAGATATCATTAGGCCTTGCGTTGAGTTCTTTGCAGCGCAAGCCTAACCGTGACTACTCAGAAGTAAGTCCTGTTGAATTAAATGACGTTTACTCTCAAGTAATAGTTATGCAGCAGGTGAAAGTGTTCCTGCTACCCTGGGGTCTGTCAAACCACTGTAAGGCACAAGAGCCCTGCTAGTATGTTTAGGTTATTTTATTTTATTTTTTATTTATTGCATTGTACTTTTGTATTTGTATTTACTGTAGTTTTGCTATACTTTCTTTTTAGTAATCAGTTCATCACTTTGGGGGCTGTGACCAAAAAACAGTACAGAAAATAACCAATGATGATGGCTGGTTTGCAGTCCCACACAGTCTGTGCCTTTCCCTTTCAGGTTCTCCTCCACCCCAGATGCTATGCAATAAGGACTTTGATATTGCCACATGTGTTTGTATATTTGTTGCCAGGGTGTGGGAAGTAGGAATACCATTGCCTCACACTGTTAGCTTCAGCTGCCCTCAGAATGGGACTTTCAGTAGGGAGCAGGGAACATGAAAAGCTCAGACACAATAGCCCTTCCTCACTCAGATCCTCTGGACTGTGAAGGAACAGGCTCTCAGGGCTCTCAGGGCGCACAAGAAGGGTGCATGTTGTTGCCAGGGTACATGAAGCAATCATTTGGAGATTTGGGGGGGGGGAGATGGGAAGAAGGGGGGGAAGCAGAGGGCAGAGGCCATTGGGCATTTAGCTCTGTTGGGATGCTGCCTGGTAAAGATAGCTTATCAGGCAACATTGGGGCGAGGTAGTTGAAGTGGGGTGCCCCTGCTACTCTTTAATATACTGTGCAAGCCTTTCCTCCATGTGACTCACTTGTTGAAATGTTAGGCATTTTGCTAACATTATATAATTATATATCTGTTTTTGGTCATGTTTTGCTTTTTAGAACGCTAATCGCACCCTGAGACACTTCATTCAAACATCAAATTACCGTAGGTAGGTTTCCAGGGTGCAAAGGGATTGTTAGCAACTCTGCAAAGGATCATAGCCTTAAGCCCACTAATTTCATTAGATCATCTTAACTGTATGCTGAATTGTGGTTAGGATGTGAATATAAGTAAGGTCCAATTGCTAGGTTCTTCTTTGTAAGCATGACATATTAGCTGGATGTAAAGATAATAATGATCTGGGCACTGAAATCCTGCATTCAGGAAGTCTTGGTAAATAATCTGCTTGTCTTATTTTTCAAAGTATTGTTTGCAGCATGAGAAAAAGAATGCCTGATTACCTTGATTCTTCCCATTGTATAATGCTTCCTTAACTTTTGGCTGCTGCATAGTTTAAGTTTTCAGTATTTGATCAACAAATGTATTCTGTACTCAAGTATTAAATAACTCAAGCGGCTGGCGTCCTTACATGTAACTTTGTAACTGGGGCCAAGAATGGAATGCACTAAACTATATTCTACTAATATCATTTCAAATAATTTTAGAAAGTAAAATAGTTCTGTGATTAGGAAATGCTTTACTAGGCAAATATTTAAAAGGGTTAGGTAACATTCGTATTGTTCAGGGCAATTATAAGTAAAATTAATGTGGTTTGGAGTTTTGTACTTGGTTTTTCCCCTTTCAGAAAAAAACTGAAAATACAATGGAAATAAGACTTGACTAATTAATGGGATAGGGATAAAGCTTAGTCAGTGTGACCTTGTGTCAGGGGAATGGCCCATCTGTAGAAAATTCAACATGCCATTGTGCCAGGTTAATCAGAAACATTGTCAGGATATTGGTCATAGGAATCTAGCAACCATGTTCTTCTCTCGTCATTAAACACTCCCTCCATTAAACACAAAAAATGATTGTGGCCTTCCTCCACGATAGAAAGATTGCATCATGGAAACGTCTTCTTTCACAAGTCACTTACTAAGGATGTTTTTTGATGTGCAGTAAAAGCCAGAATGAATCTTGTTGATTTCATTTTGATAGTATCACAGTTCTCTGCTTGCAGGATGTGTTCTTTGCCTTTTGGTATTACATTGTACAACCTATTTCCCAACCCCACCCTTTCAGGTAAGGGATGTATTGGGACTCTCTGAAGCTGAGAATTTACCATAGCTGCCAAGTTTTCCCTTTTCTCGCGAGGAAGCCTATTCAGCATAAGGGAAAATCCCTTAAAAAAAGGGATAACTTGGCAGCTATGGAATTTACTTCTTGTGACAGTTTAATCTAAAAAAAATTAAAAATTGACACAGGAACTGCATAAATTCAAGCCTACCAGCGAGCTACTTTTACTTTTATTTATTAAATGTCTATACCACCCTTCATCTGAGGATCACTGGGCAGTTTTAAAATATTAATACCACAAAAATACATAACAGTAGCAAGAAAAAACCCAACCCCCAGTGTTTAAAAGGCCATAGAGTGTTTTATTAGCAAAAGGCCTGGGAGAAGAGGAATGTTTTTGCCTCTAGTGTGTGCTAACATTCATTATTTGCTACTGTCTTTGTAATAATAGTGTTATGAGATGTGGGTACCAGATTCCCCTAAATTCTTGGGTCTGATAGGTGTTAGAATTTAATCAGTGTTTGGGGTATTAAAATTGATTGCCAGACACAAAATTTAGCAAAGTGTTAAAATACTGGCCAAACTAGCTTCCTATTTTCAGGAAATCTCCTGGGAGATTAGCCATTAACCAAAGACAAAGGGAAGGTAATGGGCCATTAGGAAAGCCAGACAGAGGGCACTTTTTGCCAGGCAGAAAATGGGAGGGGTCTGTTCCTCAACCCAGATTTACCGGTAGTTTGGAAGACAAAGGAGAGTTTTGAGGTAGAGTTTTAGAGGTAACTTTAGGATTGGGTTTTTGCAGCAATGTTGCAGTCTGTAAAATGCAGCAAGTTGGAGAGAGGGTCAGAGACATGTTTGACAGCATGTTGGATTTCTGTTTTAATCCAAGGCTGCAGCTATGGAGGAAGCTAGACCCTCTTGGAGTGTGATGATGAGAACCTTTCCATTGTAGTCCCAGGTTGTATATATGTGTGAATAAACCATATATCATAAAGACACTACCATACAGTCTCTGCTACTCCTCATTTCCTGAATGAAACATGAACCCTGTGTAAGCACCTAGAAACCCCTGGAATCTTGCACCACTCAGAGATTGGTGTAGCGTGCAAAAATACATATGTATATGCTTACCTTCTGGCTTTACCAACTGGCTTTAGATCACATTTTGAATGGCAGATGCAGAACATAGGGTGCATTTATATTCCGTTCCATATATCTACAAAAAGGAGGCTGAGCTAGAACACTGTAGAGTCCATGGACTGTCATCCTCACAAGTGCTAACAGTTGTTTCTGGGAGGGAAATGCAGCAAAAATGTATCTATTGCATTTAAATTATAAATCAAACCACAGTTAGCATAGGCACAGGGATTTGGCAAGCACTGAGGTACATTCGATTATCAGAGCCTGCAAAATTGTTTTGATCCCACAACTGAGGTGTAGAGCAGGTTGGTGTGAAAATGGTCTTCCAAGTCAAATCCTGCTGATGCAGAGCTTCCCCACCACTGTACTTTCCCCAGAAAACATGGGCAAAATATTACTAGAAACCATCCTCCCTGAAAAAGTATTTCCCAGACAGGAAAATATTCAAACTTAGCACCATGCTTATTATATTTCTATTGATACGTATATTAGAAGAGAGTGGAGAATTCACATCATTGTAGAAGTGAAGGCTGACATTACAAGAAGATAATGGGTGGCAGTCATTACTTGATGAAGACATAAAAAGCTTTTATACTTTATACATGGCATTCTGTGTAATGCCATGAGTCTGAGGAAGGAACTAATGCATTAACACTATTAGGTATCTGAAAAGGTGTGCATGCACACAAAAGCTTACACGTACCAAGAACAGTTGGTCTCTAAGGTGCTACTGGACAATTTTTTTATTTTTTAAAATATTTCGACTGTGTCAGACCAACACGGCTACCTACCTGAAACTATTATAATGATTTATATTAATTTATAATATAAATACTAGATTGAGGAACATGTTTAACTACATCATAGTGGTTGAATTCTTTCAACAAATGATATGATTAATCAATTGGTTAAAAAAAGACCACAGATATGTAGTATCTTGGTTTCTGTTTTAAATATAATGAAAATAAAAGCCACTCGATAGCACTTTTGACATGCTTGTTTATATTTATTTATTTTTCAGCAAAAAAGATTAGAATGTGGCAGACTGCCCTTATATCTGAAAACCTGAACCCTCTGGCTAATGGGGGAACCTATCACTGTCATGTTGGTGCCACTATATGAGGAGTGGGCAGAAAAAAGTTTTCAACTTTGTTTCAGCTCATTGGAGGGGAGAAAATAACTTTTAACTCATTGGCGATTCTATATAATGAACATTTCACATACTGTATACCAACAGGCAAGTCCCAAAGCCTGTACTCCCAAAATCATATAGTGTATGTAACGGAGTAAGTAGGTTAGTAGGTTCCTGTATGTAGAATGATTTGGAAGTGACCATTTTGCCTGCAGAATGCAAAGTAACTCGTAAGAACAGCAACCATACCCTCAACATTTATTTAGATAACTATCTAAACTAAATACATTAAACAACAGTCTATAAAACAAGCAGCAACAGGAACCGCCCCCCCCCCACGGCCCAAGCCCAAACACGCTGGGTCTGGCTGGTGGTAGTTATTCGACAGCGAAGAAAGCTCACTCTGCACATCCTCAGAGATACCCTATTATTTGTTCGTCGCGCAGAATTACTGTGGGTCATGTCTTGCATTGAAAATAGATTTTCCGCGAGCTCGGTTGCAACGAACTGATACAGAATAGAACAGACTTCCTCAACCTCGGCCCTCCAGATGTTTTGAGACTACAATTCCCAGCATCCCTGACCACTGGTCCTGCAAGCTAGGGATGATGGGAGTTGTAGGCCAAAAACATCTGGAGGGCCGAAGTTGAGGAAGCCTGGAATAGAACCACAAGCAAAAGTCCGGGGCAGCGCGCTCGCCGCCCTGTCCCTTTAAGCACCCCCGCCTCCATCTCTCCCGGGCCGCTGCTCTTCAGCCATAAGCCCCGCCCACGGCCCCTCTCGCTCACTCTGTCCCGGAAGTGCCACGTGTACGGAGTGCGCTTGCGCGGCTGCGTCCGGGCTCTTCCGGTGTGAGGAGGGTGAGCGCCTCCCCGCCCTCCCACTCTGGGCTTGGCGCTGGGGCCGGGCGCGCAGTCACGGGAGCCCGCGCACCGACAACCTTCCTGTCGCCACCGCTGCCACCTCCACCACCATGGCCCAGCCGGGGAGACCCGCCGCCTACAGCAGCCAGAACGGGGCTGGGCAGCCGCAGCAGCAGCCGTACAGCAACGGTGAGTGAGGCCAGGCCGCGTCCGGGTGGGGTCGGGTGGGGGCAGCACACGGGCTGCGCGGAGGACCCGAACATGCCTGCGCTGGTGGCTTCGGCGCTGCCGCAGGTCTTGCGCCTGGAAGGACCCTTGGGAGGGGGCGCGAGGCGAGTGAGCGCCACCAGCAAAGGCAGGGAGCGGGGTGTGTGTTTGTCTATATGTGTCTAATGAGGAGCGCTGGGTTTTCCTTCTCGTTTGTTAGCCCGCCTTGCTGTTAGAAACAAGGGCTAGACGACTCACACGGCTTTGGGAGCCTGGGAGGGTTTCTACTTCTTAACCCTGACCCAGACCTTAAGGCTTCGTTTCCTGACCGGCTCCTTAAGTCGCGGTCACGGCTTCTCTAGTAGCGAGTGACTAATGGGGAAATGCTTTGAGCAGTAGCACTCTGATTATTGTTGTTGTTGTTCAGGCTTGGTTTGATATCCGGGTTTGGCTTCATGGCAGACCTTCGTGTTTCCCTGCTATGAGACTCCCGAATGTGGGTGCCCTGGTGGCACCCTTAAAAGCGAAACGTTCCTTGCCGGAATATTCACGTACCTTAATGCAGAACAAAAGGAGACAGTGTCGAGTGACTGCTCTGTACAACCAACTGCTCTTGTAACCCTTTAAAGGTAGTTTCTCGATTTCACAATCACTTGATCAATGATAAGTTGCTTCTTCGGAATAACAGCCCCAGAGCTTTTTTGTAAGAATGAACGGCTTGAGGTGAGGAGGGCTGCGCAGTGTGGTAGTAGCTTTATTTTGTGTTCTTCAGCTGCTACAAAGAATCTAGTGCATCATGACCAAGAACTGCTGGTGTGAGTATTTGGATACAAAGTATAAAATCGAATCTCTTTTATCTCACTGATTGCTCAAGTCTTTTACTGTGGAACAAAACTATAATCTGAGACTCTGTGGATACATGTCTGAACTATGCCCCTTCACCCACAAGTACACCTACAAATGTTTCTGGGTTAAGCAACACAATTTGTAACCTTTAGATCTGGTCCACTGTGCATTTATGTGGTTGGATGGGGCTGATAGAAAGCATTTGCTATACAGTATATCCTTAAATTGTCCTTGTTGGAAAACATAGGAGGGGAGGGTGCTCTTCTGCTTGAATCCTGTTTGCTGGTTTCTCACAGGCAATCACTGTGAGAACAGGATGCTAGAGTAGATGGGTCATTGGCCTGATCCAGCAGGCTCTTCTTTTGCAGCCCAGTTTCCAGATTTCTATTGTCTGAAAGACACTTTTCTTACTGATTTCACCAGTCCTTAGTAAGTACAGGATTTATGGGAATGACCACAGAACTTCATTATCTGGAATAATAAAATGCTATGGCTGGTGGCAACATTCATAAGCCATGGCTTATGAAACAATAGACAAGCACCATGGAAGTATGTTCTTCCCTATCCCTCCTCTTCGTGTTGCATGCTAGCTATAGCAAAAACATTCTGTCTTCTGTTAAGCCAGAGTTCCCATTACATACCAACTGGGAAACTAACTTAATGTCAGACATCCTGATTTGCTAGCAAGCATCAAACCAATGAATTATTGCTGAGACGTATCGTGTGTACCGTGTTTCTCATATTATAAGACATGTCTTATATTCATTTTTACTCAAGAAAATAAGCCTGTGGCTTATTTTCGGGGGTGTCTTATTTTTTTAAAAAAATTACGGTACCTCCTCTTCCTGCTGTGGCTCGGCGCCCGGAACTGGCTGCTGTGCACTTTGTTGGCGCTTCAGCAGGGCACGCTGCTGGGTCCTGCCGGGTTGGGGCTCCAAGCTGTGCGCGCTGCAGCTCTTGCTGCGTCCCGCCGCCGGCTTGGAGCTTGGGAAAGCGCGCGCTGCTGCCTTTGCCGGCTCCCGTTCCGTTGGGGCTTGGCAAAGTGCGCGCTTTGCCGAGCCCCGACTGAGCGGGAACCAGCAAAGGCAGCAGCCCGCCGCCGGCTTGGAGCTCGAGCCGGCAAAGGGTGGGCTCCCCGCCGTGTAGTGCTGCTCCCATCCAGAGGAGGCTGCCAAGGGTGCCGAGGCCCCGCCTCCTCTTCCTCCTCCTTCCCCGTGTCCTTGTCTCGGCTCTGGCTGAGCCAGAAGAGACGGCGGGAGAGCAGCACAGCGTGAGCACAGCGCACGCCAGGGAAGGAGGAGCCAGGCCGGGCGGAGCTGCCGCGCTGCAGTACACGAGGAGCCGGAACACGCATCACTTCCTCCTCCTTCCCAGCTCCCACCGGCGGATCCTCTGCCCCGCCACAGCCGCCCGGCCTGCCTGCCTGCCCGCCCTCCGGCTTCCACACGCCAGAGGCTCCTCCTCGCCCTCCGGCTCCGGCTGCGCTACCTCTCGCGCTCCCGGCTGCCTATTTGTCTGGGTCCCTGCTTGCAGCTGCTGCCGCCGCTGCCCTCTTCCTCCTCCTGTCTCTCGCCTGGGCATGTCGTCCTGTTTTCCCTCGCAGAAGGTTCTTGCTGTCGGCCGCTGCCTGCTCCTTCCTCGCTTCCCGGAGCCGCCCTCTCAGACCTTTGCCGGGTCCCGCTGGGTTGGGACTTGGCATGGCGTGCCCTGCCATACCAGCATGTCTTATTTTCGGGGTACGCCTTATATTTCGCTAAGTCTTGAAAATCCTGCCATGCCTTATTTTGTAGGGATGCCTTAAAATATGAGAAACACGGTAGAGTTTTGTAAACCATAGCATATAAAGCTCTGGACAATGCTGCCTATATTTCCCAATGATGCCTCTATGTAGCAGCAGAGTGCTGCACATTAGGTTCACATAAAATCAAGTTGCTTGCTCTTGATCACATTTCTAAGCAGTATCTGAAATCTGTGTAGCACCTTAAAAAGGAACATTTCTTGTTTTGGAATCAAAGGAGGAAACTAGGTTACAGATTCACTGTGGCATTTTGGAATACTGTATCTTCACTTAGCTGAAATATCCTTGAGGCCTCAGTTACCATTTTGAACTTGGTTTGCCTATGTGGCACTATGTTTATGTGGTGGTGGGAGGATCTTGATTCTCCCCCCCCCAAAAAAGTATGGCTCTTACACTTAAATAGCTGCACATTTATACTTGAATATCTACAGTTGAAATGGCTAGCTTTAAAAGATTGTTTTATAAAAATCATAATTTAATTATTTGTCTCATAAGAGATTCTTAGTAAAGTTTAGATACATGAATGTGGCTTGTGTTTTGCCAACATCATGAATGGCTCATATAGCATAAAGACAGCCCTTCTTCTGAACAACTTGTGCTCTAAATAGAACAATCTACAAGCAGAGAGTAGGTTGCCAAAAAAGTGCTGCCGTTAAAAATGCACAGTTCTGAACAAATGAATTTAATCATATGTTAATATAGATGGAGTAAAGAAGAAGTAAGTTTAGAACAAGCTGAAACAGGGAAACCAGTGGCCTGGATCAGACATAATGGGAAACATGAATGAGCTCCTCCTGGCCTTTATTTATTTATATGCATGATTGGAGGAGATTTGTTTAGCAGAAAACCAAGGTTTCTAGTTATGCCTAGAGAGGCCCTGAGGCCACTGGAATATGTGAGGGAAAGGAGCAAAATATCAGGCTAGTCTGATGCTTCACAATAATGGGAGAGTTCTTTGCTTGTGGAATTAGGAATTGGTTTGGCCACCTCATGAGACGAGAAGACTCTCGGGAAAAGACCCTGATGTTGGGAAAGATTGAGGGCACAAGGAGAAAGGGATGACAGAGGACGAGATGGTTGGACAGTGTTCTCAAAGCTACTAACATGAGTCTGACCAAACTGCAGAAGGCAGCGCAAGACAGGAGTGCCTGGCGTGCTCTGGTCCATGGGGTCACGAAGAGTCAGACAACAACAACAACATCTTAAAGGAACTTTTTGACAGAGTAAATAAATACCCACCCTTTACACATGTCAGGCATACCGCTGGCCCACATTCCTTTAACACCCATACCACCACTGTGCAAGGCCAGCAGCAAAGCCCTAGTCATTGTGTGAGCTGATATTGTGGTTTGCTATCTGGAAGGTAATGTTTAATTGTATGAATAGGACCCAAAAATCTAAAGACTGTGTGTAAGGATGAATGTAAATGTAGAACTTTCCAGGTCTTTCAGTTTGTGAGCTTCTGAGCAGACCTGAGATTCCAGCAAAACGTGCCTGTTGCAGCCTTACATGACACACGTATTTCTTCCTCCACATCCTTTATACTCTAGTGATTCATTTCATTCCCAGAGAATTCTCATTGGACTTACCCTTGATGCTTTGCATCTCTTGATGTACTCACTTCGGCTGTTGTCATTTATTTTCATGACTCCTGGGACAACATATACTAGCAGTGGGAAACTTCCAGCCTGTGGGCCTAATTAAGCCTGGCATGAGTCTCAATTTGGTTTTTGATGCCTTTATCCACAAAACACACCCACTTGCCCCACATCTCATGTAATTAGTGGTATCAGGTGTGAGACAGGTATGGATTTGGCTACAAAGGAACAAATGAGGGCTGAGGTCCTGATCATTCTTTTTGAAGTGGTGCTCCCTGCCAGGGCCAATTGATAGTTACTGGCAGGGAGTCCCATTCCGACTGGCTGTACTAGGGAGTTATTTGACCAAAATAGTGCAGTTGAGGGGGACTAACTTTATCTGTTTGGAGCAAGCTTTGAATTCAGAGCACTTCTTCCAAATGGTGCATTGATCCTTCTGCAGATGCATGCAGAGAGGGAAATACAGTTTGGAGGAATGGTTATAGCAAACCCCTTTGAAGGTATGCTTCCCATCTGTAACCTGATGTTGTGACAGGTAGGTGGTCTCTCTCACCTGTCAAAAGTTACCCTGCTTGGGGGGTGGGGAATTGGGGATCCATCATGATGGCTGCCCAGTTCCCCACACCTGCCTTATACTGATACCAATCCTGTTTATCTTGATTTGAATTTTGTAATTTTGCTGTCTAGTATTGTTTTGATTCATTTATTGTATTTATTATACTTTTGCTGTACAGTCAAACCTCGGTTGATGAACATAATCCGTTCTGGAAGACCACTCGACTTCCGAAATGTTTGACAACCGAGGCACAGCTTCCAATTGGTTGCAAGAGCTTTTTGCAATCAAGCAGAAGCTGTGTCGGATGTTCAATTTCCAAAAAACATTTGAATACTCCCGAGTTTTCGGCATATGGGAGCCGATACGTTCCAAAGAAGAGGCATTCAGGAATCAAGGGTTGACTGTATATTTGTTTTGTATTGGGAAGTATTTTTATTTCTCCTGTGAGCCACTTTGAGCCCAAGTTAGTTGCTGGGGAAATGACATACAAATATTAAATAAAATCATTTTAAAAATCTTCCAGATCACTTACCCTAAATATTACAAGGATATCTGGATATTCTCCAGAACACATCTGCCTCGATGCAGATCTTCTTAACAAAGAATGCTTACAACACTTTCATATAATAGAAGAGTGGCAAGCTCTAAAGAATGGAAGAGCAGAATTCAGCTTTGAACGCCAGCAATGAAATGTATACAGGTGCAATTATAGTCTGGTATACCCCTGTTCATATCACCCATAAGTTTGGTCCTTCCACGGGTAATTTTGTCTTATTGCAACTTCACATACTCTGTGTCATTTGATTACTTTTCAAAATTATGTGACATTCCTGTCCTGGAACAACAGCAGGATATTATCTGGGGATGGGAAGGGAAAGCGCATTCCTAAATTTACTCATCTTCATGAAATCTGGCTTGAGGAATTAGAAATCAATGAGAACACACTTGACTGTTAGAAAGTGTGGGATCTTGCTGCTTTCTGAAAAACAGAAAGTACAGATCAGTTGGAGAATTGACTGAATTGATGAGCTGTCATCTTGAAACTGAAAATCAAATATGAAAGAGTATCTTAGACTACTCATGTTTGGCAGTTACAGTATGCATAGAACACACAGCTTTAAAATAATTATCATATTGGCTACCAAATTATTATTTTAATGGCTGGGACATTTTGCATGCATGGGGAATGATTATCCCAGTAAAAATTATGCTGTATGGTAGGTATTATTTCTCATGGATCTTAGCATTTTGTTTTAAAACAGCAGAATTGATTATTCAGAAACAGATTGTATTTTGCGGAACATCACCAATGATGAAACTAAACTTATATTTGTTCACCAGCCACAAAACTGAACAAATAAACATCTGTTTCAAGATAAGCTATCTAAAAATGCAAAATTAAAAGATAGTCAGCATTCCATACCCAATTTTTTTGAGGAAACTGTTTTGGCAGGTTGCCCTTTATTAAAGATTATTTTCCAAATTATGCCTCTGTTCTTAAGGTACAATTTGAGAGAATGATGGGCTTCCTGATACTGAATTTTCTCAGAAAAGTTTTTAAGAACTATTCTAGGCACCCCAGCTCTCCATGAGTATTTTCTCTGAAGTGAAGTACCCGGTAATACTTTGGATAAAATTGTATGTGCATTTGAACCTTTTCAGGTATTGAACAATATTGCTAATAGATCCAAAGCAGACTCCCCAAAATCTATTTTACAGAAATGTTGTGTTTATGTACTAAAATGTTGCTGAAAATTATTTAACTGACATTAACAGTTGTATTGAGGAACCCAAGTGCTTACCATTCTCACATTCTACAAAATGCCACATGCAGTTCTGCATTAGAAATATTGGAAATCCCCTTCAGTTTGCACCTTGGTGTCTGTCATTATTTGTTACTTGCTTAGTTATTCTACAACTGCAAGCACTGGAAATATATTTGTACTCCAGCTGATAAATTTGGTAAAATCTACAAAACAAGGCCTTTTACAATGAAAATAAGCAGGCTGCACAGTCACCACATCTTCCTTGGCAAAATTCTTTTTGAGCCTGATGCTCTTGATCTGTTACTTGGATCAGTGTGGTGGTATTTGATGTGACTCTTCAATAACAGGAAAGACTCCTGCAGTTATTTGTTGTTTCATCTTATTTGTAGCTGCCTGTTTTGTGTTTTTGTTTTATGCCTGCATTTGTTTGTGTATGGCCTGTGGCTGAAGCAAATTAACTATACCGTGGTCCCGTCTCTTACTGCCTCATGGCGGCTTGGAGCCAAACCAGATGTGACACAGGATACATGGGGAACATCTGCTGACAGCTCCTGTTCTGTTTTCAGTTTAATGCAGTTGCAGCAGGTTCTAAATTTGATCAAGGCAGTAGTTTGGGATGGTCATGCCTCCCTCTTCTTTCACATTTGTAGGGGAGACATCAGGTCAACTTAATATTTCCTCTTTGGGGAGATGGATGGAAGTGTTGGATTTTTTTTTAGGGCTAAGCATCCCCTTCCCACAGCTGTTGCTCTGATCAAGCATGGAGCTCTCTGTGGCTGCATTAAAGTAACAATCAAAACTGTTGTGATACATTCCATATCAGGCCCATAGGGAGCCTAAAAGTTTTGGGAAGGGGCACCAAAAAAGCAATAGGGTATTTATCTGGTATGTAGGACTTCTAAGGACAAAATTGTAAACTTGTTTTTATTTAACCTTTAACTGTGCTGCAGCTTGTGTACATTCAAAATATTTCACTAAGCAACTTCAACAATTGCTACTTTTCTTGCAATCAATTAACAAAATGGTAACCAAACAAGACAAACTACTACCGGTAGTAGAAAGTCAAGAATGAGCTTCAACAGTATTCTTAGTTCATAACAAACGTTTTATTGTTTTTGATGCTACAAAATGTAGTGAATCTAAGACCAATGCTCTATCATCATGGTGTTACAGCTTAAAAGAGCAAGATCTGCTTTACGTTATTACAGTACTGGCAATAGCTTTGAACCTAAGACTAGTGTTAAATTAGGAAAGCAGATTTCAGCTGTTGCAGTACTGCTTAGAATAGTCAGTGCAGTCTTAATTAAAAGACCATGTCCTGGAAAAGCTGTTCCATATTTTGTGAGCTCATATGCAGATTGCACCAATGATGGACATTCTTCAGTAAGGGACTTTACCAACTCAAGCTCTGATTTCAAGTAGTCTAGCTTTTTACAGCGGTCTGGATTGTGTTTCAGTATTTCACTGAGTGGATTCAAATTGTCCTCATTCAGCGCTAGAGCAAATGTTTGCAAGCTACAGATAAAACAGTATTGTATGTCTCCTTGAATGTGTTTTTTGATTTATGAGTGCAATGGTCAATAACTCACCTAATTGGTGAATTTAGATACTTAAGAACAAATTGACCAGCTCTGTCAATCTTCCTTCTTTCCATTTTAATGGAAAGCATTTTGCCCTTGTCACATGATGTTTCATGATAGACAGATTCTGCTCCAGTACCAGCCCAAATAAGAGCATATTTAAGAAGAAAAACAAAGGTTATCATGTTCATTTTCTAAAATAAATTTAATTATCAGTTTATTAAAAGTTTGGGGGTGCAGAGAATTTGGGGGGCAATCTCCCCTGTCCCAACTACAGACCTGCTTCACGTGCCTCCTGCATGACACCCGGGTTGGTGATTCAGGGAGTTAACATGACTTAATTCCATTCCCTTGTGTAACCATGTGCCAACCAGCTTGCTATAATGCTACAGTGCTAATGGAAAGGGTCTCTGCTTGATTTGGGGCTATTTCCTGTCTCCTCTGGTAGCTCCCCACCTCACACCAAAGGCCTTTACTAAGGGTTCTTAGAACCTTTGGAGAAGATTTTTAAGGTCACAGGGAAATATAGTGAGGAGCAGTGGGTTGTGAATTGCCTTGGTGCAAGCTTCCCTTCTTTTTGTGCAACCATATGATGGCCCTTGCATGTAGTGATTGCATACCTTTTTGTTTGACTGTGCAAAATCTTAAACATGTTAGCTCTTATTATACCCATGGTGAACAATGATATGGGGGCTTTATAATGTGAAGCAAATTGGCAAAAATTGCATATACAGTGGTACCTTGCTTTGCAACTGCAATCCGTTTCGCAGAGGCGGTCGCTCGCTGAAGGCATGCTTCTGCGCATGCCATGTAGATCGCGTCTGCGCATCCGATGCTGTGGAACCCGGATGTAAACACTTCCAGGTCTGCAGCAGTCGCTCGCCGAAGCGGTCGCTCACTGAGGTAGGTGTAAACCGAGGTTTGACTGTAGTTAAAGATATGACTGCTTTCCCGGTGGCTTTCTCTCTGCCTTTAACTTGTATCTTCAGGAAAATTTAGTTTCTGTTCCTGAAATGTTTGTATTCCTCAATGGCAAGAATATATAGCATTTATCCAATTATTTCCCTCCTTCCCCAGGTCCTGTACAAAACCCAATGGTGAATTCATCACACTTACCAGGTGGACAGGGATACAATTCTTTTGTCCCAGGCATGTATTCTCAGCAAGCACCTGCAAAGAATCTGGTGCATACATCTTCTGGACCCTATAACTATGGTGCACCTCAGAACGCTTCACCTTTTAGTAATTATCAGGGACCTGGGCAGACTCTTAATCGGGCACCTATTGGATCTATTTCTGTAGCAACAGCACAACAGGGACCTGTTGCCCAGATGCCTCCTCTATCGCAGAACTCAACTGCTGCATCAAGCTCTGCAGGTACCTTTCATTCTGGAGTTAATCTCCCAGCACACTCAAACTGGCAGTACGGACAGGCTCCTTCAATTCAGCCAGCAATGGGCTCTCAGCCAAACCATTTTGCTCATGCAGGGGCAACTCAGCCATTGTTACCTTCATCAGGGAATACAAATCCATCAGCAAGCTATCATGTTTCTTCTGCTGGAGGTCCTCCAGTTCAAAACAGCTATACAAAGCCAGGTAAGAAAAGAAATTCTCCCAATATATTTCTGCAACTGGAGTAGTAAAGAATATTGACTGTCATTCATCCTGAGCATTCTTGAGTCTAGACTTTTGAAATAATGATGTACTTAAAAGCAATCAATTTTGGAAAAACGAATAAATGTTCTCATGTGTATTGTGGGTGGAAATCAGTGCTTTTTTCTGGGGGGATGCAGAGGTACGCATACCCCTAAACATTTTGTGAATCTAAGTTTAGCCTCATTGAGGGGCAGTATTTCAATAGGGGTAGGAAAATGAGTGTACCCCTAAACATTTTTAAGATAAAAAGCACTGGGTGAAATTCAACATTGTGCTATTATTATGGTTCCAATAGTGCAAGCATTTTGCAACAGACAAGTAGAAGCTTCATTGTTGCTGGTATGAGAAAAAGGTGGGTGGGGAGAACACTTTATCCCTGCTACATCATGGTATATGTTGTATCTTGTGGCATTATAGACAGAATGTGTCAAATGGGTGGGGGTTACACCATGCATAGCTCTTACCTACAGAATGATTTGTTACAATTGTATGAAACAAAATGAACAGGGCTAAACCTGGTGGTGTGGGTAGCCAAAATACATTTCACAATATTCACGCTACACTAATTAGCACTGACATTCTAAGTGAACTCCCTCAACCAGTCCCAGCAGTTTTGTATGACATGATTGCATTGTGAGTGACTATATTATCGTTATCATCATCATCCCTAGCCATTCTGCCTAACTAAGATTTCTGTGCATATTCCTACACCTGCTCTTTGGATTATTATGCAGATTGTATTGAAAAGCGGGGAGTAGAATGAGTTTGGCTTTGAATTTTATTAAGGTCACCTGAAATATCCCTCATGTAGAAGAAATTTAATGCACTTATAAAACCCTCTTGGTTCTCTACCAAAATAAAAGTAATCAGAAGCAATGTTGACTAATGTTCTGATGATTCTTGCAGGTTCTGTTCCTCTTCCAGGTAATCAGCTAACATATTCGCCAGTTAGACCTCCTTTAGGACCTCCTCCAGTTAGCAGTCCAGCCTCTACACAGCCCATGGCTCCCCCAGCAAGCATGACACCCCAAGCTTTACAGAGTTCATCAAATACACAAGGAGGTAAGGAATCGATCCTGTAATAAGGAAATGTTATTTATTGTTACCACTAAGGATTAGTAGGGTATCAGTGTTACTCTATTAAACAGCAAAAACAAGAGTCTTGTTGCACCATAATATGTTTATACAGGTATAAGCTCTTAAAGGCAAGTGTATAGATACAGAGGTGAGTAGGGGATGGGTGGGGTTAAAGATGGCATTAAAAATCTAAAAGTATAGTCTTAGCAATTCAATTAGAACTTAATTAGCTTTCCTCAACTTTGTGCCCTCCGGATGTTGTTGAACTACAGCTCCTCTAATCCCTTACTATTGGTCATACTGGCTGGGATTGATGGGAGTTATAGTTCAACAACCTCTGGAGTTAACCATTCACAACAGCAGTCAGGGGACCCTCCCACATGGCAAGGGAGGAAGGAATCAGCATTGATTTATCATAAACTTGAGGTGACAGTCTTTATCCATTCATAACTTCCAATTCACTCTTATTTTTCTAAAATAAGAAATATTCATCTGGTTCAAGTATGATCAAAGTAATCTGGAGGGAAGAACAGGACATCTTTTGTCTTCAAAATAGGCCAGAATAATGAAATCTTGGCTGCAAGTGTCTTAAGCTGCTTTTGCTTTTCAAGTAGATATCCCTTAGGATCTGATTTAAACTCAGTGTGTTATTTTATGTGCCAAAAAGCTTATGCCTTACTGGATTTTTAGGACTACTGTTAACCTGCGGTGCTGTGGGACAGAGGCCAAGGGGTAGACACCAATTTTATCAGGCTGTGTATTTCTATATTTGCATTTTTCTGTACCAGAAAGTGCATTTGGAAAAAGTCTGTTAAAGGTGACTTCTACACATCCCTTCTCATATCATTCATGTAAGCATGCTGCAGAAAGGTAGCCTGATTAATTGTGGATATTGTACTGTTTGAATGGGTGGAATTGTCGTGTAGGTTCCAGACTAAGAAAAGCTGTACATAATGGGGATTATTTAACCTTAACAACATTTAACCTTTGCATGTCATCCAGAATTGTTTTTAGTGGTAAATGACCAATAAGCAAGAACTACACAAGTACTAGATTTATGCATTTGCTTTTAACAGATGCCTTTCTTGGCAGGTGATCCTGCATCCACTGCAAGTGATGGATTGTTGGTCCAGAACAATTATGATGCAATAGAAGGAGGAGGCTTCTTGGGTAAGACATACTTTCTTCAATTTATCAGCCATCTCATTGCTACTTCATGACAGCAGCTTCCTGCCTCTTCCACTGCTTAAATGTAAATATATGGAGAGTTAGCTGTTTCAAACATTCTGAACCTAAACACATGGGCCTGTTTAATATCCATGCAATGGTGTGACAGGTAAGCCTTTGGGTGAAAAGATTTATAAGCCTTCTGGGGCAAGAGACTGAAGTCTGTAATAGTTTGGCCTCTGCTCTTTAGCCTTACCTATTTTAACGAACACTGTGCTGATTTTGTTTGGAACTGTTTTACTTGTTTTCATAATGGTAGAAACTACTGGGCTTGTTTGATTATATTGTAATCTGACTTGGGATCTTATGGTGAAATATTATGAATACATTTTTATTCTCCAGAGCTAGAAACTGAACATAACATGTAGATTATACATTGTTTAAAGCTAAACCCACTTTAAGTTGAATGAGTTCTTTTTAATTTTAATAAACTTTAATAATTTAACAGGTAGGATTAATATTCCTGAAAGTATTAAGTCACTCACCGAACTCATTGGGCAAGATGATAAAGTCTTGACTACAGGGGGAAATTGCAAATTGTAGTTAAAACCTCCTAGTGCTGCTTGAGGACATAATTGGTCAAACACAAAGCATGAGGACAAACAGGCAAATGGAATCAGTTGACACTTGCAGAACTACAGTCATAGAATCATAGAGTTGGAAGAGACCACAAGGGCCATCTAGTCCAACCCCCTGCCAAGCAGGAAACACCATCAAAGCATTCCTGACAGATGGCTGTCAAGCCTCCGCTTAAAAACCTCCAAAGAAGGAGACTCCACCACACTCCTTGGCAGCAAGTTCAGTCACTAAGCTGCTGTTGGCAAATCAGGAGCTGAAACATGTTTCCTTTTCCTGATTGGCTAATTAATGAAAACCCTCTGGCCATATACAGTATTCCTAAATTAAGACTAGCAAGTTAGAAATGGAAATACTTCAGTTCCGTTTAATGTTAGATTGTAATGATATTGTTGCTGCTGTATGACCTATCCAAGTGCATGCTGCAATGCAAGCCTTAGGTCTTATTTAAACCACCTATCCTGCACAGTTGTTCACTCAGAAAGTGTTTTTACTTCAATTACAGCAGTGTGTGGGTTGTATTGATTCTTGGGAGCTTGTGGCACTCCAGATGTTGCTGGACTGGGGGGGCGTATCTCATCCTTGACCATTGGCCATACTGACTGGAGCTGATGGGAGCTGTAGTCCAGCAACCTCTGGATTCACAGTCGCAGGTTCCTCATTACTGAGCTAGAGTTTTCAAGAATGTGTAAAGTGGTATGCATATTGGTGTTGCTATATATAAAAAAATATGAAGAGAGTTCTACATTGTTATGACTGGAATCTTAGTGTTATTGCTTGCATTTTAATGAGTCCATTCTTCTTTTAGCAACTGCACATCCCCCTTCTGCTCCTCAGAATCTTAAAACAAACAGACATGTTGGAAGTGCTTATCCCACCTTGCCACCAGGCTACCAGAATGCATCTCCATCTGCAGGACCAAGAATGCAGTATCCAGCTGGATCACCACAGTTTCCTCAAGTAAATCTTTAAAATCTTACTTAAATGTTAACTATGAAAGCTGTCTTGGGAGTTCATTGAGCTGCCTTGAGCACTATTTTTGGGGGGGAGGGGGGACACAGAATAAAAATTTAACTAATAAATACATTTACATAAAGTCATTGCTGACTTTGAAAGTCAGCCTTCTTTATTCCAGAGAGCTTGAGTGAGTCTAATCCTGTATCTATACCAATTGAGAATTCTGGGTACATTATTTTTCTGCCAGTCTTTTCTGCATTCCTTCCTAATAATCAACAATCAAGCATTGTTGCTTGATACTGTAAAAAAATATTGTCTGGAATATGTGTTCCAAAAAATTATTTAAAGTACACAAAGATCAGATGAGGCCTTTCATGTCCAGTTTGGCTCTTAGCATTTTAGGCAATATCAACTTCTACTTAAACACTCCAGTGCAAGTGGTCTGCAAACATAGCATTTCTCCATCCAGATGATATGATTGAATTTTAAAGGTGATTCAAATGGCTAACCTTGCAATTCTGTTTTCATTAGCCTGGCTTGGGAGCAAATTCCTTAGCTGCATCTATGGGTGGACTGAGCCTTCAACCAGAAGGATTAAGACCTATTAATCTTCTTCAAGACAGAAATATTCTCCCTGCAACCCCATTGCAGGCACCTATTCCGAATTTGCATGAAGATATCCAGAAGGTCAACTGTAATCCAGAGTAAGGCCAATTTAAAAATTAATTATTTTGAGGGTTGGGGGAAGGAAGACTCTTCACTTTCACATGTCCTGAAGGTGTGTCTTTGTCTGCTTTTGAGAGCTTAGTCGATAGCTGGCATGTAGCCTGTGATTGCTTTTCAAGTAGGATTAATAGTAAACAGAAGAACACTTCTGTAGATACCCTCTTCAGAGTATGTCCCTGTGGTTTTCACCTGGGGTATTATAAACTATATTTAGATTTTCCAGTTGTTGGTGGTTGTCACACTGCATAAAACTGAATCTAAGCTTGTTGCTTGACTGAAACATTACGTAAGAGAGGGTCATAAGGAAAACTGTATCTGTCCTGATCAGGAAGGGGTGATGCATGCTATTAATAGTGACTTTCACCGTTTGTCCCTCATGTAGGTTATTCCGATGTACCTTGACTAACATTCCTCAAACTCAGGCCTTACTGAACAAAGCCAAACTTCCTTTGGGGCTCCTGCTTCATCCTTTCAAAGACCTATCGGTATGATACATTATGTAAAAGTCTGAGTGATGGGGAGTTGGCTTTCAGAATAAGGCATTCAAATAACCCTCCAAACAATATTTGGAGGATGGAGTGTGAGTGCTGTGCACATGCATTCCCCCCCCCCCCAATCCCATTTCTCCTGTAGGGCTTGAATCAAATGGGTGTGGCCAGTGCCTACAAATCGGAATTGCAAACCAGGATAGATCCTTTTACGCAATATCACCCAAAGCGACAGTTCAGTGGTTTGGGTGGCACTGCAGCTTGTGGTTTGGTTCAATACAGAAAGTAAGGAATTAGGCCCTATGTGCAAGGGAAGGAAGAAGTGTGGTCAAAATTCCCCAAACCATTGTTTTAGAAGGTCATATGACTGCAGCTAGTATAAATAGTTTTGTTAGCCTTGCCCTAGAAAAATGACATTTCCTGCAAGATGACATTTCAGAGACCCACTTGAAAGGAGCTTTCTTAATGGAGACCTTCCCGTTCTTCAACATCTTATCTATACCCTTGTGGTAGTAACTTTGTGCATCATTCAGCACTTGAAGCCTTCAAAAGCTGTATGGTTTATTCTTAACATATATTTCTGTTGCTAATCTTTAAATCAAAGAGTGCATTCAAAATCCGCCTTTCCCTGATTTTTAACCTGCTGTGAATAGGTTGCTGTTTGCAAATAGGTAGAGGGTTTCTAGGCTGGGGAATAACTACTTGATCCTAGTGGGAAATGATTGTGGCATCGGTTGTTATAATTGTAGACAGCCACTCTACCCTGTTTTCTTATAATGGGTTTCCTTTTTATGTAAAGGTACATTTGAATGTGACCTTACAGGATTAAGTTTAATACTCCAGTTTAAAAATATGCTGGTAAAGGTACTAGTGGCCAAAACTAAACAGGACTTCCTGATAAAACTTATTTAGGAGCGATTGTGATTGTATCCTGCAAAGTCATTGCACCAGTGGAACAACGTCCTCTTGCAATGGAATTTCCCTTCCCTCTCCTCCTCCTGCAACTGCCCCAGTTTGCTCTGGGGTTTTTCAAACCCTCTGCAGCAGTTTATGTGGGGTAAGGAAGGAGAGGGAAGGGAAGTTATGTGGGACAAGCAAAGTTGTACCATTAGATACAACCCTAGTAGTCCTTCTGCTTCCATTTCACTGCAGCAATAAACTTAACTTGGTGCATTGTCACTTAATTTTTTGCTTGTAAAACTGGTGATTTAACATAATAATGTGGTGGTACCCAGTCTTGCAAAACCATTCCCCCTCCCAGAGCATGATTCATGTATGTCTCAGTGTCAAATAAAACACTGGGCTGCAGTTAAAATAATTGTTGTTATCACACATGTGGAAACCCACCTTCAGCTGACAGAGACCCTAGTGTTTAGATCATTTGCATCTGGGCCAGAGGTAGGCACCCAAATTACACAAGGTGGCTAGTGCTTTCCCAACACATGACTTATAAAAACATTCCTCTTTTCCAGCAATTGCCTGTTGTAACCTCCAGTACAATTGTGAGATGTCGTAGCTGTAGGACGTACATCAATCCTTTTGTCAGCTTTCTTGACCAAAGGAGATGGAAGTGCAATTTATGTTACAGAGTGAATGATGGTGAGTTTTCTTTGTCAAATGAGCATAAATCCACTAAAAGCATCAACTGTATTGATATCAGATACCTGCTGTATGTTAATATGCTGCCTGATTCCAGTGGGACATAATTGTATCAATTGCTAGCTCTTTCAAGGGTTTAGTGCTTGCAGATGTAACATGTCAGGGGGATAAATTTTATGTGATAACCCTAGGGAATGCTAGGTGTACGACTATATCTAGAGTATTCAATCCCTAGAATGCTTGTATCTTGTAGTAAAGCACTATAATTTTCCCCTCTTGCAGTTCCTGAAGAATTTATGTACAATCCTGTGACAAGAGTTTATGGAGAACCTCATAAAAGACCTGAAGTTCAAAATGCCACAATTGAGTTTATGGCTCCTTCTGAATATATGGTGAGGTCCTTTACCCAAGCTACCTGCCTGCTATAACCCAATGAAAAACAGCTTCTGTTCTGTAGAAGACCATATTACCTTTACTGTCTTTTCCCTGCAGAGCAGGGCTTTCAAAGTGACTACCCCTGTTCTGTGGAATAGCATCCCTGTTGAGGTGCAACAGGTGTCTACTATCTGTACTTTGGGAGTCAACTGAAGACATTTTTGATATGACAGCCTTTTCCAGATGGATGAAAAGGCCACTGCCTTGGGTTTAAAAACAAATCAAGCGAACACCTGTCTTCAGGGGGTGGGTGGGGGGTTGTATAAAATTAGTTGTTTTTATGGTATGCTTGTAAATCATCTGGCAAAGCATATAAAATGCAATTTATAAATAAAAATATAAAAGTAAATCAAGGTAAATATACTGATTTAGGAAAAAGTTGCTATCTTAGTATAGTTCTCATTTTGATTATATTGCACTGTATTAGTTAGGATAAATGGCTGTGATCCACGTAGTGCCAAGCATAAGCATAAATAATGAGGGATTATCCATTTTTCTTTGACTATAGCATTCACACCATTTTGAATGCTGTTCCCTGGTGGTGTCCTTGCCATCAGGAATGACTCCCCCCATCCTTGTGTGTGTGTGTGTGCAGAAGGGAGCACAGATAAGCCCCGGAGGACATGCAGCACACCAAATCTATCCCATGGATACTGCCCACTGAATACAGCTTTTTGTAAAATTGCAAGCCTATTCCTTATAAACGCAATAGACTGTTTCTATTTACTCTGTTACACTTCTATGATAGAATTGTGACCCATAAGTGTATCAGGCTTGATTATCAGGCACAGTCTTCCTCTGTATTAATATGACACCAAGAAAAGGAATGAAAATCCTCTCAAATAAAGATGATCATTTTTAGTAGAGAAAATACCTAAGACACCCCAACATTACATATTTTAAAAAGCTTCCAGACTACCCTTCAGCAGTTGAGATACCAGGGGGTCATACAAAGACAAATAAAGCAAATTCATAATAATGCAATGAAGGATAAAACAACAAATTCATACATAAAAACAATAGCAAGCAAAACAGGTTGGATGCTAATCAACTTCACAAAGCCTCGGTAAATGTGTACTGACTGACATTCCAGAGATCTGGTGCCACAACAGGGAAGGCTCTGTCCCTCATTGTCACGTAATAATTAATAATTTATAATTTATACCCCGCCCATCTGGCTGGGTTTCCCCAGCCACTCTGGGCGACTTCCAGCAGAAATATTAAAATACAATAATTTATTAAACATTATTAAAGCTTCCCTAAACAGGGCTGCCTTCAGATGTCCTCTAAAAGTCTGGTAGTTGTTTTTCGCTTTGACATTTGGTGGGAGGACGTTCCAAAGGGCGGGTGCCACTACCAAGAAGGCCCTGTGCCTGGTTCCCTGTAACTTGGCTTCTCGCAGTGAGGGAACCGCCAGAAGGCCCCCGGCACTGGATGGAGGTGCCGACGCTCCTTCAGGTATACTGGACCGAGGCCGTTTAGGGCTTTAAAAGGGTTTAAGGCTTTAAAGGTCAGCACCAACACTTTGAATTGTGCTCGGAAACGTACTGGGAGCCAATGTAGGTCTTTCAAGACCGGAGTTATGTGGTCTCGGCGGCTGCTCCCAGTCACCAGTCTAGCTGCCGCATTCTGGATTAGTTGTAGTTTCCGGGTCACCTTCAAAGGTAGTCCCACGTAGACTGCATTGCAGTAGTCCAAGCAAGAGATAACTAGAATATGCACCACTCTGGCGGGACAGTCCGCGGGCAGGTAGGGTCTCAGCCTGAGTACCAGATGGAGCTGATAAACAGCTGCCCTGGACACGGAATTGACCTGCGCCTCCATGGACAGCTGTGAGTCCAAAATGACTCCCAGGCTGAGCACCTGGTCCTTCAGGGGCACAGTTACCCCATTCAGGACCAGGGAGTCCTCCACACCTGCCCGCCTCCTGTCCCCCACAAACAGTACTTTTGAACTTAACCCAGTGATGAGTCAGGAAGACAAGCCATGTGTATCGTGCCTTCCAAGGAAAAGATGATCCATAATATTTTTTTTCAAAGAACAACTGCTTGTTGTTCCTTGATACTAGCCTCAGAATTTCAAAACCTATTTGAAACCTTGGACATGATTGGGACAGGACATGGGATAATATTGGATGTCAGCACAAATACCTATAGCTGAGTATTCCAAATGTGTGAGAAATTTGGTTTCCTCTCCCACATTCCATTTCTGGCATGTATATTTCAAGTGGTGGATGAAAACACACAATGCCTGGTTGTTCTCAGTTTGGTTTCCCCCCCTCCTCCAGCAAAAACCCACCTTTTCCAATTGTGCTTCTAATTTTAATTTAAAATCAGCTAGGAGTAGTGTTGTGACAAGGTTTAGAAATTTAAATTAAGGTAACTCTCTCTTTTTCAGCTACGTCCACCTCAGCCTCCTGTGTACCTCTTTGTTTTTGATGTGTCACATAATGCAATAGAAACAGGATACTTGAACACTGTATGCAAGACCGTGTTGGACAATCTAGATTTGTAAGTCCTGCACATCTTTTCACTCTGTCCATATAGTTTTTAAATGTTCATGTCTTTGTCATGTTTGGTCCAGTCGTTTCATGTGCCAAACCTAAAATAATTCAATTGATGTTATTTCAAGCTGCCATTCTCGTAATACATGTAATACTACACACTTGCTGTGAATTACAGGTACCAAATTTCTGTTCATCACCGAAACAATTGACACTCTCAAGCTCATTGTATTAAAAAACCCAATTTGCTGCACTGTATTTCTTTACATTAAAACAACTAAAGGACTTTAGTTTATTGTGCTACTGTACTGGATTTCAAAAGAATATATTGAAGAAGCATATTCATGCAAATAACAAATGCAGGTACTTCATAGAGGCATTCTGATTAGGAACATTGTGCTTTTGTATTGTTTTTTCAATAAACAAATGTAAATATGTTGTAACAAATGAAATCTTTATAGAACCTACAATGCATTTCAGATATGCTTGGGATAACCCTAACCTAGATCCAACCCATTCCAATTTTTTTCTCCTTGCAAGATTATTTTTGGAGCATTGCATGGTGATATGTTTTTGTTACCTTAATAAAATCAGCATAAGGTTTTAATCTACTACATTGAACGCTGCCACCCTGAATGACATTTTGATAGCTGTTTGCAAGAAAAACAAAGCATTAACCAGAGGGTAATGCATTACAAACATTTATTCCCAAAGAAAATACATCTATCTGACATGAATGTGCACATAGGGCCTTATTAAACACGATACTAAGTTTCTATGTTTAATTTTCAGACTTCCAGGAAACACGAGAACAAAAATAGGCTTTATAACATTTGACAGCACAATCCATTTCTATAGCCTTCAGGAAGGTCTCTCTCAGCCCCAGATGTTGATAGTTTCCGATATTGAAGGTATGTAGAAATAATCTGTAGCATTAGATTTATGAAGTATGCTTTTATGAAGTTTGCTTTGTGATTCCTAGAGCAGGGTCCTAGATCAGAACTGGTATAATAGACTTGCTGCTGCAGAGGTGCAGGGAGGCTGCTCTTTCACTTGCTTCCTCAGATATTACAGCCCATTTCAAAGGAAAGGGCAATGACTCTCTCCTGTCACTTGTCTACTCCAAAAAAGGGGAAATTGAGGCACTGCTGCTTCCTGAAAAAGGCTGCCTGAATCAGCACATGGGACATCCTTGTGCCATTGCCACCCCAGAAGCTGCCTTTTTCAGTATGGGTCAAACCACCTTTTTTTACAAGAATGGGATGGAGCACCTCACTTGCCACTCTCAAGGCTTTTGCATCTTCATTTTTATCCATTTCTGTGTTCATTAAGCAACTTTTTACCTGGGCTTTCTAATTGCTGGGGTCATTCATTCCTCTTGGAAGGGACATCAAAGTTGTTGGTCTTGCCTTTGACTGGAGAAAGGGTTAACTGCTTCCTGCTGACATACAAGAATGGAACTTTGCAGTAAAACCAACTTTTCATTTTCCTGCAGAGGTGCCATTTTTTGTGTGTAGGAAAATTGCTAAAGCAGCTAAACCAACCCGTTCTGCTAAAGGATTTTTCTTAGTGGACAGTCTAAAGATGTCCAGTTGCATGCCATATCCTTGACTGAAGTGTCTGTTGCTGTGAAAGAGTCTGATATTTCCTGCCTGCCTGCCTGGACTATTTTGGAGAGAATGCTTTACAAGCACTTAATGCATTTCATAGATGTGGGGAATATTTAAGAATACTTCTTAATTAGTCAAACTGATTCAGAGAGCTTTCATCACATTTTTATTTTTCTTGCAGAAGTGTTCATCCCAATGCCGGAAAACCTACTAGTAAACTTAAATGAAAGTAAAGAGGTATGATTAATACTATGCAGTCATTATGCAAGTATATATTTAAAACAGATGTCATTTAACTCTGTCCTTTTTATCATTTTCCCCTAGCCCTTATAAGGCTATGAGCTAAAGTTTTTTGCCCACTGCGCAAATATGTACAGTGCAAAGTTCTTTGGCAACTGACTAGGCAACATCTTTTCTTAAAAAACGAATAAATGATAAAACCACTAATCTGAATTTGAGGGAGTGGGGGGAGCTGACTTCTGAAACTTTTAACAGTTATAGTTGAACATGTTCAGTTTGAAATCCTTTTAAATCAGTGGTGTCCATTTTTTATCTTCAAAGTAATGCTTTTTTTAAAAAAAATATTTTCTTTATGCTTCATTTGTGTTTGGTATAGATTCCCTCTTTCTAGAAGAAACCAAATATGGTATAAACAGGTGATTCCCAAATTATCAAATCATGTGGTATTAGTGTTTCCCAAAATATTCAAGTCTTCAGTTTTATTAGATTATGCTGCCATATAGTCTGATACAAACCAAAGTTCCATGTGTGCTTGCTTGAGAATAGGTAGGATATAATGCATATTACTGGAGTTGCAAGACTGCTTTAAAGCACAGATAGTTTGTAATACTAATCAAGAGGACTTAAATCCATATTAAAGTGTTTCTATATAAGATTCCACTTCAGGAATTTAGCATTGCTTTTAAGCTCATACCCTTGGTGAATACACTATAGGCACAATAACTACCCCCCCCCCAAAAAATCCCAAATTCTGTTTATCCAACGCCCCACCTGTGTTGCAACTAATGAAGCATATCTTGAAATTATATTCAGGGAGGCGAGGATAGTAATGGGCTGGAGATTGGGACCACATTTTTGGACAAGTATGTGAAAGACAGAAAGGAAAGTTATTTGAATTTGTGGGGTTATGTTTGATTTTGAAAGAATGTGTATCATGGAAGGGGTTGGGTGGGTTGGGAATCTTCAGAGACCAGTTGCTATAAAATGGCAAGGCTTACAATTTGCTAACAAAATGTCTTTTTTATGAATGCTTCTAATGAAATTTTGAATTCTTTGGGAGTCATGTCTTTTGAATATTCTAATGCTCTTATTTCCCCCTTCCCCAGCTAATTCAAGATTTATTGAAAACTTTGCCTCAAATGTTTACTAACTCCCTGGAAACTCAGAGTGCTCTGGGACCTGCACTACAGGCTGCCTTTAAATTGATGTCCCCCACTGGTGGTCGGATTTCTGTCTTCCAGACACAACTTCCAACTGTAGGAGTGGGTGTGCTCAAACCTCGGGAAGAGCCTAACCAAAAAGCAGCTGCAAAGGTTAGCAAAAGCTGCTTTCTATGTATTCTTTAAGTAACCCTTCATTTAACATGCCTTACTGGCTGCAATTGCATCCTTCAAAACACCGTTTTGAACCCATGCCCAGTCTCTTTTATGGATAAGTAGAGCTACTGCTTCAATCCATGCGAGTTTATGGAGAACAGCAGAAATATGTATGTTGAAATTTTATCACTTTGTTTTTTTTAACCAGGACATCCATCTTACACCATCTACTGACTTCTATAAAAAGTTGGCCTTGGACTGTTCTGGACAGCAGGTTGCAGTTGACCTGTTCCTCCTTAGCGGGCAGTACTCTGACTTGGCTTCATTAGGTAAGTAAGGTATTTTCACATTTGCGTTTCATGATGTCTCATTGTAAAAAGGAAAAGAAATCAGCATGATCGTTTTAACAATGTGTTTTAAATAGTAAAAACTGAATCTTAATGGTGGGTTCCCGTTAGAGTATAGGAAGTTAAATTTTAATGCAATAAGCCCGCAACTTACACGGGGGGGGGGGGGGGACGGGTTTCCATTCTGGGGATCATGCCTAAAGCCAAAATTACGTATAGTTAAAACACACCGGATTCATTTGTGAGTGTGATTGCCAGTCATTTTTCCCAGAACCTCTGGCCCATTCCATCTTTTTTCTTTAAAATATATATATGTATTTGCCATGTGCATAAAGCTGAATGCGCACAAGTTAAATGTGCATAAGTTGTGGGCTTACTGTAACATTTCTACAATATTCTAAAATACCTTCTCCCAATACTGTTAGTACAAATCTTGATACTTATCAACGTTAGATTGTATTTATTGTGTTGACTGTATCAGGCATGTCCAAAAAAACAACTTTGGTCGGCCCTCACACATCTTCACTTCATCAAATCCGGCCCTCTTTGAAAAAAAGTTTGGGCACCCCTGCAAGTGTACAGTAGTTTGTTCCTTCAATTTTTCCTTGGATTTTTATTTTTAGGTTGTATATCAAGGTATTCAGCTGGTAGTGTCTATTACTACCCATCTTACCATCAACAACACAATCCTCTTCTGGTGGAGAAACTACAGAAAGAGCTGAAACGATACTTGACTCGGAAGATTGGTTTTGAGGCTGTCATGCGAATAAGGTGTACGAAAGGTCAGACAATTTAATTGGCTAATGTTAAGCAAAGCAGTGCTTCCATAAGTGCCCAAATAAGTAATTGGCAGAAGCGCACATGCAAATATTTAAAAGCTTAGCATCGTGAATTTAGAATATTTAGAACAGTGAACATGCATCTCTGAATGTATTAGATTCTCCCAGTGTGTTGTGATCCAGTGGTCCAGAATACTGGGTGGTGGTTCTCTCTGTCGACGAGTAGGTAGGGTTGCCAGACTCAGTAGAGGACAGGACTTCTGTGCCTTTAATTGCCCTGCTCTCTTTGAGTCTGGAAACCTTAAAGAGAAACCAGCAGACCCTTTGCTTGGAAATTAAACAAAGGGTCTGCTGGTTTCTCTTTAAGGTTTCCAGACTCAAAAGAGAGCAGGGCAATTAAAGGCACAGAAGTCCTGTCCTCTATTGAGTCTGGGAACCCTATGAGTAAGCTGTTTCTCAAAAAGAAAAGACTTGGATGTGTTTAATTTGGAGTCAGGAAGCAGTTCCCACTTCCCTAGAGTTGGATTTCTGCCTCTTCAGTTTTAATGGATACAGGTCTTTAAATCCTTCCTTATACAAAAAATAGCATCTTTGTCTATTTGTTACTTACTTTTGAAAACAAATAAAACAAAATTAAAGAGAGAGAGAATATTCTTGAACTAACTAGCCTTGGAATAGGTAAATGTTTGTTTGTGTGAGCTTGCCCTGGATTTACATATAGAGTCTACCAAGTCTAGTTAAAAATAACCTTCAGACAGTTCTGCCAGTGGAAAAATTTGTTAATAAAGTGAGACCATCCCCTGAGTGTTAATCTTTAAATCAAGATCAGGTGAAATAGTAATGGAGTTGCTTCTCTGTCTTTTATTTTGAGAGCATTATTTTATTTTGAGAGCATTATTGTATTTACCTTAGTCCCCCTTACAGGACTTGACTGACTCCCTGTGATAATGCAAGTGTTAATACATGTGTGTAATTATTCTTTAAGATATTGTGCTACTTATCTGTTTAGTCACTGAGACTGAGACTTTGAGACATTGGCTTGGTCCAAAGAGCCCTCTGCATGTGCCAAAATAGCTTCCACATCAGCACAGAAGGATTGTTGCCCTTTGCACTTAAGTTAAAAATTTCTCTAATAAAGTTTTTCAGCAATGTGAGAGTTTATAGTGGAAATGGGTGTCAGACAGTATCAGTATGTCCATGGAATATCACATATGGCCCTTTGGATCTCAGCCATTACATTATACAAGTTCTCTGAATAGAGGACACCCAGTAAACAGGTGTTTAGTGGCACTGCCTAAGGCTGGTCTGATGCTGGAGAACTGGATAAATTACTGAACTTCAGCAGCTTTCAGACATGCTTATGACTTTCTTTGCAAGAAGTCAAAGCAACATTAGTTTAAAAAGTAATATTAGTATTCAGCATTAAGGAGACAACGCAGTCAAAGTGATTGTGCAAGATTTGAGTTGAAATAGTATTCCTGAAACACTTTTCTCTTCCATAGGCCTTTCGATTCATACCTTCCATGGCAACTTCTTTGTACGTTCAACCGATCTGTTGTCTTTACCCAATGTGAACCCTGATGCAGGATATGCGGTACAGATGTCAGTAGAGGAGAATCTCACAGACATGCAGGTTGTCTGCTTCCAGTCAGCTCTCCTCTATACATCTAGTAAAGGTAAGGGTGTCATGGCATCAATTGCCACTAGTAGTATCTGCTACAATATACATACATGCTTGTTGATCTGCATTTTTTGTGAAGATAAAATTAATTGGTCTTGAGTCTGACTAATTAGCACGCACTGGCTTGTTTGTAGTTTTTTCATTACTGCATTAATGAACTCCAGGCCAGAATACACATTTTTAAATAGAACGACTGTTTAAACTGAATATGGACAATTGTAGTATTTACAATTCTATGATTCTATGTTGAGATTCCTGCATTGCAGGGGGTTGGACTAGATGACGCTCCGAGTCCCTTCCAAACCTAAAGTTCTATTATTTTTCTTCTAAAGTGTCCCCTGTGGAAGTTTGGTTGAAAAACTGCAATCTGTATTTGACTTATGTGAATAACTACGTTAAGGTGAAAAAAAAACCTATTAATTATAATGTTGGGCTACATCTGTGAAAGTTTCTGAAGCATCACCTGGACACATTTGTTAAATGCAGCTCTGATGTTATGGATTTCCTGTACAGGTGAAAGGAGGATTCGTGTTCACACGTTGTGCTTACCAGTTGTTAGCCAGCTGAGTGATGTTTATTTGGGAGCTGATGTGCAAGCAATTACCGGACTGCTAGCCAATATGGGTACGTGCTTTGGTGGTTTTCTGAATGTAAGGTATTTCTAGTTTTAAATAATAATGTCTGAACAATTGTTATTTTATTACCGCCATATTGCTCTTGAGATACTGAAGGTGGTGGTGAATGTTTTCGGTTTGTATTGACATAGAATGCATAACATTCTGCTATAGCTGTGTGGGTTCAAGTGGCTGGAACAATGACTCACTGTGTGAAGGGCTGGCATTCTGCCATCTCTGGTTTGCATTCTTTCTAGCTTTGTTTGTCTGTGTGTGTGTGTGTGTGTGTGTGTGTGTGTGTGTGTGAGAGAGAGAGAGAGAGAGAGAGAGAGAGAGAGAGAGAGAGAGAGAGAGAGAGTCTTAAGCAACTGTAGCACCATAGATCATCAAGAACGCCTAACTTAGTAGCCAAAATCAGTATGTACTTTTTTTCTTTAGCTGTTGACCGGTCAGTTACTGCTAGCCTGAGTGATGCTCGAGATGCACTGGTGAATGCTGTAATAGATTCCCTGTCTGCATACCGGTCCTCTGTCCTAACCATTCAGCAGCCTGGACTCATGGTTCCGATTTCATTACGTCTCTTCCCACTTTACGTGCTGGCTCTCTTAAAGCAGGTAAGGACAAAAGTGAAATTTAAAACATAATATCCAGGATATGAAGGTGCACCAAAATACATGGAAACACTGGCTTTTGCCATTTCTTCTGTCCACTGCAGCTCCAGCAGTTTTTCAGTGTTCCATTTTGGCTTCCCTGAAACTTTACAAGTTGTGGTTAAAGCTTTTTGACAGCAGGTTATGATAGGAAGTTGTTCCTCAAGTCCTGGTGTGTGAGGAGAAACTGGCCCTCTGGATTTAGACTAATGAATCCTGCCTTCTAGATTGATTAGTGTTTGTTGCTGTTGCACTTTCAAATTTATTAATTGTATTTAAATCAGACTGTATCAAACACAACATGAATTTTATACAAATAAGCAGAACACAGATTTGCCAGCAAAGTTGTCCTATCCCCTGCAAAGATTTCTGCCTGCACAACAGACTGCTTCTCCCTGTGTCCCCCTGCCTCCCTAAATCTATTCCAGGGGTTTTCCCCAATCCTCTGGGGCAGATGGGTTTATGTGTGTGAGGAGATAAAGTCTCATTGCACAGGTGCTAACAGAACAATTTTGTTGGATATGCCGAAATTCTAGATTCTGAGTGTAGGCTTGCCTGCAACCCGTAGCTCTTGATGTGCTGCCCTCTGAGATGTCCTTTCATCTTCCTCTCTTACATATATTACCAAATGGGATATAAATTGTATGCTATGCTGTGTATGTTTACTTCCTGAGTAATGGATGTGGTAACAATGCTACTTTTATTCACAGAAAGCATTCCAAACTGGGACAAACATACGTTTAGATGATCGCATCTTTACCATGTGTCAAGTGAAGAACCAACCTTTAGTGTACCTCATGCTTATGATGCATCCTAATTTATACCGAATCGACAATCTCACAGACGAGGTATGATCATATTTCTCTAAATTGTGCCTGTAAACACCACCTCTTAGGCCTCAGTAAGGTTTTGCCATGATTAAGGTTAATTATCATGAAGGGTACAATGCAGTTGGAACATACAGGTCAGTACATTGTGGCTTTTTACACATGATAAAGGTCTTTATTCCTATTGTTAATCAAGATCTGACCTGTAGCCTCTCCATATCTTATCCATTATATGCCTATTTCTTTAGGGAGCCCTCAACGTCAATGACAAAACAATACCTCAACCTCCCATTCTCCAGCTGTCTGTGGAGAAGATAAATAGAGATGGTGCCTACCTTATGGATGCTGGCTCTGTAAGTTACATTCTGGTAATATTCGTATTGTGTGCAACATGTGGCTCATTCTCTTTGAAGCTTCATTGTTGTCATTTGTCAGAAAGTGTATGAAAGAAATAAAATGCACAGAGTAATTTTTTCTGGTTATCCATGTCTGTCTTTACAGGTGATGTTTTTGTGGGTTGGAAAGAATTGTGGGCAGAACTTTATCAGCCGTGTCCTTGGAGTTCCACACTATGCATCAATACCACACAATATGGTAAGAATGTACAGGCAACTCCCACACGGGTGCACAGTGCCAAAAGGGGGCGGGGCAGGGGCAGAACAGGGCCAAAATGGACCTCTGCACATCCCGGAATGGAACCCCCACCTAAGCGGGGATTGCCTTGTAATTCAAAAGAACTTCTGGCTCCTTAGAACTACATGACAAAGTTAAGCTACACAATTAAAATTCCTGCTGTGGAAACTGCAGTGTTTTTAAGGATTGGCTTAGAGGCAGCTCACTTCACCTGTTCTAATCTATAGATATCCCTCACAAGTGTCTGAATTTGTGGGCAGCATTCAGTGAAATAGTTGCACTAGTGCAGAGGGGTGTCTTTCCTCTAGATCGGCTCCAGAGAGTTTAGAAAGCCCCCAGAGCAGATTTAAGGGTTTGTGCAGGCAGAGGAGAAGAGGAGATGGTTCCATTGCATGAGGAGAAACCCTTAAACTGATAGAATGATCCGCTTAACACAATGTTGAATACACCCTGCATCTCCTTATTTAGGGGAATAAAAATGTTTCCTCAAAGATTTCCCACTATGTAGGCCTGAGGGTAGGGAATCTCCAGACTGTGGGCCTGCTCACCAGTTCCATTCCAACGTCATTTGTGACATCTGGTGTGAGCTACCATCATTTGTGAGGCTGTTTGCAAGTGGATGGTACAGAAATTGCTTGCATAGGGACTTTAGAGGCAAGTCCCTTTGACGTTGTCACATGATGTCACAATGGCGTCAGGTGATTGAGGGATCCACTTCCAGTCCTGAAGGAGACATTTGGGATAGGATCCAATGGAGTGCAAGGAGGTGTCCACTTGCGAACTGCAGCTTTCCCCTCTCCTCCTGTTCCATGCACCCCAAAATGTGCGCTGGAGAGTTGGAGGAGCTTCCAGAGCGTGGGGGTGGGAATCCTCTTGCACAAGCGAATTTCTGTTGCACATGCAAGTGAACACCATGGAAGGTCTCTTTGTTTAAGTATACACATTGTTGACGACCAGTTAGCCAGGAGTTGAAGATAAAGAACGGTGCAGAGAGTGAATCCTACTGCTGAATTAAATCTTTTAAGTTTCAGAAGGGCTGCTCTTGCATCATGGTTTATTTATAGTGGGTTGCTGACAGACTGCTAATGGCATTTTGCACAACGCAGGTTTACTTGAGCAGCAGTGCCTGAAAAAATGCAGTGGGTACAGTTTTTGCCTCCTTCAAACAAATGGGCGTTATGCATATTCTTGCAGGTATATGGGGGCCAATGTCAACCTGAATATATCTGAATATATATAACCTGAATACTTTAGATATTATTTTTGATTGGCATTCACAGTAGCTCTTTTTGTGACAGACACAACTTCCAGAACTTGATACGGCTGAGTCTTCTAGAATGCTTGCTTTTATCTCTTGGCTGAGGGAGCAAAGGCCCTTCTTTCCTATATTGTATATTTTAAGGTAAGTGGCATTTTTATATGAGAAGACTACATCAGCATACAGACCTAGTAGCCGTGCAGCTTGCTGCTCACCTGGGACAGGTAGCAACTGGCTCTCTGCGAACAGCTTAGTTACAGACTTCCTCTATTGCATGCCCCCACCTATTAAAATGAGGAACATTCATTCTCTGCCTGCTTGCTTCTGGCAGAGATAGAGTGAGACCACATTCAATGAAAGTAAAAAGGGATAGCAACACTGATATTTGGTGGCATATGGGGAGTGTTAAGGGATGTACAAATGGAGGGGTGCTCAGACCCTTAAGTACTTACCTGAAATGGCCAGTCTTGTGGCAAACATGGAATTCCCACACAAGCCAGTAGTTCTCTTCCATTTCAATAGCAAGAACAGCTACAGGGCTGCCCCAGGTGCTGCCATGAATGAAGAAGTATTTGCTTCCTCCGATCCATGTATGTATCAGAGTTTATGCCCATGCAAACAGCATGAGCATCTTTAAGGCTGTAGATTCCCGACATGTTAACCAAATGGATTTTGCTTTTATCAGACAATTCACATTGTAAATATTTTCTAGAAATGAAGCATTAAAAAATGTTGATGCTCATGAAATTCTGTTTGCTTTTATTTTTAAGGGATGAAAGTCCATGGAAACCAAGTTTCCTGCAAAATATGATAGAAGACAGAACAGAATCTGCATTATCATACTATGAGTTCCTTTTGCATATTCAGCAGCAAGTGAATAAATGAACCCCTTTCAAAGGACCGTTCCTGCATACAGAACACTTGTGCTTGTAATGTTCCTATAAAGTTTTTGGCCTGATGCAGTTGATGAGAATCTCACTGTGATTTTCAGAAAGAAAGGAAAAACAAAGCAAATAAAGGACCACCAAATCTTGTACTTCAAACAATTAAAATCCATTTGAACATGTTGGATGCCTTTTTAATTTGCTGCAGAATGTTTCACTGTAAGTAGCATTATAAAGGCAATATTGAAGAGATGAACCTTTATAAAAGATTTTTTTTGTTCAAAATATTATGTTTCTAACTTTTTTGTTTTTCTGCTTTGTTTTGCTGCTATATTTCAAACCTCCCAAGACTGAGTTGCAGGGAAACTATATTGTCTTGATTTATACAATATGTATCACTAATTTTTTTTAAAAAATACATTTTTAAAGAAGCAATGAAACAATTCGTTGTGAACAAAATATTTAATGAACTTAGTTTCTAGTGCTTTTCAAAATGGATTATGATAAGCAAGGCAGAGTAAACGTGAAATGATCTGGCTGGATTTAAATGAATATGAAACAATTCATTTAAAAAGCTTTAAGATGCACCAGTATTCTAGTACCTGAAAGAACCATGAACTTGCACTATGTCCATTGAGAATTATAATCACATGGCCTGAATCGGCTACAGAAATGGTGACCATGGATACTCGTCTTCGATAGTAACATGATGTGTGTAAGTCTTAATTCATTAATTGAAAGTAAATAGGGGAACAGACTGCCCAACCAAAAGTCATGGATTGCATTTGATTAAATATAAAGTCACATTTTTATATTCAGTTAAGATTTTTAATACGAGTGCTTAATGGTGACACTAAGCCATAATCATCACGATAAAAACAGTGTTGAGTAACTTGTCTAAAATCCAGATGAGCATCTAACATGCTGCCATTTAAAATTGAAAAAATGCAGGGAAGAATTTTTGTGGCTTTAATGGGAAAAGATTTCAGAAATCCTGCTTAATAGGCAAAATCCCAAGTTCTGCATAGTATAAGCAAGAATAATTAATGTTAGTTTTACTCATACACAGGAAACTACTGTGAAATAAATCATGGCAAACAGCATTAGTGTTTTTTTTATGATATGTCTATGTAAATCACCACACAAGCAGCCAGCATTAGTATCATCCTTCATCCATGGTAGAACTTCAACTTGTAGCTGTCTTGGATTTCTATTTTCTCTCACACCTCTTCTCCTCTCCCAAGAAAAGTGGATCGGAAATAGATTTCCATTGCACTTCTTCCTTGGTGTTCCCTTTGTGGAATGATACTTTGCAGCCATTTTTTCGGACCATTGCTTTTGTTCAATTATAGAAGATTAACTGAAATGTCCTCAGTGACGGGCATGGGTAAGCATTACATGCACAAAAAGCCACTAAAGTTCTCTAAAGAACTGTGGTGTTTATAAACCAGCATTTCGAATCGGAATACCAACTCTTATCTACTTCTAACAACATTGTCTGCTAATCTATCCAGTGTGTCAGAGTGGTCTATAAAAAGTTGCTTATAGAATTGTTTACTGTCATGTTACAGGTGGGGGGGAATCTTCCTCTTCAAAACGGATTAAAATACCTGTTGAAATCTGCAAAAGAGAAGCTCCTTATTGCTGGTGTCATTCATTTTTTTAAGTAGTAATTCAGTTATGGAAGTTGCTATAAGAATGAAATGCACATTTTCAGCATGTGATCATAATGCAGTGTGTGCTTGTGAGTACTGGAAATCAAAACCTGAACATTATTATTTTGACCATAGTTCCATTGACTCTTCTAAACAAAAGTGTACAAAATATATCAAGAAGAATTCGTACATAGAAACAGGCTTGTGTGCTTAGATTATTTTTCTGGTATAGGCACAGATACTGTGCATGGATAACAAATGCATCCAGCACCCCTTGGGGTGAATAACTGCTCCCTATGCTGCGTGCATAATATTTTGAAAAGATAACTGGTGTCGCCAGGTTTGATTGCACTCCTTGGGGGGGGGGGCCCTTAATTGTAGCACCATGCCCAGCTATCTCCTGTGCACAAAGATACTTAGTTTGAAGTGTGTGTCGCGGTGTGTGTGTATTTCAAACGTGGTTTCACTTCATGTAAGACAGGATGATAGGCCTTGACTGAACTAGCCTAACTGAGGGAGAAAATGATGTCAAGAATAAATCCCTAATCCCCACCTCTTTAACAAAAATAAAAAAGATGGTGAGCACATTATACTGTCTGGATAGGAATGCTTTTTAGAATGTTCATGCTCTTTTTTGCAATATTGAATTTTCTAATTTTCCTCATGATGGACAAAACTACATCTGCTTCAAGTTGTACTCCTTTTTAATAATAGGGATTGCAGGGCAGACCTACCGGTATGTGTAAAATTGCCTATGCTATACTTTTACTTACAGCTGTCTCTTTTAAGATCTGTAACAACTTAACTAGGTAAGAATGTCCCTGATGCTTCCATCTTAGCGTGGCAGTTCACAACAGATGTTCTCTATTTTTCTATTTTTAAGATTTTTAAACAATTTAGTATGATTGATGGATATGTTAAATTCAGTCAGCATCAAAACCATCCGTTTTAATTAGCCTTTACATTTCTGTAATTTCATAATTTGCAATAATGATGAGGTTTATTTTTATTCAAAATTAATTTAACAGAATATATAATCATACAGAATGTGAAGGGACCATCAAATGTGACATAAAGCTTCTGTCCACCAGTTACAGATTAAATCCTTACGTAGTAAATTTGATTTTGTAAAGTAGTGTAAAATATTGTAATATTAATCCTTGTTTTCTGAACTCAGACATTGATATTTGGTGTGAAATTGTAAACCATGCTCTTCTGAAATCGGAGGCAAGGTTTTACTTGTTCCCCTTTTTACAGTTTGTAATTTTCACTGTTTTATTCCTGTATAAAGTCATTTGTAACACATGCAAATGCTTATTTTAGCTGTGCTAATTTATCAAATTTGGCTACTCAATAAAATTAATTGAAAGAGCTCACACAGAACTTCATCAGTCCTTTTTACAAACAGAGGTTGGACGCCACAGAGAACCTGGCAGTATCAGTGCCATAGCCAGGCTTGAAGCCAGACTGGAATGGATCCAAGTAATCAGTTTTCTACCAAGTATGCCTGAAGCTGGACTGCCAACCACCTTCCTGACCACCTTGCCCCCAAAGGAAATATTCACCATTGGGCAATATATTAACACTTCTGGGTCCAAGTAGGCTTTCTTGAGGAGATGCTCACACCAATGACAAACATAGTTGGTCTCTAAGGTGCTACTGGAAGGATTTTTTTTATTTTGTTTCCTTTAAGAAAGATGGTACTCCTCACTCTATTGAAGCATTAATCACTTCCTGAGCCCGCCTAATCAACTCCCTGCTCTAAGAAGCCAGAATCAGCAAGGGAGAATGAGGCCTGTGGTCAGCTACACTCCTCTAAGCAGCTTGCCCAACACCCTTAAAGGTAAAGGTAACAGGACCCCTGACCATTAGGTCCAGTCATGACCGACTCTGGGGTTGCGCGCTCATCTCGCATTATTGGCCGAGGGAGCCGGCGTATAGCTTCCAGGTCATGTGGCTAGCATGGCAAAGCTGCTTCTGGCAAACCAGAGCAGCGCACGGAAACGCTGTTTACCTTCCCACTTGGAGTGGTACCTATTTATCTACTTGCACTTTGATGTGCTTTCGAACTGCTAGGTTGACAGGAGCTGGGACCGAGTAATGGGAGCTCGGCACTAGGAGAAGGGGACGACAGAGGACGAGATGGTTGGACAGTGTTCTCGAAGCTACGAACATGAGTTTGACCACACTGCGGGAGGCAGTGCAAGACAGGAGTGCCTGCCGTGCTATGGTCCATGGGGTCACGAAGAGTCGGACACGACTAAACAACAACAACAACAACAATGGGAGCTCACCCCCATCGCGGGGATTCGAACCGCCGACCTTCTGATCAGCAAGCCCTAGGCTCTGTGGTTTAACCCACAGCGCCACCCGCGTCCCTGCCCAACACCCTTAGGTTGCAATAATCTAAACTGATCTAGTGCTCCAGATGCCTTAGTTGGACTTAGTGTATCCATGGGGATACTGCCTACCACCCTGTTCACAAAAAGTTACAAGTAGAGAGTCATTAGTGCACACAAAGGAGCTTAAAGAGCAAATGTCCTCATTATATAACACACACACACACCAGGAAAAACTTTTAAAAGTTTGTTTAAGGGGTGGTATGGCCATTGGCACAACACATATTTAGAAGGAGGGGAGGAAAGAAGGACAAAAGAATTAGCAAGTAAAAGCATAATTGCTTCATATGTTGTACAAATGTTAATGCACAATCCTATGCTTGCTTATTTGGATTACAGCCACTGAATATACAGTAATGTAAACATGCATAAGATCTGGGGGTGCATGGATTTTACAAAATCTCAGGAAATAACATTTACAATGGCAAGGTATATTTCACCAAAACTTTTAAAACTACCAGAAACTATCAGGTATACACAACCCCCACAAAAAGACATGTCATGACATCCTTGGCACTCATTTGATGCCTATAATTAATGTATAACAACTCTATTGCTGTCTTTTGTTTAATTGAGAAGCATAGGTTTAATGCAATTTATGAATGTTATCCTCTAGCTGTAAGGATTTCTACATTTAGGAAACAATCAGTCTATAATAGCATAGCAGAATGGGACAGCATTCCTTCCTTCTGTAACCATAGAAGTGTGAGTATAAGACTTGCGTGTTTATGGAGAGATTGCTGATTGGGCTGGTGAGTGCAGCAAACAAAAACAACAACCCCTAATTGGTTTTGAGGATCTAGAGAGCAGTGGAAAGAAAGTAAAATGGGAACACATGGAATTAAGTGGAAGGTGCTTGAGTATGTGTTTTTGTGTTATCTTTGGAAGACATTAACACAATGACACAGCCGCTTTCTCAAATTACTTGACAAGGCTTTAGAAATTCTAAAATCACCCTTCAAGAATTCCAGTAAGAATGGTGCAGTCTCTTTTTATATGCAGACGGAAATATGGTGATCTCTAAATCAAAATATTGCAATTACAAAGGTGTGACAAAACCAATTTAAGCCACAGAAGAGGTGGCTAATTGTGACATGTTTTATTGCAACAGTAGGGTTTTGAAACGGGCACTAATATTTTAACTTCTAAGTTATTAGCTGGACCAAATGATCTCACCTGCTAGACTTTTTTTTATCCATATGACAACATTGTCTGTAAATGACTTCACTGTTGTAGTTAAGTGTTCCTGTAAATGTGTATGTGCTAGTCTTTTTGTAAGCAGAGGGAATTCATGGTTCTGCCTGAGGAGGGAGAATATGAACCATAGAAAAATATTTCTCCTAACAGTACTAGGAAGACTGATGCTGTAGTAAGTTTATTAGCACAGTGGTACCTCGGTTTACAAACTTAATCTGTTCCAGAAATCCGTTCTTAAACCGAGGCGTGCTTTCCCTAATGAGGCGTCCTGCCGCTGGTGCCCTTCCACCATTTGGATTCCGTTCTTAGACCGAGGTAAAGTTCGCAAACTGCTTCCGGTTTTGCGGAGTTCGTAAACTGAATAGTTCGTAAACAGAGCTGTAATTAAACTGAGGTACCACTATATAGAATTGTAGAGTCGGAAGGGACACAAAAGGTCATTGAGTTCAGCTCCCTGCAATGCAGGAATCACTGCTAAAGAATTACTGACAGATGGCCATCCAACCTGTTTACTAAATTTGAGGTTTTGGTCTACCACCTTCCCAGGTAGTCTGTTCCACTGTCAAACAGCTCTTACCATCAGAGGACTTTGTCTATTTGCAAAACAGCTCTTAGGTTTGGAACTCCAAGCAAGATGAAAGCATGGTTTAATTCTGTCATTTTTAACACTCCATAGTGAGGAACACTTTATTATACTTTAAGTGCTAATGTTTATGATTTCACATGTCACATTTTGGCGGGTCTGCTTTAGATTTTGTTAGGGTTTTGAAAGAGTAAAGAGATTAATGTATATTTTGTAATTTTGTGCATGAGAAACATATTTGTGTGCATTGCATAGCTGAGACAGTTTACACTTTGAGCCTTGGAACAATCTTTGATTCCTTAACCAAATACAGCTCTTCCTGCTTTTATCTTGGAGAAGTCCCCCAGACATTCAGGTGTTTTTAGGCACCCATGATAGGAGAGGGAGACAAAACTTTGTATGTGTGTACTTACTGCTCTGTTTAATATATGTTTCCATAAAAGACCTCAAGCTTCCATGAGAGATGTGCTATGATTAGCAGGCATTTTCTCGAAGACCAAATAAAAACGCTAAGAGCTATGAAAACGGGATCTGAATGAGACAAACCCTTAAAATATGGGCAAGTTATCTGTATTTCCTCATATAAAGGTGCACGTTTCTCAAAATTTCTTAAAAGGGAATATTAGTTTTAATGGAGCAAATTACATTAAATTTTGCAGATTACATTTCCTCGAGTAATTGTCCTATTTTTCTGTTTCACTCGCCCAAATACATTTGTAGAGTCAGGTTTGAAGATGCCACCATCTCCTGCATTAGGGCAAATGCTACAGCGTGGAGCGATTGTGACACACACACACCCCTTGCTGTATGAGGTCATTGCATAACCTCATCCCCCCCCCCTCCGCGCGCTATTACGGTAATGCCTCTGCCTCCATAGCGCATGCGCAAGCACTTCTTCGCGAGGCTGCTTTCGCCATCTTTGCGAAGGGCGCCATCCTCCAACGAAAACAGGCTCAGGTTACGAGTTCGTCGAGGTGGTTTGCCGTAAGCTCTCGCGGTTACAGTAAAAGCCTGTCTCCACAACCCGCATCCAAGATGGCGCCGCTCGTGCCACCGGCTGGAGGCGGTACCTAAAATGGCGGCGGCGACTGCGCGTTAGCGAAGGGTTGTCAGAGCGGGGCCTGGCCGTTCCCCATTGTGTGCCTGCTGCGGAGAGGAAGCTCGAGGGCTTTTCGCTGCTGCTAGGGATGGAGACGGAGCCTCTGGAAGGAGACGGCGGCGGCCATGAGGGGCCTAGGACGACTTCGACCACGGGCCCCGGACTCACTGCTTCTCAGCGCCGGGCCGAGATTCGCCGGAGGAAACTGCTGATGAACTCCGAGGATCGGATCAACCGGATCATGGGCTTCCACCGGCCAAAGGCGGGTGAGGACGGGGCGTGGCTTTGGGGGGGGCGGTTTTTGACTGCGCTGGGCATTCCCTGCGTTGCCTGGGCGCTTATGAACGACCTCCTTCCTTCCTTGCCGGGGGTGGGAGCTCTACACGCGTCCCTCAGACCGAATATTAACAAGCTAATCTGATGGCTCAAAACGACGCTGCCCCTCCCCGAGCGATATATCGCATTCGTCTTATTTGGGGTGCTTCCCCCCACTCTCCTTTTCAGTAAAGGTGCTTTGTTTGAAGATGAATCAAGTTCTTTCATGCGATCCAAGGATGTCTGTTTCAGCTTTGAAAATGGTCACATCTGTCTCTACGTCCTTTGGGAAGAACAGATCATGCACAATTTATAAATTAAAAAGCGTTTCGTTCAGGATTTGTGTTCCCATTTGCAATGGAGAAAGCTGAACGCTCTTATATTTGACGCGAAAGTGCCAACAAACCATGCTGAATCATTTCAATACTTATTACTGAATGAAATCAATATTTTTTCCCATAATTCTATTCTCTGAATCATTTTTATCCCACCTGTTGCTTATTTATTCACTTAATTTATTAGGTTTTTTTTTGGATGGCATATGGGTTTAAAACAACTATTACCACCAAGAAGCCCTGGGTGGGTGTATCCTTGCAATAAGTTTGCAAGGTGCGACTGCGCAAGAGCTTTATGAGAGAATTTTACGAGAGAACAGGGATTTGAATCTTTCTACTCCTTTAACCCTAACCAGTATAACACACTGACTGGTCTCTCTCCTGTTCTTTACAATTTAGATAGTGTTTCCAGTTCACAATATAACTTGTAACACTTGTTTGCCTTGTGTTGCCATTTTTAAATGTGGAACTGAGACCAAGATGATTTGCCTACTGCTTGCATAATGAATCTTTGTCATGTTCCTTGATTTTCTTTGAATATGTAGATAGTTTTATTAATGTGCTGTGCTTCTGGTTGCATTTAAAAGCAGAGAATGTAACTTAACACTTAGGTGGGGAAGCTCCTGCTTTTAGTACTTTTTGGTCAAGAAGGAGGAGGAAGAGAGTTGTGGAAATCATTAGAACTTGCAGGTACCGTATATTCCGGCGTATAAGGCGACCCCCAACTTTTCCAGTTAGAATATAGAGTTTGGGATATACTCGCCGTATAAGAAATACGACCTGGCGTATAAGACGACCACCAACTTTTGAGAAGATTTTCCTGGGTTAATGTAGTCTTATACGCAGGAATATACAGTACTGTATATATGTGCTTTGATTCTTTCTGTGTCCTTCAATACTCTTTAATATTTACAAAGCTGAGATTCCACAGTATGTATTGGTGCCATGCTGTTCCTTCTAGTGTGTTTGAAATACTGGAGATTGAAATACGGTAGTTTCTTTCTAGTTTAAGAATGCTAGTAATCCTCTGAAGAAAGATGACAACTTGAAGCACTTAAGAGTCCCTGAACCAGGTGTTGCTAAAGCTTTTTTGTCCCATGGGTCCCATGGGTCACATTCAGTATTGGCCAAACCTCTAGAGGCCACAGGTCAGCACTGGATGTGGTCACCCCATACCCTCACTCATGCACACTTGCATGTGTATACTTTGCCCTCAGCTGATTTGTGCAGATTAGCTGAGGGTCATCAAAGTATTGGTCATCAAAGTATTTGTCTGGAGGCCAAGGAGAGGGTGATTTTCATCCCTATCAGGTTTAGACCTTTCTATCATTGTAACACCATTACCAGTGCTTTTTTTTTCTAGAAAAAGAGTTGCAGGAACACCCACTTTTTTTGAGTTGAGCATTTTTTTAGGGGAAGCCAAAGCTGGCCTGGGGGGCAGCCACTCCTGTGCTAAATTAAGGTTTAGCATTGCTTCCTCCCCACAAACATGCCCTCTTTCCTTCTCTTCTTCTTGGCCAACACTAAGGGGAACAGCTGCTTTATTCAAGATTAACCACAGTTTAGTTTGCTGTCCAAACCCTGAACTATGGCTAATCTTAACTATGGTTAACTATCTTAACACAGTTTGACTAAGCTTGGATGACATGAGAAGCTGTGACTAATCAAAAATGGAAAGCTCAGGGAGATGTTGGGTGAAAGCATGTGAGCCTGGGAGAAAGATAGGCTTTCTTTCGCAATGCTTAACTGTGGGTTAGTGTTCTGTCCAAACTAACCCATTGTGGTCAGATTTCTCCTTGGCAGGCTTTGTGGCTTCTCATATGTGTTTTATAAAGCAGTTTTGGACAGCGTATAGAATGGTGTTTTTCATTATTCTGTCACAATTCTTGGAGAAATGGGCATGAAATCTTTACACTTTGAAAAGATTAAAGATGGTTTGTACTTTTGTTCTTCCTTCTACAGTTTGTAGCCACAGATCATTCTTGGTATGACTTGCTTCTCTCCAAACTGCTATTACAGTATATGCAAAACGAGTTATTTAAAGAGCTTTGGCAATAAGTCTCTCTGCAATCAATCTATTTGACTCAGAGAAAAAATATGTGTGGGAAATGTATTATTTGGTTATTTGGCCTCGATAAACTACTGTAATTGGAATGGAACCAGAGGAAAGCACATGGAATGGAGTTGGTAGAAGTAACCACTCTAGCTCCATGAAAATCTGCTCTTGAGGATTAGGGAATACTTTTGATTAGAGTGGGCTGTAGCGCAGGGGGATGAAGGTGAGAGAGGGAATCCCCCCAAATTAGGTGGAGGCACAAGCTCTGATTGTGAAAGTTGTTTCTATCTGACTTTTAAAAAATTCTCCTGCTGTCCACATAGTATGAAAATTAAACCAGCAATAAAACACAAGCAGTGCAATCTTTTCTGAAATTACCACTGAACAACTAGTCCTTGTGTTTCTTTCAAAAGCCAGCAAGTAACTTGTCCTGTGTCCTTTTGAAGGGAGCTGTTTTGTAGGCTGAGGTCTGTAAGGGAAAAGGCACCAACTCTTAGTATCTTTTTGAAATGGCATTATGCTTTATTTTTATTTAATAAAATTATGCCCTGCAATAATAACCAGTACAGTGGTACCTCGACTTACAAATTTAATCTGTTCTGAACGGACCTTCGTAAGTCGAAAAATTCGTTAGTAGAAGCCTATGGGGAAAAATAATAATAAATTGTAAGTTGAAGCAACCCCTATTAAAAATTCGTAAGTCGAAAAAATCCTATTCGTGCCACATCCAAAATGGCGGACGGAGCTCCGTCCGTAACTTGAAACATTCATACGTCGAGTCATTCGTAAGTCGAGGTACCAGTGTAGTTCAAATTCATAAAACAATCAATATAAATAACTAAAGCCTTGGCTATCTTTCAGTATATCACTGCACAGGCCATTTCCTTAATGCACAAAGACCTGAAAGAAACAGCAGGTATTTAGCTGGGGCAGGAAGGGGAAGTGTTGTTAGGCTCACTGTGAAAAGTATATGCCATTCTTGTCTGACCCCTACAATAACATACAATATTTAGCATAGTGACTCCTTTCTTTTTTGCCTCCTCTTTAGATGATGACAGCCATTCAGAGTCAAAACTTCAGCTGGAACAAGATAAGCCGAGCACCCTTCCCACTCCTGTTTCCAAACGGGTTGTGCTAGGTGACACTGTTTGCAGTTTAGCAGGAACAGCCGACCATGCAAGCAGTGCAATAGAGCACAAGGGAGAGAAAAAGGACTTGTTTAGCATAACTCCCGAGGTTGGAAATGATGGCACTGGCGAACTCCGGCAGCGCAGCAGAGGGGATCTGATGGAGGTTCCGCAGAGAGCACCTCGCCACGGGTTAGACCAGTATCTCTCAAGGTTCGATGAAGCAATGAAGCTAAGAAACCAACTTATCAGTGAGAAGCCAAGCCAGGAAAATGGAAATGTGGTGGAGGAATTTGATTCCTTCCGCATTTTTAGATTAGTGGGGTGTGCACTACTTGCCATTGGAGTTAGAGCTTTTGTGTGCAAATACTTGGTGAGTAAAGAAAAGTCTTAGTAACTTAGTGCTTCTTGTTTATTTAACCAGGTTGCCTTACTGATAAGCCCAGAAAGTTTGACAGTGGAATTTGCATTAGACAGATAAGGAGTTTATGCTGAGAAAAGTAATAACTTTCTTTAGGTCACTCATTAAGTTCATAGCTAAGTAGAGATTTGGATTTAGGCCCAAATGCATAATTCTGTCCGCTCTTCAAAGGTGGCTTGCCCTATGTAGTATTTCTGAACGGAAATTCTCTGTAGATCTGTAGTGTAAAGCATTGTGATGATTGAGCAATGATTATTTTAAGACATGGTGTTGGCAAGAGGATCAGAACCACAAGAACTTGTAAGCTCTGCCCTAGCAAAAACATCAAGAAATTACTGTACTTTGGTGCTCTTCTGTATTGACAATAATTAAGCTATGAGTAGCCCTGGAAGCCCAGGACTGCAAGCAGCGTTGTTTGCTTTTCAGGCTGTGCCAAGTACTGTTCCAGTCTATACAAATGGTGCTAAAGCACAGCTGACAATTTACTAGCCAGTTATAACATTTGATAGTGTAACAAACGTGGCCTTATGCATGAAACTTAACTACAAAATACGCCTAGGTTTTGCCTTGTCTTAATCCTGTTGTGAGCTAATCACATGAAGTGGCCTCTCCAAAGCAATTGGGCTAAAGTTTTCTTGCCATCAGAACCCTTAAGGAAGATGTAACCATCTAATTTTAGGACTGAGGTCAAGTTGGCCAGATATGGACACAAATTTCTAGACATCAAAAATGAAGAAGACTGCTATCTTAAGTTACATAATTATCTGTCAAAAATCATACAAAACTATCCAAACCATTTTGAGATTCCCAGGCTCGTTTTTATGGGAACTGGATAATCAGCAGAAAAGCATTTCCTAACTATATAAAGTACAATGCCTAATCATTGCTACTATCAAGTTGCTTTAAATTATTCAAAAGTAATAATGTTATTGCTTAATTATGTGCAAGGTTGATTGTTGACTGAATGATTCATATGAAAGTTTTCCTTGGGGACTTTTTTGAATGGACACATTCCTAGACATTACTATAGCACTCTAGCCCTATAGGTCTGTACCAGTACATTAGATATATGTTTCTGACTTCTCTGGATCTTCCTTAAATATAAATTCAGTCTGTTTCAACAGTGATGCTTTGAAATTTGGTTCTCTTCTCTATATTTTCCAATCATTTGGCTGAAACACTTCATAGACTATTTCCTTGAAATAATGTAGCAATATGAATTTCTTGTTACTACTTTCTGTTTAATTTAATTTTTTTGTTTCCCCCCCCCCCCCCCAGTCAATATTTGCTCCATTTCTTACCTTACAACTTGCATACATGGGGTTGGCGAAGTATTTCCCAAAGGTAAGACCTTTTTTAAGGACAAATCGTTTATCAAAATGTCTTACCTTAAAAAAAGATTTGATGGAGAAAGCTCCGAGTTAGAATTTTCTTAGATTGTATGCAGTGTAGCAGATAATGACAATATAATGTTAATTTGGGTTTATCAGCAATTGTTTGCATTTTGTGTATATACATTTTAAATACTTGAGAGTAGTCAGCTACAGAGACAATGCATAAACTCTTCAGTACTGAGGATCTTCATGGGTGTAAGTTACATTCAAATTTAGAATACTTTACTTCTGAGTAAACATGTTTTGGACTGCACTCTGAGGTTGTGATTCTAGGCACGCTTACCTGGGAGCCACTCTCTCTGAACTACAGTCATACCTCGGTTTAAGTAGGCTTCGGTTTGAGTACTTTCAGTTTAAGTACTCTGCGGACCCGCCTGGAACAGATTAATCCACTTTCCATTACTTTCAATGGGAAAGTTCGCTTCAGGTTAAGTACGCTTCAGGTTAAGTACAGACTTCCAGAACCAATTGCACCCATACTTCGGGTTAAGTACGCTTCAGGTTGAGTACTCTGTGGACCCGTCTGGAACGGATTAATCCACTTTCTATTACTTTCAATGGGAAAGTTCACTTCAGGTTAAGTACGTTTCAGTTTAAGCACTCCGCGGACCATCTGGAATGGATTAATCCACTTTCCATTACTTTCAATGGGCAAGTTTGCTTCAGGTTAAGTACGCTTCAGGTTAAGTACAGACATCCAGAACCAATTGTGTACTTAAACCGAGGTACCAGCTTACTTCTGAATAGTAAAATGCAGAATTGCTCTGTAAGATGAGCTAACCTGTTGATCTTGCCCTTACCTGGAAGTCACTATCCATAAGCTTGGTGGCATCATTGTTGTAAAATAGACTTTGTCAAACTTCAGGCCCAGTGTTCCAAACTCTCATTGTTCTATGCGCATATTGCAACAGGGAATTTCATTAGCGCAAGCAGTTTCTGAGCTCTGAGCACAATACTGCGCCTAAGATTTCAGATTAAAACTGCAGTGGAAGGAAAGGAAGACCTTTTTCTGCCTCCCCACTTCCAGCTACTCTCTGAAGACTGGAGAAGAGACCCTCTTAAGAATATTAGGGGGATGGGCAGGGGAAGGACTAGACCAGGCACCCCGAAACTGCGGCCCTCCAGATGTTTTGGCCTACAACTCCCATGATCCCTAGCTAACAGGACCAGTGGTCAGGGAAGATGGGAATTGTAGTCCAAAACATCTGGAGGGCCGAAGTCTGGGGATGCCTGGACTGGACCATGTGAAAAATGAACATAATATTTTAGCTGTGGTTCATTCATTTTCAGCTTTGTATTCTTGTTATAAAAAAGCATGCCTAGACATTCCGTTGTTGTGCCCATAACATAGATTTAAGGTGCCATTTAGCTCCTAGCTTTCATATCTCAGTTTCTAACACTGACCAGGCCACATATTATGGCAGTTATCTCAGAGGCTTTTTGTAGCATAGGCCGTGTATTTTCATCTTGAGATTTTCTTATGGCATTGGCAATAATATTTATGTGACAGACTAATCATCTGAATTCTAACTGGGAAGAAAATCCCCCTTGATTGAATAGGTCTCATTCCTGTTGGTGTATGTAGGAATGCAGCTGGTTTGAAAAAGAAAAGCACAATGTTTACTTGACCGTTGTCTGTCCCCCACCATGTTATGCGACTGTGAATCCAGTGAACTAATCACTTTTCTGCAGATTACTTTTGAATAACTTTTCTGGGAGATGTTGGCTTTCTTGATTTATATCAGGGGCGGGGAACGCTTTTCAGCCTGAGCGCCGCATTCCTATGTTGGCAGTCTTCCAGATGCCAAAAGTGGGCAGAGAAACAGACGTGGCATGTACCTTTGTACGGAAGGTGACATTCCAGCCACACTCAACAGCCAGATGTTTCTAATTACACACACCTCTCTCCATCTTCCATTCAGGCAAGCAAGGTGCATCATTGCAATCCAAGGACACATTCTAGCTAGGCAAAAGCGCTTGAGGGAGGGCACAGACCAAGGCTCCTAAAGGCTGAATTAAAAGGCCTTGCAAGAGGCTGCATTGGGGGCCCTGGGCATGAGGTTTCTGTCCCTTTTGCTTTACATTTTTGCCCAGGGATTGATGCACAGCCTCATGTCTTCTTCTAACCTTTTAGTGTATTGATCAAATATCTTGCTTTTCTTTCAGACTGGTGACATTTTCAGCTAACTTTCCTTTGCTGTCATCATTGTTGTTGTGACAATTGTATTGAGTGAAACACGAGAATTACCAAATGTGGATGACAAAATGACTTATTAAGTAACAATTAGTGGACAAAAATCCCTTTTAGTATAGACAACTGGCAAGCGAATGTAATGGAACTTTGAAGAAAGGAACAATTTCCAGTGTGATAACACTGTTTCCTTGTCCCAAAGTCATCTTCATTACTTCATCACTGTAGCCTCTGCCCTTGCCTGATGAATGTAAGAGAATAGCACCAGCTGCTGTTTGTGAGCAAAAAGAGCTAATCATAATAGAAACAAGCAACCAAGATTACAGGAAAATACATTTGAGATGTATGGTAGAATATTAGGTAATCTTATAAATGTATTATTATTATTATTATTATTATTAGAATTTATATACCTCCCTATACCCGGAGGTCTCAGGGCAGTTCACAGAATAAAATCAAGATTTAAAACCACAAAATACCAAATAAAAATAAATGTATTAAAGCTCTGATAAGGTGCTTAAAGATGAAAGCTGTGAAAAATGAAATAATTTTTATTTCTTCTACAGAGTGAAAAGAAAACGAAGACCACCGTATTGACTGCTGCTCTTTTACTGTCTGGGATCCCTGCAGAAGTGATTAGTCGTTCCATGGACACTTACAGCAAAATGGGGGATGTTTTTACAGACCTTTGTGTCTATTTCTTTACTTTCATCTTCTGCCATGAACTGCTTGTGTTTTTGGGTTCCTGAAGTGCCATGATAGCTGTGGAACTTGGTGTAATACTTCAGCTGGACTGCGTCACTCTTGATTTCATACATGCCTCTGGATATATAAACAGTGTTAACCCTATATCCAATACTTGCTTCAGTGCAGCTTAAACATACTTTGATAGGGAAGAGCCTCAAAGTCCCAGCTTTGAAGCTAAATTGGTAGATTTTGAGTGCAGTGCAGAGTGATCTCAGATATGGAAGGTCAAATGCAAATATTGGTCAATGGTCCAAGGACACACCTTTCTGTAAAACTGAAATGTGCCCTTTCTGTCCACCACCCCAGTTACAGGAATCGCCCTGAAACACTAATCTTTCCCTTTGGCTCTACGATTTGAGAGCACAGTGCAGCTGAGGTCTCCTACTTGAATAGAATTATGTTAGTCTTTATGGGTGAATCCAAGGATTCCATGAGCAAAACTTAACTCATCAGACGCTCCTGCTGGAAGAAAGTGGGGGAGGTGATTTTTGTGTTCCTCCTATACCAGAGGGCTGGGGATTCTCCAAACTTGCGGGGATAGCACAGGAGGAAGAGGGGATCAGAAAAAAATTGTTCCCCTCTCCCTTTATCCAGCAGGAGTCTCTGATGGGTCTCTAGTTTTTTCTCCAACTGGATCTTTCTGTTCATGGAAGGAATGCTCTGAATACAAGCTTATCATAGGAATATCCTAGGAGTTTATTCTATTAGCTTATATCCCTCAATTTATGCATTTTAGCAGTCAGGATAGTCTTACAAAAATACGGTCAGTGCCAAGATTGATTCTACAATAGAATTAGGCTGGATGTACGTCATCATTTTATGTCTTCCTTAAACGGGGTAGCATTCTCTTTGTTTTCTTGTAGTTAGGAAGGTTTTATTTTAGGATGTGAATGCAAGAGCTAAGACCAGGCATCCCGAAAACTGCGGCCCTCCAGATGTTTTGGCCTACAACTCCCACGATCCCTAGCTAACAGGACCTGTGGTCAGGGATGATGGGAATTGTAGTCCAAAACATCTGGAGGGCCGAAGTCTGGGGATGCCTGGCTAAGATGAAGCAGTGAAATTCAACTTCTGTATGTGTTCCCATTAAGCATTCATTGGGTGATATCCAACGTTAATCATACTCAAAGTAGACCCATTAAAATCAGTGGATTTTAGTCCTTCATTTCAGTTAGTCTACTCTTGAGTTTGACTTGCATTGGATACTGCCTGCTGTCTCTTTTTTTTGTAACCTGACTAGGAATCTTAATTACTTGTGTTTACATGATCTAATGCAATATACAGCATTAGTGCAGATTAAAAAGCTGCTCTCTTGGGTAAACTATACTTTCGTACCTAAAAATGTCACAAGTTTTGCTCATTCCTCTGACTTGACAAGTGCTTTTTTTTGTTCATTGTAGTATAAATTAACACAGGTTTCTGCTTCCTATTTCCTATATCTTCCTTTGCAAGAATATTGCATGTGGAGTCTGGTCATTCTCTTTTGTCTGGACATTCAAGGGATCATTACATTTATCAGTAGCAGGGGAACAATGTGACTTGTAAGAGTACAGACCAGATTTTAACCATAATTTTAATCAAATTATTAGTTTGTACAGTTGCTTACATGTTCATTTCACATGGGAATGCTGACTCACAATTAGGTTTTTATAGCCCATCTGAAACAGATACAGTGAAGCGTCTTCCATCAAAAACATTAGGGCAATTCTAGGTAAATGCTCTTGATTGGTTCATTTCTGAAAGATTCCTTTCTATTGGTCAGTACCATAAAAACAAGTCTTTACTTGGTTTTAGCTGGTGGTCCTTCGTATTTATTTATTTATTTATTTAGAGTTAAGTTCCTTCAGTAAATCACAGTTGCTGTTTACCATTAAAAACAGATTTTATTACTAAAAAAATAAATACAAATAAATTAAGAACCCTATAATATTAAAGTCTGGTTCAGATGGAGCCCAGGTTTAGAGAGCATGCATACCCAACCTTCCTTTCTCCCTCCCCATCTTTCTCTGCTCTGCTTCAGTGCTGTGTGCAATGTTTGCGGTCCCTGGCTCACTTCTGAACCTGCCACCCTGACAAGTAATTGGCACCAGCCTTAGATATTCAGTGATAAATTAGGCTGGGAGAAATCAGGCTATTATGTAATAGTTACCTTTTTGCTGAAGGATGAGTGGATATTTGCCTGGGACCTTAAGAATTAAAGGGAATAAATGTTCTGGAGGTACAGTGGCCATCATAAACGATAGGTGTTGCCCATGTAGCTGTGATCCCCTAAGTTACTGAAATCATTCTGTGATTATAGAGGCTAATGTAGCTTCTCTTTTTAGAGGCGGTCACTTTTTTGTTTTTGTTTTGGATAATCAAAATAAGCTGTTTTCCTTATTTTGCTTCTTTCCTGCTTCACAGTTTTAATACTGCATTCATTGACCCACGTTTCATTCTTCTAATTATATCTGTTACATGAAGAAAATTGTTTTTAGAGTAAATATGGATGCACTGGAGACATCTGTGCACTTGGATTGGGGTGTTTGCCATGGCAGTTCCCCCCGCTGAAGACATGATTCTGCTTAGTTTAAAAAACCAACATTACTCTTTAGCAGTAGGAACTGTTGTGGCAAAAACAGCAAGCAAAGCCCTGTTTGTATCAGTGTTCTTTCCTGGGCATGTATTTCTTTCCTCTCTAGAATTGGGCCGTGATATATTCTATTGTGTTCAGTAGACTTTGCACTACGATAAAATCTCAGCATCTAATTGTATATGTTATGGTATCCCAAGTAAAAGAGCCCCATTAAGGTCTGACTGTGTCTCTGTTGACATGTTGAAAGGTTCTATTTGAATCTATATGGAAAAGATTCAGAACAATTGCTTTGCAAGTGAGGGCTGAAATTGAGCTGGCATTTAATAATTCTATCTGTAAGGAATGGCTCTTGCAGAAATACTGTATCTGCGTCACAGAAACCTTCAAAATGCTTTGAAGTTTTCATCATTCCCAACTAATAGTTTCAGAAAGCTGATAGAATTAACCATTAAAACACCTTTCAGCTGGTGTTTCTGAATTTCTTTAATTCAAATTTGCCAAGCTGGACTTTTCAACAGTGATAAATCAAGTCTAAGATTTAATGGGTAGAACATAGAATTTTCCCATATTGCCCACTTCCGCTATGAATAGTGATGTATAGGGTGGGATAGCAGGTGAATAGTAAAAAGGTGTTTTGTATGTGGTTCCTTTTGCAAAAAAAACTCATTTTGCAAAATCCAATAAACCTCATGTCGTCATGTATGTCCTCCAGTGTAATTATTTCTAGACTACTATGCAGTTTTGTCTGTTACCATTTATTTGTTGGCATGCCTTTGTAATTCATTTTTAAAGACTACTTGGGTTGTCAAGTGTTTTACTAATATATTTCCAATGTTTTTTTTTTCATTTCCAACAATAGAACATATGTTCATGTAACTTATGGACAAGCATGATTTAGAAAGTAAACAATTAAACACTGCAGTTAGCTCTGTTGAATCTGTTTACACACCACAATAGGCATTGCCAGCTGAACAAGGACAATAATGTGTAGAAAGACCTGAAGGCGGGTTATGCTGAACAGTTGGTAGCAACAAGCATGGCATGTCACCCTTCTAGAAAAATCAACACAGAAACTAATAAGAGAATTAAAGAAATGTCATGTTTCTATTTACAATTGTGGCAAATGTAAACTGTGGTACTGTACTGTACTGTACTGTACTGTGCAATTCCACCCTGAAAGAACATCTGAAGAACTCCGGAACACTGTGTTTGGACACCTGTAAAAAAGGAAGATTAATTCACCCTTCATCATACTGACAAAGAGCGCATGCTTCTCTGCCAATCCTGCCCCCCTTTCACCCACCCAGTTTCACCACGACCACCAAGTAGCTTTTTACTGTAGGCTATATCAATGCACTACTACTAGGTCAACAGTTGTCCAGTCTCTCTCCGGATTTGGTGGTTTGTTTTATTTATATCTACATCCATTAGTCACATGGTGTACTGGAGCATGTTAGCATATTTGTAAGATGCTTAGGCACTGACTGTTAAAAAAGTATATATACACATGAATTAAAGCAGAATTGATAGTGTAGCATGTCTCCGCATTTAAAGCCACTGAAGGCAGCATGAAGTAGCAATAATTCCATACAATTGAAGAACTTGCTATCCCACGTCTCCTCATCCCATGATTCTGCTCACTGTAATACTGTTGCACACACCTCAATTCAGTTTCCTTGGAGACTGATGATTTTAGGATACAGTATATGATTTAGTATAACAAAATAACAACTTATTATTTATACTACTATAACAACAACAACTTGTTTATACCCTGCCCACCTAGCTGGGTTTCCCCAGCCACTCTGGGCGGCTCCTAACAGAATGAAAAGCACAATAAAACATTAAACATTAAAAACTTCACTAAATTGTATTAACACTTGAATAGATCTTGCTTCCCCATTAAGTTTATAGGGAGAGCTCCAAACCCATAGCTCTGGATTAAGCACACAGAGAAAGCCAGGTCTCCTGTCATTTTGCAGCTTCAACCCAGACTAAAAATTATGACTAACTCTTGGCTATTCTCCTACCTACAATATGTCATCTCTCCTCTTGGAAGCAAGATTTGGCCAGCTCTTTATTCTTGTAACAAAAAAGCCCAGCTAGGGCTATTAACTTAAAAAAATAAACTGGTTTGGCCAGTTCAGCAGTTCCTTCTACCACAGACTACAAAAAAAAAAACCAGACTTGGTTGGGATCCACAGGCATTAGCCAAACAAACCACCCAATCCTATAGCAGTACTATACCATCTCCATTAAGATAAATAGTTCCATACCTGGTCTGTGTTAGACATGAATCCAAGTTGTAAATAGGAAGTATTTGCATGGTATTAGCTATTCCTGGATATTTGTGTATGTCAATATTAATACTAGATGGTGGTAGACAGGGCCAGTGCATTGAAGCAATTGTCTCCAGCTTTTCCAACCCAGCACCCAGGCATACATTTTGGGCAACAATTTCTTAATTTGTTACCATCTATTTCTGGGGTGGTAGTGCTGCTTTTGCAACCCAACGTAGATCAGGCCATGATGGTGTGTCCCTCCCCACCAGTTGAAGACCAATGCATTAAATACGGTACATTATAAATTTATTGGGTGCATTACTTTTCTGTTCTCCTGGAGGTAGGACCCGCATTTTCTGTCTCTGGCATCAAACCGTATTGTAGCTAAAAAAAGAATTTGTGAATTTTACATCAAGGTGGCTTAGAAATCATGGTGACCAGAACGGAATCACAGACATGTCAGTATTAAATGCAAACATCAAGAAGCAGCTGATAAATGGAATGTGTCTGCTTGTCTGCTAGCTCAGCAGCACCTTACATTACAGAAGAGATTACAATTTGCGCAATTACAATTACAATCCATACGTTGAACATCAGCTTGCCATGGACATCCGTCTGGTCACTATGAGAACAAGACACATCCAGAAGGGGCTCTTCTTGCGATATCATCACCTGCCGCCTCTTCCGCACAAACGCAGGAGAAAGGAAGGTCCCGGCCAGAGCCTGTGAAAGCTTGGCCCTCCGGACGCTAGGGGTCGCTGTGTCCGGCTGGCGGAAACGCGGGTGACGGCCCCTCTCCTCCGCTTTCTGCGTAGCGCGGTTCATTTCCGCTTCGCTTATTCTTTCGGAAATGGCTGCCGCTGCCTCCGCCGCCGCTAAGCCTTGAGGGATCAAGTCAGGAAGGAAGAGGAAGAGGCCGCCGCTATGGGTCGGGAGTCCAGGTGAGCCGGGAGGCCTTTTGCGGGAGCGGGTCGGGCCCTGCCTGGTTCCTACCCGCCTTGGCCTTTCCGCGAGGCGAAGGGACAAAAGGGTCCGGCCCCTCGGGGAGGCCCTTCGCGGGGCTGCATCAGGGGGAGCCTCGCGGGAGGAAGGCGAGGAAGGCTATTCGGGGGTCGCGAGGTTCTCTCCTAGCTTCTCGCCGTCGGGAGTGTCGCAACTGCTGAACGGGCTGGGACTTTTGGCTGACTTTTAAAAATATTTATTTCAGACACTTTCATAAAGTCCCTCATTAATTTACTATATTATAGTGACTTACAACTTTAGACGGGGCATGATCAGGGCAGTTTTTCTCTCTGCTTCTCCGTTATGTGTTTGAGGCGGCTGATGGCCATCCTTCTCTCCCACCCCACCCCGGACAGGAATGTTTCTGCCCCTGTTTTAATTTTGATGTCCATGAGATCAATTCTGCTCAATTGAGATAAAATATGCAAAATGTTATCTCCTCTCTGCTTATTAATTTCTAATTTGTTGCTGCTTCTCACCTGTACCAGGCCATTACCAGTAGTTATCCAGACTGGTCATAATCCTCTGTAAATTGGGATGACCTGTACAGCAGACTTGATGTGAATGTTATGAGAGAGGTTCTAACAGACCGAGAACATAAACTTTTAATAGTACAGCATAACAACAACAACAACAACAACAACAACAACAACAAATAAATAAATAATTTGTTTCATTTCTACCCAACCCATCTGGCTGGGTTTCCCCAGTCACTCTGGGCGGCTTCCAACAAAAGATTAAAAATACATTAAAACATCAGTCATTGAAAACTTCCCTAAACAGGACTGCCTTCAGTTGCCTTCTAAATGTCATATATAGTTCTTTATTTCTTTGACATTTGATGGGAGGGCATTCCACAGGGCGGGCGCCACTACTGAGAAGGCCCCCTGGGAAGGTCAACTTTGTTCTTTTTTAAAAGTCCAATATGTCATCAGCTGCCACACTGTTACTGCTGTTAATCAATATTGGGATGAAACAGATTTGCAGCACAGATTTATGATAGCTAGGCTGAACCGAGGCTAGCAATAAATGGTTGTAGCATACCTTATCCAAAATAATTTGTAGAGAGAGCCTTAATAGTGACTTGGCAGATTGCATATTTTTAGTTTTCTTGGTTATATCTCATTCTTATTTTAGGGAGCTCAGGGCAACTTTTGTGGGGCCCACAGTAGTCCGGTCAGGCACTGATCTAACCCATCCCGGCTTAACATCATTACATCCTTGGAGGCTCTCGGACTGTTCACTGAGCCAGTAACAATAACACAAGGCTGCTTCTTATGATTTTTGTTGTAGTACAGTATATGGACATGAATACCTAAGTAAAATTCAGTGTTGTACTATGACAAATGTTCCATCTGCACAACCATCACCAAACAGAATGATCTCCCCTCTTTCACCTGCACACTGTTTTGGAGGTTCTCCTGACTCCCCTTAAGCTAATTGGGGGGTGGGTGCAGGAGGAAAGGCTCATTAGGTGAATCCCACTCCGTGAGTTTAAAATGCACATTATCCAACAAGTATGAATTGTGCATGTGTGTGCTTTTAACTGTGTTCCATACTAAAAAAAAACATACAACCAGGTGATTGCGTCTCTACCTGCATGTATAATGAAATAGTCTGTGTGTGTGTGTGTGTGTGTGTTTTAATGGACAACGTATGTGTTTTGTGCTTGGGAAGTTATAGCTGATTACTGAAAATTCTTATAATATTTGGACCTCTGTCTTTTCCAACTTCCCTATGATTTGCCCTGGAAATTATTAATACTCTTGAAACAACTTCTACAGATTGGTTGTCTTGTACCTGGCCTCAAGGCAAATGGATTCCCATATTGGTCATTTGTTAAAAGCCAATGTAATGCTTCTTGGACTAAATGGAATAAAACTCTTGAGTGGCATGGAACATTGTTTGAAGACTTCTGTAATAAACTTGTACAGTAATGACTTTCACAGTAACACATGGTTTCATGACATTAGGGAAAATCCCAGTATTGCATGGCATGAGTCTGGACCATTTATGTCACACAGTGTAAAAGGTTTCATGCTGCTTCAGTAAAAGGTTTCACCTTGCTTATCTTAATCTCTCTCATTTCCTTAGATCAACAAAGCAACAGGTGTCCAAACAAAAACAGTGAGTTACCCTATTTAAAATAATAGTTTTTGATCTCACGCTTTCTAAGCTCAGATGTACTATGTTAATGATTGTGTTAGTAAAGTTCCCATCCTTTTTCAGTATATCTGTATGGGGCGCAATTTAGATATTCACAGGGCCCCCATTCTTTTCTGATGTCTGTGGGTTTTTCCTGCTCAAGATGAAGTGCATTTGTTGCAAAGGAAGAAAACAGTGCTGGGACCTGCTGGTTTTTCATAGGACTACACAATACAGTTCTTTAATTGTTCTATATTTTCAGTTCCACAAAAGGTTTTAGCAAGATATTTAATTAGGTAGCAGTGTTTTAAGTAATACTTTACTCTTTTCACCCTATGTTTGATTTTCTTGGTATGGTTTGCTTAGCAGCCTTAGCTGTGTTATAGTGGCTCTCTTGGGAAAGTTTGGCATGTATTTTGTATATTAACCCAATACTTCTAATTTATGATATATGGTAGAGGGAAAGTACAATTCTTAACATTTTGGCTGTAAAAATACTACTGTTTCTACTGCATTATTTCCCTCTACCCCTTCTCAAAATTAAACAATAGGCAATGCAGACATGAATGGCTGTCCCATTTAAGGGCTGAGCATTGGATTGCTTGATCAAGCTGCCAACAACAGGATAATGTTATCTTCTGTCCTAATTTATAATCTACATGACATTACAGCCCTAGAAATTAACAGTGTTAATAGTTAGTTGCCTGGAAATGGTTCAAAGGATTTTAGTTTATCATTTATTTTTTGCTTTTATTCACTGCTTTATTAATTCCTAAACTGCTTTCCTTCTATTATTGTTATGCTACTTTGCCTTGAGCCATGCTTCCATTTGAATAGGAAATACTTTAAATACAAAATATTAGAGCTTGAAGAACCAAAATGACATTGTCAGCCCCTCTTATGAGTTCTGAATTTTATCTTATTTGCCGTATTTTTTCGTGTATAACATGCCTCCGTGTATAAGACAACCCCTATTTTTGGGGGACTCCAAATTGAGGAAATCTGGGAGTATTGCTCAGACTTCTTAAGCTTTTTTTGGGGGGGGGGACGACCAGCAATCGCTCACCCGCCTGTAAAGTAGATTAGACTAAGAGAGACTGGCCCATGCATGGTTGAGTGGGATTTGTAGCTGTGCCTTCTCAGTTCTTGTCCAGCATGTGAAGATAAGTCAAGAGCTAATTTTTAACCTTTTTAAAAGCTCTAAAGATTGTATTCTTTGAAAACATCTGTGGTTGTGTACGCTAAACTCCAATTTTGGTGTTGTTTATCTTGACCATTCTGTTGCTACCACAGGCATTATCGGAAGCGCTCCTCATCACGAGGGCGTTCTGGTAGCCGTTCTAAGAGTCGCTCTCCATCTGACAAAAGAGCAAAACGTGGAGATGATAGACGTTCTAGAAGCAGGGAGAGAGAACGTAGGCGTGAAAGATCACGGAGCAGGGAGAAGAGGAGATCTCGGTCACGTGATCGAAAGCGTGTGAGGTAAGCAAAGGAAAATTGAATAACTTATTAAAACATTCCTCCCCTGGGAGATACTGGATGTTTTCTGGTGAAAGAGGTTGCCTCTAACTAGAAGATGTGTCCAGTAGGAAGTGTTCTCAGTTGGTCATTTTCCTTGAAAAGCTGTAATCATTGGTATTGATGCTTGTCCTATTTTCTTTTTAGATTACTAATGAAATCTTTTCAGATGACTAATGAATGTTTTTCTACTCTCTCTCTTTTTAATGATTAAACTAGAAATAATATTTTGTTTACACAGTATTACCCAAAATCTGCTTGTGCGTAGGCGTTCACGAAGCAGAGAGCGGGAACGGAGCAGAGAGAGGAGACGATCACGCAGTCGAGAGAGGAGAAGATCCAGAAGCCGAAGTAGAGGGCGGCGGTCCCGATCTTCTAGCCCTGGCAAGAACAAGAAAGTAGAAAACAGGTAATTGACATACTAATGCATGCCATTTTGTTAAGTATTTGAATACTCTAATAGAATATCTGTAATTATGGTCAACTTTCTATAGACAAGTCATAAGAAAGTTTGAACTTACTCTGGATAACCATGAATTAAGTATACACAGAGAGGGAACCTAGAATCATAGAATCATAGAGTTGGAAGAGACCACAAGGGCCATCCAGTCCAACCCCCTGCCAAGCAGGAAACACCATCAAAGCATTCCTGACAGATGGCTGTCAAGCCTCTGCTTAAAGACCTCCAAAGAAGGAGACTCCACCACACTCCTTGGCAGCAAATTCCACTGCCGAACAGCTCTTACTGTCAGGAAGTTCTTCCTAATGTTTAGGTGGAATTTTCTTTCTTGTAGTTTGAATCCGTTGCTCCGTGTCCGCTTCTCTGAGTGCAGCTCATTTGAAGATTTGGGGGGGGGGGAATCCAGGGAGGGAAGTGTTTCATTGTGTGTGCTGTGAAGTGGTAGTGCTGACACTGGAGCATCTCTGATAGTGTGATGAGGGAGTTGCAGCTACCTGTTCTGTGACTTTGGGAAGGGAAGAAAACTTTGATAAATACCACTGAGAGAAGAAGAATGTCCCCGGGTAGAGAGCAACATATAGGAAGGCATGGAGATAAGCATGATAGAATAAAAAATAAGGAGGATTGTATTGAGTTTGTGAGGAATAGGGACAAGAGATTGAATATGAAGAAACAAGTGAGTAAATGAAGTGATTAGGGAAGAGCGTTGGGGAAATATGCCTAATTGCTTCTGTATGGTATCCAGTTAATAAGTTCTTTTCTCCCTTCCCTCTGTCCTGGTGTGAACTGCAAGTAAATTTCTAATGTTTTTGCTGCAACCATTAGTGCTAGAGATGAAATGCCAAGGTTCTGAAAATTCAGAGTCTGACATTGGAGGATTAATTGTTGGGAAATGCTACATTATAGAGTCCTTTCCCTTATCAAGTTTTTATTACAATACAGTGGTACCTCTACTTACGAATTTAATGCGTTCCAAACGCACATTTGTAAGTAGAAAAAATTGTAAGTCGAATCCCATAGGAATGCATTGGGAGAAGAAATTCGTAAATAGAAACATTCGTAAGTAGAAACATTCGTAAGTAGAGGTACCACTGTATTTCATTTGACTGCTTTGAAATCTGCTCCACCACCACAGTGCCAAAAAGGAAGAGCCCCACATTTTTAACATGCCTCATCTGAACTTGGCATGATTGCAGCAGAAACTATCATGATAATAACAACCTTAAAATTTCGCTGAGATCCAGGACAGATGTTTCACATTTGCCTTCCTCTTAGGTTTGACCTGCTGTTCCACTTTGGTGGACTTTCTCCTTTTAGAACTTTTATTGACCTCAGACACTTCAGTTCTGTATTCTCTCTCTCTCTCTCTCTCTCTCTCTCTCTCTCTCTCTCTCTCTTCCTCCCCCCCTCCCAAATTCCTAAGCTGTATCCACACATTTTTTTTAAGCAATCCCAATAAAAATGGAAGAGCATGTGTGGGCAGTGTTAATGTACACAGCATTGCAGAGAGTCAGCAAAGACACAAAATGGTAAATGTTGAGTATTGTGAGGGACATGTAAACGCATGGAAACGCTGTTTACCTTCCTGCTGGAGCAGTACCTATTTATCTACTTGCACTTGGCATGCTTTTGAACTGCTAGGTGGGAAGGAGATCATTATGATAGGGAGCCTTTTATTTTTATTTTTCTGTAAATTAGTTCTGTTTCTTGTTTGTTGAGGAGCTGCTCTATATAGAGAGAGTTGTGTGCATGCTCCACCTAGTGATTGATCTTGGTGCTCTCATTGCTGGGTACTGTGTTTATCTGCTGCTTCGTTATGCTGGGCTGCAAGAAAATGGCATTGGTGATTCTCTGGCCTCTCAGAAAATCAAACCATTCTTTATAACTTGTTCCTTTGGGGCCTCTGTGCTGCTATCACTATGCTTAGAAAACCTGAAGGAGTCCTCTTTGTTCTACAGATCTGCTTTCTCAAAATTAAAAACAGGTGTGCTAAATGAAAAGTATTAGCAAGCATGCGGTCAAGGTATACAATAAAAATATGTAAGCCATTTCAGAAATATATCCATCTAGCTTTATCAACCTTATTCTAAAGTCTCAAAGATAATGTCTTGAAAGTTCAGTGACATAAACTGTTGTTTAAGATAAGCATATGGTTTTTGTTAAAACCTTTCAGTGGGCTCTAAAGAGAACTTTATAAGATTTTACCAACCAAAATGATTTCTACATTTATAGGCAAGGGTTAGCACATGTTTGAATTGGATTTGTCCTTTTTGTGGGAGAAGAGGTGGGAATAATAAAAATCCATAATAAACATGATAAATGGCTTTCATATTGAAGCCAAGTCTGTCAGATTCTGAGGGAAGGTGTGTGTTTTAAAACATTCATTTCAGCCAGCAGTGACTCCTTGGAGGACCCTAACACTTCCAAAGCAAGTGCTAAATCACTTAGTGAAACAAGCATTCATTTTTAGTCGATTTGCACAAGCTCCTTCCTTCAAGGAGGTGTAAAATAAACACTGGGACTATTAGTTACGCCTAGGTATTCTGGAAATTAAATTTTCAATAAGTGTTTGCTTTCAAAAAGAAAGAAAGAAAAGATCAAAATGAAGCCTAACACTTGGTATATGCCTATAAATTGTAAAAGTCTGAAATCTATGTGCATGATGAGATTAAGGCCAGGATCTAAAGAGACAAATACAGAGCAATGCAGACAGTTTTCTTTTCTTTTTGAAGCCCCTTGAGTCACATGGGCATAAGAAGGGCCTGGTGGATTAGGCCATCTTGTTCAGTGTCCTGCTCTCACCGTAGCAGCCATGTGCCTATGGGAAGCCCACAAGCAGGGCATGTGCAAGAGCACTCTTCCCTCCTATGGTTTCTAGTAACTGATATTCCAAAGCATACTGCCTCTAATTGTGAAGGCAAAGCATAGCCATCATGGTTAGTAGCCAATGGTTGTTTTTATTTTTTACTTCCATGAATTTGTCTAAGCTTTTTCCAGAATCATCCAAGTTGGTGGCCATTGCACCTTCCTGTGAAAGCAAATTCCATAGTTGAACTGTGTAAAGAAGACACTTTGTATCTTGAATATTCCAAAATTCAGCTTCATTGGGTATTATGAGACAGAAAGAAAAACTTGACTATCCACTTTCTTCATGATATGCATACTTTAATAAACGTCTGTCATGCCTCCTCTAACTTGCCATTTCTCTGAATTAAAAAAATAAATCCAAATACTGCAACTTTTCCTTATAGGGGAGTTTTTCCATCCTCTTGATCATTTTGGTTGCCGTTTTCTGAACCTTATCCAATTCTAAATTATTCTTCTTGATGTGTGGTCATTAGAACTGTACACAGTGTTCCAAGTGTCTTCATACCATAGCTTTGTGTAATGCTGTTATGATATCAGTAGTTTTATTTTCAGCTTCTTTCCTAATGATCCTTACAGCTGCCACACACTGGGTCAACACCTTAATTGAACTATGCACTATAACCCCAAGGTCTCATTCCTGCTAGTTCAGTCCCCAGGAGCATATATGTGAAATGCATTGCTTCATACTTGTACTCTAGATTGCTTATGAACGAGTTAAAAAGCACCAGTGTATGTATGCAGTAGGGCCTTTTCAGTGGAAGCTCCTACATTTTGGAAATACCTATTTTTAGATGTGTGTCCGATGGCAACTCTACATATATTTTGAAGGCATGTTAAGGTACTGCTTTTTACTCCAGCTTTTGGGAGTGTTTGATTAGTTGTTTGTGATTGTATACTGGTTATGTTGAACTGAGTTTAGCTGTCATTATGTTATTTTATTTTATTTTATATTGTACTGTCCTTTTGCTGTGTAGCTTGTTCTGTGACCTTGTGGTGTAGGGCAGGTAATGAATGCACCAAATAAGTAATAAATCCTCTGCAGCCAGCATGACAGTAGTTAGGGATGATGGGGTTGTAGTCCATCAGTTTTTGGGGATTCAAGGTTTGGGGAGGGTGCTTTAGATTATATTTTATGGCTGTAATGTTTTACACATTTACTTGGATGTGAGTCCTGTTGAACGTGGTAGTCTTATTTTTTAATAAACAGGTTTGTATCCATCAAAGTCAGCATGCTAATTGAACAAATTCTACTTGTTCAATGGAACTTCTCCCTCTCTTCCCCCTGTGTGCCCCTCCAAATCTGCTTTTAGGATTCTACAGTGCAAATCTCCTAATCTGCTCTTTGGGAAAAGAGAGGGAGGGGAATTTCTGTTGCGTGCAGAATGGAAGTCATTCTGCGAGTGCAATAACATTATTCCCAAACCTTTTGAGTCTCAGAGCACATTTAGAAAACAAACTATTACTTTCACCACAAAATATCCACTTATGTAAGAAAAACTGGTAGTGCTCAGAACCTCCCCCTCTCAAAAAAGGCAAAGCACCTGCACATATCCCAAAACAAACAGAATGCATAGGAAAGAAGCAGGCAGCTCACACCCAGCAAAACTGAGAGAGGCAGGGGGCCTTGACAGGTGCAAAGTCTGTGTCTGTCATGTTGGGGATTCCATTGTTGAATAATAATTTACCATAGGCTATTAATACTTATGCATAATACCATTATTGTTTCCTTCACTACACCTAAAACCTCTTAAGGGAAGCTGACATTCACCATCAGTCATACGCAACTCTTGATACTGTCTTTCAGATCACGATCTAAAGAAAAGGTAGAAGGTGTGGAAGTTAACAAAGAAAAGAAAAAAGAGAAAGAGGACAAAGAAGAAGAAAAGGGTCAAGATGTAAATGTATGTATAGTAACTATTGAAACGTTTCATTGTTCAATGGCACAATGCTGTAGTTTATCGACTTCATAGTGTTTCTAAATTTGTATAAAGTCTTGTTTCTTTGCATGTAGCACAAACAGCTGTTCTAAATCATCCTTTCTTTTTCTTTCTTTCTTTTTTTTTAAATACATTTTATTCCAGTTTTCCAAATTCAACAAATTAACAAAACCAATCTTTTATACAAAATCTTATATTCACATCTTTTACCTTGCTCCGCCGAGCTATGACTTCCCCCCCTCCCTTCATGCGGGTTTCTTGTTAATTCCCTTTTTTGCAGTTCCTTTTTTGACATATTGGTCAATTCGTAAGGTTTATTTTAATCCTGCGAGAGTTTTTAATGACCTACAGTTTTTCTCCATATAGTCCACATATTTACTCCAGTCCTTTTGAAACCTTGTCTCCCCCTGGTCACGAATCTTGCATGTCAATCTAGCAAGTTCAGCATAGTCCATCATTTTTGTCTGCCACTCCACAATTGTAGGTAATTCCTGTAATTTCCATTTTTGGGCTAACAAAGTCCTAGCCGCGGTTGTTGCATACATAAACAGTGTTTGATCTTCTTTTCTAATCTCTCCTCCCATTATTCCTAACAAAAATGCTTCTGGTTTTTTTGGAAAAGTATATCTAAACATCCTTTTCAATTCGTTATATAAACTTTCCCAAAATCTTTTAACTTTTTCGCATGTCCACCACATATGATAAAATTCACCATCTTTCTCTTTACATTTCCAGCAACTTTTGTCACTCATTCTATACATTTTAGCTAATTTAACTGGAGTTAAATACCATCTGTACATCATCTTATATACATCTTCTTTCAAGGCAGTACATGCTGTAAATCTTAAAGTTTGATTCCATAATTTCAACCACGCATCATATTCAATATTATGCCCCAAATCTTTTGCCCATTTAATCATCACTTCTTTTGTCAACTCATCTTTTGTATACCACTCCAACAACAAATCATACATCTTTGCCAAAAGCTTTGTTTTGCCTTCTAGCACTTCTATTTGAAATTTGGATCTTTTATCCTCAAAACCTATTTTTCTATCTTCTTTAAGCACATCATTTATTTGATGGTATTCTATCCATCCTGTTAATACTCCTTTAATGTCCTCAAAAGGTTTTAAACTCCATCCTTTTTCAGTTTTCGTCAAGATTTCCTCATACGTGGCCCGCCTCTTCTCCACTAAATCATCCTTTCTTTTGGGCAGAATGTAGTGGCCCAGTAGAGGACTTCTAACAAGTATAACATAGGCTACATTTGTGTTGTGACTATGGGCATTTACTTACCACTGCTGTAACAACAGTCTCTTGTAATTACAGCTGTGCAGCTGGAACTTGCTTACTTTTTCCTATGTCCTGCTGCTTATGTTTTACTTCATTAGTGAATGAAACAGAGTAGCTGTCCAAGGCACAGAATGACAGTAGTGTACTTAATTCTCCAAGAGAGTGAACTTGTATTACACATGAGTTTCCCAAGATTTTACGTTGGATGTGACTGGCAATGTCTTGCATCTCCCTTTGGAAAAACAGAGTTCATGTCAGTGATCAGTAACTGCATATAGTTTCTTCCCCCCCCCCCCCTCAGAATTTTGATCAGAACAAACTTGAAGAGGAAATGAGGAAGCGAAAAGAAAGAGTAGAGAAATGGAGAGAAGAACAGCGCAAAAAAGCTATGGAAAATATAGGAGAACTAAAGAAAGAAATTGAAGAAATGAAGCAGGGGAAAAAATGGAGCTTAGAAGATGATGATGGTAGTAACTTCTTATGTAACTAACTGTGAGGAGGGAAGCCTTTTTGTTGCTGTTGAACGTGTGGATGTGGAAGATCATGTGCTGTACTATGTCATATGTACTTTACTTTTTTGCTTTCAAAGTGCTTAAGGGAGAGGGGAAGATATGGGCTGCATTTGCATGTCATGCTAAGCCCAAACCATGGCTGATAGTATGCAAATATGCAAACTCCCGAGGAGGAATTAGCACCCGCTTTACTCCTTCCCAGATTTCTTAGTTCGCTGCTGTGTAACAGCTAAGCCAAGGTTAGGTTCGATGTGTTGTCTGAACCCAGGATCATGGTTAAGGTCTCTCCTGAACTATGATACGTAGATAAGGTTTGCAGTTACGGGTCCTGGTTAGGTAGGAGAGATGTTTGCCACAATCCCAGATTCGGATGACACACTAAGCCAAACCTTGGCTTAGCTGCCATGCCATGCTGGGGAGGAGCAAAATAGGTGCAAACTCATTGTTGGGAACCAGCATTTTTGCATTGTCTTGATAAATTATTCTTTGGTTTACAGTGATGTGCAAACCGGGCCATTGGGTTGGGCCCATATTAAGCTTCTGAGCCTATATGAACTGATCCAGACCCTGTGATCATCACCTGAGGTCCTTTGTGTGCCCCTCCATGGGAGGTCCAGAGGGTGGCAACATAAGAATGGGCCTTTTTTGTGGTGGCTCCCTGTTGTGGAATGCTGTCCCAAGGGCAGCTTGCCTGGTGCCTTCATTGCGTATCTTTAGGTACCAGGTGTATATGTTTTGCTATAAGCAGACGTTTGGCTGATTAAACATTCTATGGCCTCTTAAACATGTTTTTGGAAGGGGGTTTGTTTTTATTTTATTATGTATTTGTGTTCTCATTTTCTGTTTTTATGTTGTGAGCCCCCCTGTGAACTTTGGATGAATGCAGTATACAAATATGATGATGGTGATAATGATAAATGGATGCATGCAAGTGTAAGAGTTTTCCGAGTTGTTTGGCAAGAAGAAACAATTTTATTCATTTGTTTATGAAAGCATGAATTGTAATTGTACAAACTGCTTGTATCACAGAATGGTTTTAAATACTACTAAAATCTCTTTTTGCATTAGATGATGATGAAGAAACTGCAGAAGGGGAAAAGGAAGGTACTGAGATTGAAGATGAAGAGCTTGATCCATTAGATGCATATATGGAAGAAGTGAAAGAAGAGGTTAAGAAGTTCAATATGAGAAGTGTAAAAGGTGGAGGTGGAGGTGGAAGTGAAAAGGTGAATTTGAAAAAATAATAATGTTCAGGTCTTAAAATAGTTTTTTGTGCATTAAATCTGAAATATATGAGATCAAAACTAGTATATAGTGTTTGCTAGTAGGATGGCTTGTAAAATTTCTAATGTTTATGACCTTTTCTTTTTAAAGAAATCTGGGCCAACAGTTACTAAAGTAGTAACAGTGGTGAAAACCAAAAAAGCATCTCCAGAAACAGAAAAGAAGAAAGGAGAACTTATGGTGAATGACCAAGATGCAATGGAGGTAATTACAACATGCCAAATTGTTTATTTTGCCATATGAAATCCCCTATCAAGTTTATAGATTTTAGAAAACAGTTTGTTTTAACCATGTATGTAACCCAGTTTTGTGATGTTCACCAATCTATATGCAAAATTGCATATTTTCCACAGAAAAAATGAAGAGTTGCCGTAGGCATTGTGAAATATAATGGCATTTGCCAATACTTAAGTCTTAATACCTTCCCTTTGAGATTTATACTTTCAGAACTGCAGAGTCACTGATAATAATTAGAAGTGAGAAGGATTAGGATAAGCATCTTGCGAGGCCTTACGGTGGCAACAGAAGAGGGCGGCAATAGTAGTGGCAGCCTACGAGGCCTGATGGCGACATAAGCAGTGGGACTTACGAGCTCTCGCCATGGTGGAAAGAAGTGGCGGCGGCCTGCAAGTCCTCCTGGCGGTAGTGGGAGGTGGTGGTAGAAGCTGTGGCAGCCTGCCTCAGCAAGGCCTTACAAGCCGCTGCTGCTACCACCACCATGAAAAAGGCTTGCAGGCCATTGCCGCTTTTGCCACTGTGGCAAGGCCTTGAAGGCCACCACTACTGACGTCACCATGACAAGGCCTCTCAGGCTGCTGCCACTGCCGCTGCTGCTGTTGCCCACTGCCATGACAAAGCTTCTCAGGCTGCTGATTATTGTGCCACTGCTGCCAGGCTGCTGCTGCTACTGCCCCTCCCCCTGTTGTTAATTTTGCCACTGCCAGGCTGCTGCCATGTCTGCCGCCTAGCAGGCCTGCTGGCAGTCTGGCAGTCCCAGATTATTTCTATTCACTATGACTCATCATCATACTTTAGATTGTCCTTTAGAGTACTTTAGAGTACCACCATTTGCTAAGTCCCAAACCAAAAGTCTCATTTGGATCAATTTTGGCTTTCCTGCTGCTGGTGATTGATAATATCATTTATCAGTTTTAGACCTGTAAGTAGTAGCAGTTGCCAGGACATTGTCCTGTTCACCTCTGCATAGTTCCTTATTTCAGATATCATGATATATCACGATGTTTAGCTGGTTATATATCACTATATTGGAAACCAGTTATTGCCCAGCCCTGGTCTGCTCTTAGTATAACTTTCAGTTAACAAGGTAAAGGTAAACATGCTCTGCAGAAAGCAGATTTTGCCTGAATATTCCTTTGCCTCAATGTTTAACTTTTGTGATTTTATAACTCAACAGTATTCCTCTGAAGAGGAGGAAGTAGATCTCCAGACTGCACTGACAGGGTACCAGACCAAACATAGGAAATTGCTGGAACCAGTGGATCATGGGAAGATTGAATATGAGCCCTACAGGAAAAACTTCTATGTTGAAGTCCCAGAGCTAGCTAAGATGACTCAGGAAGGTAATAACAACCGTCAAAGTAGTAGTAACTCTAGTTTCAGAGCTGTTGCATTTCAGATGACCATGGATAAAAATACGTTGGGAGACACTTGGCATACAGTAAGCCAGGCATAGGCAACCTTGGCTCTCCAGATGTTTTGGAACTACAACTTCCATGATCCCTAGCTAACAGGGCCAGTGGTCAGGGATCATGGGAGTTTTAGTTCCAAAATATCTGGAGAGCCAAGGTTGCCTATGCCTGCAGTAAGCCTTCAGCCTTCAGCCCTAAATCCAATTTCATATATAGTCTAAACACATTGGGTACAATGTTGGTGGGATTGCCAAATTATTTTCTCCTGAACACCCACGCGCCCCTTTTAAATTTCTTTTTCTTTTTCCCCCAGTGCTTAAAGCTGAATGTATGCAAATGTATGCACAATTTATGCATAAATTGTGGTCTTATTGTATTAGGAAAAGAGAGTCATCAACAGAATGGCCTATATTAATGCATAACACTGTCTTTTGTAGTCATGTTTACAACATAGAAAGCTTATTGTAAATCTCAATATGCTTTATCAAAAACATTGCTGCAGAGGTCAATAATATCACATGTACAGAGAATATCTTACAAGAGGGCATTGATTGATGTGGATAAGTTAATCAGTATTCTAATCTGGATTGTGTTTCAGAGGTGAATGCATATAGGCTGGAAATGGAAGGAATTATAGTCAAGGGTAAAGGATGTCCTAAGCCAATTAAAACCTGGGTACAGTGTGGTATTTCTATGAAAATCCTGAGTTCCATGAAAAAGTAAGTGAACTGCAGCAAAATGAAGCATGTATGTCTTGAAGTGTATATGAATTCTCCCTGTCAGGGTCTTTGCTTTCTGACTTGTGCTGTTTGCAGCACATGGTTACCATGTGAATCTGTGTAAAAGAAATTATCTAACAAGTCATGCAAATTCAAGATGTCAGGGTAGCTACAGGTAACTTAATACTTTTGTGTCACTTGTTCACTAATCATATATATGTTGTGATGTATTTTAATTTCAATTAATAATTTTGACTATTTTTTTAAAAAAATGTACGTAATAGAATGTGCAAGTTCTTAACATACAATCTCTTATTTCCTTTAAGGCATGGCTATGAGAAGCCCACCCCTATCCAAGCCCAGGCTATACCTGCAATTATGGGTGGACGTGATTTAATTGGCATTGCTAAAACAGGAAGTGGAAAGACTATTGCTTTTCTGTTGCCCATGTTCAGGCACATCATGGATCAGAGACAACTAGAAGAAGGAGAGGGTCCAATAGGTACATGATAGCAACATTCTTTTTAATCTCATGGTGTTTGTGTGCAGGTTAATAATTAATTTAATGGATCAAGCATGAACTGGAAGTGAACTATGAAAGGAAATCCCTGGCTTGTGCTATATGTTTATAATGTCACTATTAAATTTGGTAACTGTTCTCCTTGCCAGGAGGAGGGGAAAACAATACAGGATATGCTTTGCTTCTGTGTTGCAGGTGTATCTTAAGTGTTCATTTCTTCTAGCAGAATATGTGTGGATTAATTTATGGAGCCATCCTCAAGTTTCCTTCCTTCCCCAATCTTTCTCCCCAAACACCACCTCATATATATTGAGGTACTGGGTGCTGCTAAGCAACTTAAGGATTTACTAAGGAAAAGCACCAGGTTGCAGTTCAAAGGAGAATGGAGCACATGTGTTTAGGAAATTTGCAGCAAAATGAGGAACAAAACTGAAACAAAATGCAAAGGATGGTTGTCTGAATTTGTCTGTGAGCCACCAAGCTATTACTTTGCCAATTTGTTATCTAAAAAAAGCAAGTTCATGGCTTAACGGGAAGAAATTGAATGAAACTCATATTTACCTTGTTTCTTTACACACTTTACGTTGTACATAAAATCCTATACATCTATAAAATACCTATTACTATGACGTATTAGATTTCTCTCACAAAAGAAAATTATGCCATTCTAGAAATTGGATTTCTTTTGTGGAAGGAAATCTCACTACCTTTTAAGCATGTGTTGGAAGTAAGGTGCTGAAAATGGTGAGATTTGCTTATGAGTAAAGAGTTACGATTTTTGTAATTGCACTGCTTTGTTCTTTTCAGCTGTTATTATGACTCCTACTCGAGAGCTGGCTTTACAGATTACAAAGGAGTGTAAGAAGTTCTCAAAGACACTTGGGGTTAGAGTTGTATGTGTATATGGAGGAACAGGAATAAGTGAACAGGTACATATAAATCTTGTCTCTCTATTCATAGTATCTCGATTTGTGTTGCTATCAGTGCAGAATTTGTTTGGAATCCTTTTTCTTTTTTAGGTTTCAAGTAGCTTCTCTGTAACAGTTGTTTAATTTAGTGAGAATGCAAAGGTTACTGTTTTGGATCCAGAGAGGCATGAGCTGAGCTCTGCTCTTGCAGCAGCCTTTCATGGCTATTCCCCAAGAGGGACAGGACACCCATCGGGGGGGGGAGTGTTTCTATTTCTTCACTGATGCATACATTAGCAAAGGGACTTTTTGCTGAAGGATTCAGCAAAATCACCATCTTAGTAGCTCAGTAGGTACGGTAGGACATGCAACTCTTAATCTCTGGGTCATGGGTTCAAGCCCCATGTTGGGCAAAAGATTCTTGCATTGCTTGCAGAGGGTTGGGCTAGATGACCCTTGTGGTCTCTTCCAACTCTACAGATCCATGAAAATGAATATGTTCCTATTCTGGTAAAATTTTATGAACTTTCAGTTATGTTGTTGAACCCACAGCTGTTGTTTTGACTGCAGAGTTGCTTTCACAATTTATATAGTAACTAGCTGGCCCTGCCACGCGTAGCTGTGGCTCAGTCCTTTGATGTCCACTGGAGGTCGCTATTTATTTTGACACAAAACAGGTATATACCTGTCATAGGTGTTGCCATCTGTCCAATCTAACTTGATAGGAACACTATGCCATCCGCATGTGACGTTGTGGCCAAATTTGATGGCAATTGGGCAAGCAGTTTCGGAGAAAGGTGGGCTTTAACAAAACACATTTTCTACATTTATATATACTGTATATAGATTGGGAGTTTCCCAGTTGCATATTTGGGACATTCCACACTTAATAATTCACAAGAAATGGAAGGTATCGAATCTAAACTGTGCCACAAAACAGAGGGCAGTATTCAACTAAATTTTATTTGGAATAGACCCATTGAAATTAATCAACATGGCTAAGTTAGCTCCATTAATTTCACTGGGTCTACTCTGAGTAAAAGCTGGATACCACCCAAGGCAATTTAAATTACAATAGGTTGGATGCAGACTTTGCCTTCTACAAACAAAAGGCCGCCCTGAGCTAGCCAACTGCAGATTAATCTTCATGGGGCACCATAGTAAGTAAGGTGTTTGCAAACATCTTACTATGTTTTGATTTGTTTTATCTGACAAAAAAATGAGCCAGTCAGATGTTGCAGGGGAATAGTACCCCCAACATTTATTGTTTACAGCTGAGGGAATTGGTACTTAATCACTGATGAATAGAATAAATTGCTTAAGGGTTGCTGATAATACCATAAGTGTTATAAATTTTAATTTTCCTCAACTTATTTTATAATCAGATTGCTGAACTGAAAAGGGGTGCTGAAATAATCGTTTGCACACCTGGCCGCATGATTGACATGTTAGCAGCTAACAATGGTAAGAAGAGACTTTCATTTAATGATTTTCTTTAATGATAAATAAATGGGACATTTTATTCATAAGTGGAATTCTGGAAGTCATATATTTCTTGAAGCTGTGATATCAGATATGGTGAATATAGTCATAAAAATGGTTCTTTCTAATAAAGTTTAGATGTGGGTCTTATAAGTGAAGGACAGTAACTCTTAAGAATTTCTTAGAAAAAGTATATGCATTTTAGATTTATATCTCAACTTCAAAATTGGCTTACTTAGGATTACTGTTTCTTAATTTGAAGTTATGCTGCCTGTCTGATGTTTGTCGACATTAATGCAACATCCTTTTGTTGAAGGAAATATAGCTGCACATTTCTAAATTGAAGTAAATCCACAATTCTTTTTCAACAAAAACATGAAATTTCTTTCATATATACTAAACAGAGATATTGCAGCTTTAAAATGCTTTTTATTTCAGTATTGCATGCTTGTCAAATAATGTTTGATTTGCTTAAATATTGTACTTCAAAACCTCTACTAAACTGTTGACATTTGACTTCTGTGGGAAAAGTTCCTTCAAGAATTGTAGAACTGGGCTTCCAAGACTTAAGCCATCAAAGGTAGGTACATCATTGCAGTTCGCAAGCAAAAGTACACTTTTAGGAGCTGAATAAATAATGAAAATTCTGCCAATTAAAATTGGATAATAACATGTGTATTTAGTCCGGAAGGATATTTACCTTTTACAGGTATCTGCTTTAAATTAGCTACCTTAAAAGCCACATTAAAACAGCTTTCCCACTTCCTTCTTTTTTTTTAAAGTAATATCCTTGCTTCAAAATAGTTAAATTGTGTGATCCTCCCCTTGTGTCTAACTCAGTCCAGCATCCAAATAAGTAGTTGAGAAATTCAGATCATAATTGATGATTGGAAGTGACCTAGGGATATGCAGAATTAAAGAATCACCTGGAAGGGAGCTTGTGGTGGAGTGCATAACCTCTATGCTGTGGAGAAAGTTCCATGCTTTTTTAGATACCTCAAACTTCATGTAAGGTTTCTGCTCTTCCCATGTTCAGAGGAGGTTGGGTAGGGTTTTCCCTGTCTTACCCATTCCCTTTATAGCATATAGAAGCAGCAATACCTGCAGGTTTTAGACATTTAAAATCTACCCTAGTTTTAAGTGTTTAAGGGTTTTGTTGTTACAACTCAGTCTGCTCTCATGTAATTCCAAATCACATGAGATTAGATCAGGGGTCAGCAACCTAAGGTCCATGGGCCGGTAGCCCGCTCTTTACCAGCGCGGTGTGGGGACTGACTTCCGGGTTGATGGCACCTGTGTGCCGGAAATAGCATGTGCGCACACATGCGGGACAGACAAGCATCTGTGCGCATGGGCACATGCTATTTCCGGCATACATCCGGGTCAGAGGAGCACCAGAAATAGCGTACGCACATGGGCGCTCCTCTGATGGACGGAGCGTGGACCGGCCCATTGTCCGGTAAGCTTGCCGACCCCTGGATTAGATCCTAAAATCCCAAGTGGAAAGCACTACCACACATGCAGGATGTGTATGTGTTGTAGTGCTTTCCACTGATCCCCCACCTTATTTTTTCTCTCTCACACACCCCTCCCCCATGCTGTGCTTCACACTGATTCATGACCCCCTAGAGTGGTGGGGGGAGGGCTTTAGATGTTGCAGCTAATGGAGGGGGGGGACCCACAAATTGCATATGCAATGTGTGTGGGTGGGGAAGTGTGTTCCACTTACATTTGGGGGTTCTTCAATTCAATGATATAATGTAGAATTGCTACTGTGTACAACATTTAAGTTTAGCTTCAAATGCATTTTGTATTGGCACTTCTGAAATCAGAATCTTTTGTGATTTATTTTAAAGACAAATTATTTGAGTTAAGACTGAATTATAAGTGTTAAGGTGTGTCTGAAGGTATGGGAAATGTGGCTTATGCAATTCTTGTTGTTAGCTGCTGTCTAGAAGATTCTCCTTATCTTCAAATCAATGTGAGAGGAGCTGATTCTGACGAAAACAGTGACAAAACTCTTGTCTTCTTTGTGATTACTTTCATCCATCATAAATATTTCAAATAATAATCTATGTAGAGGCTTTTGTGGGGCTTCTTCAGTTAGCTCTTGAACTTTGCCTTCCACACATGCGCTGTAATCTCTAATATGTTTTTTTCTAGGTGGCGCTCACAGATAGTGGCTGATGTGGCTCGTTGCTTCACCTCAGTCTTAGTTTTATGATGTGTTTTGGTGAGGGCTGTTTTCTGAATTTTACAGGTTCTTCTGGCCCTATACTGGTATGCAAGAGAGGAGTTTGACAAAATAATGGGCCTTGTGCATCAGTACACAATTGCCAAAATGTCAATGGAGCAAGAGATAAGGCATTTAGCGAATTGCTTTTCTAAAATAAATATAACATTTAATGTCTGTTTAGCCAGTAGTCAGAATATGTACCATTCTATTTACATTTGCTGTTGAAGAAAAATGGCCTTTAGAGTTATTCTTGTTTCTCTTTATTTTTCTCTCGCCTTTTCATAGGTCGAGTTACAAATCTTCGGAGAGTGACATATGTTGTCCTTGATGAAGCTGATAGAATGTTTGACATGGGCTTTGAGCCTCAGGTGAGAATGGGAAACTACTAGACTTCAGCAAGTTGTTTTCTAAAAATTTAGAATAATAGAATTGTAGAGTTGGAAGAAGTTATGTGTAAATCTGTGTCTTTTTAGTTCAGACCTTGGGTCATATTGCAACCCTCCAGGTCTTTCTATATGGTCCTTGGGACTCTCCCTAAACCACATCCTGACCCTACTTTGCACCATCCTTGAGTGTTTTGCCTAGTGTCAGTTTGTCCTTGAACTCTAATAATGCTACTTGCTTGGCTGGATGGAAGATAGAGAGGGATGTGTGAACAAGTGTAGAAACTAGCTTGCTGTACAAAGTAAAATTCATATTTGTTCTGCCCATTGTTACCTCTACCCTTGCCCATGTGGCCTCTGAAAGATGCCTAAAAGGGATTGCAGCTCCCAAGACAAAAATAGTTTTTCCATCCATTGTTTAGAACATACGTGATTAATCTGAAATGGGTGCCTGGAAAGTTCACAGACTTGGCTGACACATACTTAGCCCTATAGTGTTGCCTGCTCCCCAGTTCAGTAGACTATATACAAAATAGCACCAGGCAAAAACAAAAGGGATGTACAGTATATAAGAAACTCTAGAAGGCTTATGCTTGTGGCAAACTTATCAGAAAGATTAAGGTAAAGGTAAAGGGACCCCTAACCATTAGGTCCAGTCGTGACCGACTCTGGGGTTGCGCGCTCATCTCGCATTATTGGCCGAGGGAGCCGGCGTATAGCTTTCAGGTCATGTGGCCAGCATGACAAAGCCGCTTCTGGCAAACCAGAGCAGCACATGGAAACGCCGTTTACCTTCCCGCTGTAGCGGTTCCTATTTATCTACTTGCATTTTGACGTGCTTTCGAACTGCTAGGTTGGCAGGAGCTGGGACCAAGCAACGGGAGCTCACCCCATCACAGGGATTCGAACCGCCGACCTTCTGATCAGCAAGCCCTAGGCTCAGTGGTTTAACCACAGCGCCACCTGGGTCCCAGAAAGATTAGCCACCACTAATGTAGGCACTGAAGTTTCTTTCCTGTAGAATGTAGGAGGGTTGCTCTGCACTTTTTGTTGCGGAATTTGTACAGAAGTAGACCTGCAAAAATAATCATTATAGGAGATTGTCCCATGCCCAACAGTAATCAATGTCCCCAATGTTCACTTGCTTTCCAATTACAGTACAATTTTCTTTCAGTAAATGAAAAAGCACTGAGAGCATATTTGAGTATTTGTACAGCCAATGTAAAGTGTTGGGGTAAACCAGACATATGCAAACTCGGCCCTCAAGATGTTTTGGGACTACAATTCCCATCATCCCTGACCACTGGTCCTGTTAGCTAGGGATCATGGGAGTTGTAGTCCCAAAACATCTGGAGGGCCAGGTTTGCCTATGCCTGCTATGTTCCATAGGCTTTTGCAAAAATGTTTGGTTACTAAAATGCTTCCCATCTATGTAAGGTTTTGCATTGTATTGCATGAGCTGAGATGCAAGTAATTTGATTTGGAGAATTGTGGTGTTAACCTTCCCTTTGAACTTGCTCTAGGTTATGCGCATTGTAGACAATGTGAGACCTGATCGCCAGACTGTTATGTTCTCTGCTACCTTCCCTAGAGCCATGGAGGCTTTAGCTCGTCGAATATTAAGCAAGCCAATAGAAGTCCAAGTTGGTGGTAGGAGTGTCGTCTGCTCTGATGTGGAACAAAAAGTGGTAAGTTTCAGGAATATATCTTCTGTATCTGCTGCTTTTGCAACAAACTGCTCAAAACTCAGTTGTACATACAAAACTATACATCCAAGATGGCTTCATCTCTGGATTATTTTGAAAAAAATTGACCTCTAAAATACATTCACTTTACAAAGTAGACTGACGAAAATACCTTACAGTAGTGAGATTTATTTTTCCTTATACCAAGGATATTATTTATTTTTTCTTCCACCAAGGTTACTATTTGTATGCACAGTCTATGAGCTGTTGTGCCAGGAAGGTTATATATAATGGGGGCTTCCTTTGCATGATTCTGACCAGCTCTCTGAATCCTAGCAGCACAGCTCTTTCTTGTACTTCTTTGACCCACTTGCTTAGATGCAGCTGTAGTTTTTTTGTTTTTGTTTTTGCAAAATTTAGCAATTTGCACTATCAAAATTAAAGCAAGAATCATAGAGTTGAGATGGAAGAGAACTGTATATTGACTTACTTGATTTTTCCTTCCAATATGTCGGGAAGCCAATTTAAGCAATTATCTGTGAGATGCTGTCTCCTTAAACTATGTTGTTCTTTCAGATTGTCATAGAGGAGGAGAACAAGTTTTTGAAGTTACTTGAATTATTGGGACATTATCAGGAACAAGGAGCTGTCATTATATTTGTAGATAAACAAGAACATGCTGATGGATTGCTGAAAGACTTAATGCGAGCCTCCTATCCCTGCCTGTCTCTTCATGGAGGTAATGGACATTATTCAGTCATTACATCTATATAACTAGAGTAATGAAACCTGAATAATGTCATTTCTCAACGTCTGTATTATGTGTCCTCCACAGGTATTGACCAGTATGACAGAGATAGCATAATCAATGATTTTAAGAGTGGAGTGTGCAAACTTCTTGTGGCCACATCTGTGGCAGCCCGAGGTCTTGATGTGAAACATCTTATGCTTGTAGTCAACTACAGTTGTCCCAATCATTATGAGGATTATGTGCACAGAGCAGGCAGAACTGGACGAGCAGGCAACAAAGTATGTGTGCAATATTTTTTTGTAAATAAACTGCTTAAAACGGTACTCTGATAAAGATGATTTTGTTCGTTGGAAGTAGAGAATTTGTAGAACACTGCAGGTGGATCAGTTTTAAATAAAGGCTATTTTAAATCTGATTTAAGTCATGATTTAAATCAGCAGGAAGTTCATTTTGACATTCATGTTTTCCGAACAAGCATGCATTCTAACTGATCACTGATGAAGAAGAAGAAGATAATAGAAAAATGATAATAATCTTACATTGGTTTGTAACTATATAAAGCCATTGTGTAACCTCAAGGCATAATTCAGATGCTTTTGGCCATGCATCCCACACCAGTTTTGTACTGTAGAATTATGTCTGCTTCAAGGCATAGGCATGTGCAGGTACAGTAAGATCACTGCAGTCCTAGAACAAATTACCAGGGAGTTAGCCTCACTGAACTCAATAGAATGCTAATTCATGGTGCACTGAACTATGGATAATGCCTATGTACATCATATGTTTGCATTGTTCCAGTTTCTTTTTAAATGAGGTTATTTTTTAAAGAAGACCTTTTTATAACTGAAATGTAGAAAGATAAAGGTAAGACTTAAAATTTTAAATTCTCGGTTGCTTCCAGTTCTATGCCAGTGGGATTCTGATGGTGCAACAGATCTTGTCTTTCCTTTCCTTCCCGCTCCCCAGTCTTCTCTAGAGTCCCCCCAACCATCTGGACCTGATGGATGGGCTGTTGCACACACAAAGGTTTCTTGCATCAGTGTAGTTGACTTGTTGGATGCTGCCCCCCGTCTCTTGCTTTAAAAAAAAGCTAAAAGTCAGTCCTGGAATGCTGTCAGGTCCTGTGGAAACCTTAGCAAAAGAGCTGTGATACCACGAAAGTCAGTGACTACATTCCCATTGATTCATCTGTGGGTCAAGAAGTCGCCACAAGATTAAAACAGACTGGTGTCTTGTGATTGCTCTTCTTACCTGTCACCCTATTTGTTATATATTTGGTTGCCCCCAAACAGTGAATTAAGTTCTTCACACTAGCTTGGTGGATTGTTGTGTCCTAAAATATAATTGCCCCCAAAGTTTATACATAATATTTTATTAACAGGGTTATGCATATACCTTCATTACTGAAGATCAAGCACGGTATGCTGGTGATATAATTAAAGCTTTGGAGTTGTCAAGTAATCCAGTTCCTCCTGAGCTGGAGAAGCTTTGGACTGACTTCAAAGATCAGCAGAAGGCTGTAAGTAATCCACTTTTCCATTGTCTGATAATGTTTGTGAAAAAGACAAAACAGTTGTTAAATAGGCTTCAGATGGGCACTTGTTGGGACATAGTTTTAACGTGGCTTTTATGGGGTTGGAGCCAAAGTGTCTTCTGCTCAAGAACACCTCCCACTTTGCGTGTTGTGAGAGAAAAGTGAAACTAATCCAAATATGTTTTTCTGATTAAGCAAACAGTAGCTTGAGGCCTACCATAGAGCCTGCCTATTTGAGCACTATGTGCTTGTGTGCAGGAGCTTTGTTCCTTTTGCTTCTTGAATCCAAGCTGTGCTTTTAAAGTTTGGAGGCCATGCTGTAGAGTTAGGCCTGGTAATAATATAATGAGAAGGAGGTAAAAGAATGTAGTTTACTTCAGACTGCTGGTTTGGTGATGGCATTTTTGAGTGCTTTTTTGTGCAACATCTTCCTACTAGTAGAAACCTAGAAAAGGGAGTGGTCTGTGTTTGACCTTTCTGCCTTGTGTTTTTGTTTTTACATCTTGGAAGTTTTATACATAAGGAGCAGCTTGGTGTTATTTATTGTCCCTTCCATTTTGCTGCATATGTAGATCATGCCTCGATTTATAGGCTGAAAAGCATTACCGTTTCATTTTTTAGTTTTTCCTTAAAATGCTGCTTGGGTGTGCATGGAAATATCTAAAAAGGAATAAGGGTTCAGTGTATTTGTTCTTTTTGTTCTACAGGTGCCATGTAGTTATTTTTTAAAGGTGAAACATATTTCTAACAAAATAAAAAAATTCCTTCCAGCAGCACCTTAAAGACCAACTAAGTTTTTTATTTTGGTACGAGCTTTCGTGTGCATGCACACTTCTTCAGATACACTGAAATAGTCTATTTCAGTGTATCTGAAGAAGTGTGCATGCACATGAAAGCTCATACCTATGACAAACTTAGTTGGTCTTTAAGGTGCTGCTGGAAGGAATTTTTTTATTTTGTTTCGACCAACACGGCTACCTACCTGTAACTAGACTTATATTTCTACTTTATGTGTGATATCTGTTAAATCTCCTTTTTTGTTTCTACATTTGGAGTTTTTCTGCATATGGAGTTTTTCTACCTGCATTTATATGTTGTGAGTGCTTAGCAGCACTTTAGCAGGATCAGCTCCCCCATTCATTAACATAAACAAGTATTGAAATATTTGCAATAGACATGTTAAAAGCCAAGTTGGATTTTTTATATTGTGGAAGTGACTTCTGAACAAGGAGATTTGCCTTTTAGGAGGGGAAAACAATTAAGAAGAGCAGCGGGTTTTCTGGGAAAGGATTCAAGTTTGATGAAACTGAAGAGGCTTTGGCTAATGAGCGGAAGAAATTACAAAAAGCTGCACTTGGCTTGCAAGATTCAGATGATGAAGATACGGCAGTTTCAGTAAGTATTTAAATTTACTTTTTAGTATAGCATTCTCTTCATATATAATAGTAACTATAGAATTGTGACTCACTTTTTCTGCTTCTGTTCTGATTGATTTTACAAAAACATGGTTGCTTGTTAGCTGAATTTCCTTTTTATATACAATTAAAAGGATTTGCGGCATTCAGATGCTTCATACTCTTTACATTAAATGGAAATTGAATACTGGACGACATCCAACCTTGCACAAGTGGACATCCTCTCGTGCAGCAGGATTTTCCTGTCTTCACCTTTTGTAGGCCCCTGGGAACTTCCAGGCTTCACTCCAGAAGATTGACAGATTCACTGGATCAGATTTGGGGACATGTGCGGGGCTTCAGAGTTGAGGAAAGGAAGGGAAAGCTCCTCTTTGTTTTTTTCTGCAACTAACTAATTTATCTACCTTTCTGGAAATTTTTTATAATGAAGGTCAGGCATGGTTTTTAAGTTTTTGATGATTTTTCTATTGCCTTTCACTCAAAATGAGACTGTCAACACCCCAGGCCGAATTATTTCAGAGACTGCTTCTTGCTTTTATTTATATAATGGGTGGAATTCAGCATTGCACACATCAGATGGAACAATCCTGCCTCCACTGTGTGCTTTTCCGGGGGGTTCTGATCTCTCCCAGAGCCAATTGTGTGGGTCACACGGGGGAGGAGGTGGGAGAAGCCCCATTACACAAGGAAAAGCCTTGCACTGGGCTTCCATTGATGGAGTTGACCATAATTTCCGAAAACTTGAAATTACATTGTTTTTTCTTTTTCAATAGATTGACGAGCAGATTGAAAGTATGTTCAATTCAAAGAAAAGAGTAAAGGACATGGCATCGTCTGGTGGGACATCTAACGTTCCTGCCCCAACAGCAGGAAATGCAGAAAAGTTAGAAATTGCTAAGAGATTGGCATTGAGAATCAATGCACAGAAGAATCTTGGAGCCGAGGCACAAGTATTGGTCTCTTTTCAATTTAAGGTCACCCTCCTTTACAAAGCAAACATTTCTAAACTTTTATTGAATATGCTATATGTTGCCAACTGCATCCAGTAGAATTCTCATTATCTGGACAACCCTAAGATACACACACATTTACACTGGGGTAAAAAATGATGTAGACATTGTTTACAGAGTTCTGTGTTAATAAATGCTCAGTTTTGATTTACATTTGTGCAGACACAAAATCATACTGTCCAAGTTAAGTACTATTGAAAAAGGAGTAAAAAAATGTTCACATTCTTTTTAGTGCCTTTCTGTGGTTCTATATATGTAACTATCCTAGAAGTGAGGAGTGAAGTATTTATTTTGAATAGCCACTACAGCAGGGATGAAGAACCAGATGTTGCTGGGCAGTCTAGGAATTTGATGGCCTGGTTAGCAGAGCAGAGGGGCACAGGGCATGAAAAGGAATTCATATTTGGGAGGTCCAGATAACCGAAAGTTCCACTGCATATATGTTGGCAATATTTGAAGTTTTTTTGATGTGACTGTTGATGCAGAAATTCAAAGTATTAGTGCCAATAACGGCCAATTATGAAAGTTATAAATACCTTAATAATTTGTCAAGGTCCCTAAAAAAAAGTCATTAACCATATTTTATATGCAAATATGCCTTTTTAACAAAAGTTCTTTGTAGAATGGTATTTCTGCATGAACAGTTTTTTTGTGGTTGGCTGTTAGCATGCTCAGTAGCAGTTATTACCGAATAAGAATTTACTCATTTCTTTCATTAATTTTCATAATTTGTTTATAAACGCTTCACTCCCAGCTTGGGATAGCAAAAAATAGGTGCCTGTTTAGTCCCAGAGGACATTAAATAAAATTAAGTAATATGTTTGTTGACCAAAAAACAAGGGGAAAGGAAAAAGAAAAGAAAAGAAAAAAGTGCACCAGTACTATAGATATGTATGAACTAATGCTGAACAGGCCCAACTTACTTCAGCCATAAAGTTAACATCTGAAAATATAAGGGTCTGGTGACTTCCGTTTCAGTGTATCTGAAGAAGTGTGCATGCACACGAAAGGTCATACCAATAACAATTTAGTTGGTCTCTAAGGTGCCACTGGAAGGATTTTTTAAATCTGAAAACACGGGTTACTTTTTGCTCTGCATGAGCCACATCCTAAGTGATCAGTATTTTGCCCACTATTTGTATGCAATGTGGAGAACATGCCAGAATCGTGAATTAATGCAAAGTTCCCGGAAAACCTTAAACAGGATCTCCTTTCTCTGCAACAATTCACAACTCTCGTTTCTTCCTCTGTAGGTGTTTTGACACTTTTTTTTGTCTGAGCTATCTTCTCCTCTGACTTACTCTAACGGGTCAAGGAACATAGAGGGAATCATACTATAATGGCCAATGTTGGCCATGCCGCCACAGTACTCTCAGGGAGGGGAGTAGGACACATGCTCTGGTTGCTGAGGCAGCTGTGCGGACGCTCCCTGCCTTGCTGTGCGGCAGTGAAACTACCACAGTGCAGTAAAATCAGGAGCATTCCCATTGCTGAAGCATGGCTAGAGAGTGTGTTGGCTCAGTTGTCTTGGTAACAGGAGGCATTAAAATGCTCCAGAATTTATTTGCTGCTCTTTCAGCACAGACACAGAGCAACTAACAGTCATAACATAAAACTAAACAGTAAAATTTTAGTTACAATCATAAATAAATAAATGCAGCCGAGCAATAAAAACATATGAAAAGCCTCCTGTCACAGCAAAAAGAAAAAAGAGCAACCAATTATAACAACTAGTTGAGTGATCAGTGACTGGTTGGGCTCATTCAGAGAATAAATAGCATGCCATTCAGATTATCACTAGCAGGTGAGAGACATCACCATACTAATTTTATATTACTTTTGGGTATATTCAATCCTATTGGCCCTTGGATTTTATGTTTGGGGTGAGTTCATTTTGCTAATAAGCGGAGGATTTTTCTCATAGAAGGTATTTCATGGTACTAGGATAAAACCCCATTCCAAACTTAGGCCAGAATCCAAAGATGCATGCGACTAATTGCATGCAGAAAATGCGGGTGTGGATTTCTGAACAGCAGCGTTTGGAACAGAGGAGTTACAAATACAGTTTTTTTAAACCTAGCATTGTTTTCTTTTGTATAACGAAAGCATCCTGAAACCATTGGGCTTTTTGGATTCCCACCACTTGGTTGCTTATACAGAGTTGCAACTTAGGAAAGGGAGTCATGACTTGGGGGCAGCTGTTTTGAGAAAGTGCTTGATCCTGTCCCAGATTCTTTTCCTCTTATTATAAAGCTGTTAGTCCAAGCTCATTCTGCAAACGAGCCAACACAGTACAGTTCAGGCCATGTTTATAGACATACCTGTATATAAACCCGTGCAAAATTGGACAAGAGCCTGCTAATGCTTTTCAACATTTTCGTTTAAAAGCATAATTGGTAGCAAAATATTATTTTAGTTCTCTTAGGCCAAACAATGTGATGGGGCAGCCATGTTTATTTAGGAATATGTCTCACTTTCATGCCTTAATTGGGCAGACATAAAAAAAGAGTACATGGATGAGGGATGCTAAGCCCTCCCTTACTTTGCCTTGTCCTCCATTGCTTCAAAACACTCCCAGCCAACTCTGATATCTGAAGTGGGGAGAGAAATGCTTGCAGCAGAGGAAGGCAGCCGTGTCAGGCAAAGGAAAGAATAGCTCTCCTCACTGGCATATACTCCTAGGTGCAAAAAATAAAATAAAATTTCAAAAAGGACAGATGTTCTGCTTCATACTTGAATGCATGTAGCTGCTCCAGTCACTTATAATTTGGCCCATAGCTGACCTGCCCAGTTGATAATGTATCGATGAGTTTAAGTCTGTAATGAGAGCAGCTCCACTTAAAATTTCAGGGTCTAACGATATATGAACAAGATCACTCTTGGAAAATACACCGTGTTGTTTATTATCTACCATAAATAAAAGATATATCCAGTATTGCAGATCTGTAGATTGACATAGCAGTGGCCCTAGCCTGCATTATTTATTCTGGCAGTTCCTTCTAAAACCTGGGCACGTCACATCTGCTGTGACCTGGATTATAGCTAGTACATTTCTGACTACACTGTGTTTGATTTCAGGCTTAACTTTGAACACCAAGACTGCATGGTTCTGCTAATAATTGTATCAATTTTTTATGTGAGGAGTGCTGTGCTTATGTATATAGTTGCTACCAAAATGCAAAGACTGTCTGTAGGCCCGTTTTTATGATTAAAAATAGCAGTTTATGGCACTTTAAAAATTAAGAAATTTATTAGGACATAAACTTTTATGGTTCATCATCCATGAAAGCTTATTCAATAATAAACTGGTTAGCCTTTTTGTTTCCAGTCTTTAGCTGCTTTTGCTGCAACAGGCTTGCATGGCTACCCATCTGGGAATTTATATGATTAGTTATCCTGGGATAATATTGTCTTTGTTTCAATTCAACATTTGTTTTGTTTGTACATCCAAGGGGGCTTGGGATTAGTCAGTGATAGGGACGTCTCATTTGTGCAGGTTTAGAATATATATGCACAGATGGTTACGCGACAACATTCATATGCTGGTAAAATTCTTGTACTACCTTGTGCTGTGGTATGTTTCTGAAATTAGTTTTGTTTTGTTTTATTAAAAAAATACCTTATTACAGGATGTGATGCAGCAAGCTACCAATGCTATCCTGAGGGGTGGCACCATTCAGGCTCCAACTGTATCTGCAAAGACCATTGCAGAACAACTGGCTGAGAAGATCAATGCCAAGCTGAATTATGTGCCCATAGAGAAACAAGAGGAGGAAAAACAGGAAGGCGGACAAAATGAATCTTTTAAAAGATATGAGGAAGAACTGGAGATCAATGATTTCCCACAGGCAAGATTTTGTGGTGGTGGATTCTTCATATTGCAATGGTGGTTGTACAGCTCGGGGCTCTAGCTGGGAATCTAGTAGACAATTTCTTGCTAACATAGGTTCTTAATTGCCATATCCATCCTTAATATTATCACCTGTTTAACTGCTGCTGTGTAACTATGGACTTTTTCACTAGTCAGCAGCATTTGTGGTTTAATGATGGAGTGAAACTTTCACACTGAATAAGATATTCTTCCACTGAATAAGATTTCCTCATTTTTTTGTTTTCTGACCAATATATTTTTGTTGTCTTGAAAATTACTTTAAAAATATGTCAACCATATTCCACACCTAGTAATCCATTGACATTCTGCCAAATAATTTTTTCTTTCCCAGCTCATAAAGGCACTGTAGAGACTTCATTCATTAACAAAATTACACTTCCACCAGGGTCGTGTGTGTGTGTGTGTGTGTGTGTGTGTGTGTAATATCTGATTATCTGATTATCAGAGGACAGCTTGCGCATGCATACCCTGTTTCTCATATTTTAAGACATACACATAAAATAAGCCATAGCAGGATTTTTAAGCATTCAGGGAATATAAGCCATACCCTGAAAATAAGACATAGTGATAGGCGCTGCAGCAATGCCAGCCACGGCAGGAGGAGGAGGAAAAAAATAAGACATCCCTTGAAAATAAGCCATAGTGTGTTTTTTTGAGGAAAAAATAAATATAAGACATGTCTTATAATATGAGAAACACGGTATATATATAGCTGTCTTCTAATAATGTTTTCTATAAACTATTTCTGATATATTAAGAAGTGTTTAACTTTTTAAAAATTGTCCTACATAGTGATGAGAGAAAAGAACTATTAAATGGAGCTTATTATACTTTTTAGAAAATGTTATTTATAATATTTTTTTAAATTCTAAATATCAAAGCATTAATCACTTACACTATCTCCCCATTTCTGGTTTCTGGTCATTCTGTTATGCTACTTACTGTGAAGTCCCTTTGTTTTAGAATTCCACTTAGCCTTTTTTTATTTAATACTTCGCATCTTCTCCTTTTGTTTGCTTCTTTTGTTTTACAGACTGCCAGGTGGAAAGTAACATCAAAGGAAGCTCTGCACAGAATAAGTGAATATTCTGAAGCTGCCATTACAATCAGAGGAACATACTTCCCTCCAGGCAAAGAGCCCAAGGAGGGAGAACGAAAAATTTACTTGGCCATTGAGAGTGAGTATTGCTAATCATTTCCACTAAAACTCCCATTACAGCCGTCTGTTGAATGTAAAATGAATGCCACATAGGGCATGTTTTTAGCAAGCATTGCAGCTATCTAGGCTAGAAAGTCAATTAATTGTGTTTCTGTGCAAAAAGATACCCAGACACATCTATTGTTGCTTTCTTAAAGGGCAAAGAAGGGAATTCTTCCTTGTTCTAGAAAAGTTGCCACAGCAGGGGATATGTGCTGCTGTTCTCAGTGAGGTGGGAGAACAGCTTGACACAAATATTGGCAGTAGTGATTAACCACTTAGTCGATTTGACACAAGCCAGTATTCAGGAGGGTACATCTGCAACAAGGTGTGGAAAACCTGCAATATTGAGCAGTTTCAGGAGTCAACATTGTGCATAGCTGCCAAGTTATCCCTTTTTTACAGGGATTTTCCCTTATGCTGAATAGGCTTCCTCGCGAGAAAAGTGAAAACTTGGCAGCTATGACATTGTGTGACATTTCCCTGTGTGCCCACACCAGCAGAGGGCTCACTGTTGACCAGAGTGTCCAAAATTGCTGACAAGAAGAAATTAAAGGAACAAGTTGAACAATAGTAGCTTTTACATTTTTAAATACTGCCATCTGGACTTCCCATTGGTTCACCTGGAGATAAAGGACAATGGGTGTGTGTGTTCCGGTTACAGTGGTTACTGTGAAGGCACATGGAGTTCAAACAAGCTGCCAGCTCATTACAAGCCACTTTGCCCATCAACCAGCCAGCGACTTGACCTAAAGATATTTGCAATGATTTGTCAAAAGCAAGGGGAAGTGCAGGGCTTCTGGTGGTGGCATTTTTAAGTTGGAGCAAAACAAGTACCCAGTCTTGACCCTGGTAGCACACCAGGGTAGAGTCAGGTTTGTCCTCCCCAACTGGAAATGCCAATACGGGGGAGATGAGCACACTCCATTCCATTGTTCTAATGATGCAGACAGTTCTAAGACCAACACCAGACACTCCTGGAAGCCTCAGTTATTGGAGCAGGAATCTTCCATATCATCAGATGTTTCCATGTGATGGGGAGGGGAGCCACATTAGGGCCAGCTGCAAGAACTTAACAAGCTCTAAGGCAGGCATATCAAACCTGCGGCCCTCCAGATGTTTTGGACTACAATTCCCATCTTCCCCAACCACTGGTCCTGCTAGCTAGGGATCATGGGAGTTGTAGGCCATAACATCTGGAGGGCCGCAGGTTTGACATGCCTGCTCTAAGGCATATACAAATTTGTATCACATCTAGCATGTACAGGTCATCTCAGCAAATGGGGCTCTTGGGATGCAGCTGGTAATTGCCTCTGCACATCAGCCACCATTTTACTTTTGGCTCCAGCTAGGAGGATGGTAAAAAAGATTCTACAAGCTTCTTTTCCTACCTCTTCTCTAATCACCGTCAGCCATAGCCATAGCCATAAGAAGCTGCCAGTGTATCTTCAGGGTGTTGAATTCTTAGTTACAGGCACATCTCACTCTTTTCTTTGGGGGCATTTGCAGCCCATCATTGAGAAGGCCTCCTTTCAGATCACCACCCACAGTGTCTCTGCTGGGAGCAGGACATGGAGCAGGGTTTCCCTTGTTTAATCAAAGTGTGCAGGCAGGTTCATATGGAAAGCCAGTTTTAGACCTAAACTATTTTAACGGCTTTTAAATTTTGTGTAATGTTTAGAAAGAGAGAAATGCATCACTCCTGTGTAGCTATTCAGAAATACAAAACTCACTAAATATGTAGTAACCCTGACAAGCATGTCCCCATACGTATATTCTTGTTATTAATTTTGGTGGGAACTCCATGCAAGCCCCATGGATTTAAGGTGACAAGAGGGTGTTTGTTCAGTTTTTCACTAATTTCTTCTTGTTGTTTTTGCTGAATTTCTTGGTAATGTGAATATGTATGTGTATAACATTATGAAACTTAATGTAGGTTTAATGTCACAGTGTACGAATTATTGGATTACTGAAGCACCTTCATGGCTACCAACACAATGTGATTCTTCTGTTTGCTTGCTTCGTCCTTGATGATTTAATTTTTGTTTACTTTCTGCTTTCAGGTGCCAATGAATTGGCTGTGCAGAAAGCAAAGGCAGAAATTACCAGGCTTATCAAAGAAGAGCTTATCAGACTGGTAGGTGAAATAGTCATATTTTTTGTCTGAAATTCCAGGTATTTCATAGCAATTATAAGTGGTGGGGAGCAGCTCACCCACAGACTTAATTAGGCCTTTCAGGCTTCCCCTTTTGACAATGTGGCATGAGTTTTGTCTAAACCACGCCCACCTGTCCAACACCTGACATCGTGTGACAGCAGGTGAGGGGCAGGTAAATCCACATGGCTAAAATGTAAAGAAAAAAATAAGAGCAGCCGATTCATCCTTTCCAGCCACTGATATAATTTGGCACTTTTATTTGATATCTTTTTCTGTTGCCCTGCCAAATTAAAAAAAGCACCAGATTACAGCTGGAAAGGAAGAATCAGGAGTGCATTTCTTCTCTTGTAGCAACAGCTTGAATTCTGGGGTTTTCCTTTGGATCTTACATGTGTATTAATCTAGAGCTGCAAAGGAAGAATCAGGAGCATGCTTAGAGATTCAAAGGAAAATCACCTGATGTCATATGACAAGTGGGCAGCCCCACCCATGTGAAGAAACTGCTCAAGGAGATGAAGGAATTCTGGATCAGCCAGACACAGTTTGCCACTTGTGCCCTAATTCTACAATACTATCTGGACAGATTAATCCTATGAAGTTTATGGAGGGCGGAGACTCAGGGGTAAAGTAGCCTCCATTTCCAAAGCCCTACCAGGTTTATGCCAGACAGGGCAAAACATATTTGTGTGGGTGGCTTCTTACCTCTTCCTCCCTATTTTTTCCCTCGCCAATTCCTTTGTTTGAAAAACCCTCCCATTGTTTCCAGTGGGAGGGGAAATAACCTATACCAGCTCCAGAACTGGTATAGTTACTCCTGCATTCTTGAGGCATTTCTGGGAAATGGAGGAGCTTTGGATCCAGCAGAGCCAGTGCCTCCCCCTATCTGCCCTGACATGCTCCTGTAATGCCTCGCTTTGTTTTACTGCCTTCTGAGCAGAGGACAAATAAGCTGTGGCAACAGGGCTTTCTACTGCCAAACCAGTGAGGCCACTGATCATGGTCCTCCCTTTCTAGCCATGGAGAGGAAGGTTCAAGTTATTCAGCAGCCTCCCAGGTGCCCTCTGCAGAAGCATAGGGTTGCTCCCTTAAGTTATTTATACTTAATACCTCAAATTCAGAAATACTGGACCAGTCAGCCCCCCCCCCCCGATGTTCTTGCTAGTCTGTTATAGCAACAGATAGAGACTGAATACTGTGAGGATTTTACTCTTGGAGACATCTCTCCAAGGGGTTAACAAACATCCTTGTACATTAAAAAAATTAAAGAGGGTTGCATATTTGCTTCTTTGGAAACATCTCTTACCTTTCCATAGAAGACAACTGATTTATTTCCTTTTGTAAATTGAAGCTTTCTTTTCTTCAAAACAATGTTAATTTTTTTCTGCTCAGTATTGTGTTTCTTTTGGATGCCGATTTGGGATTCTTTGTTTATTCCATGGTGAGCTGACTTCAGACACTTAAGCTCACAATCAAATGCTTTATTGAGCTTTCCATTCCATGTTTCCTTCCCCTTAGACACTCTTGTTTTGCTACATTGTAATATACTTTTGTTACTGTTTTTATAGTTGAGTTAGCTTAGAAAGTATACTAACTACATGTCTGATTAATCACATACTGCTTTCTTCTCTTACAGCAAAATTCATACCAACCAACCAACAAAGGAAGATACAAAGTTTTATAAATATTTGGAGTAAATCTGTCTGCCAGTTTTCATTTGTGAAACTTGTCATTTCTGTTTATCTTTGCTATTTACACTGCTTATTGTAAATTACATTTTTTAATGTAGTCATGCTGGATTTTTTTTAAAGATCAAAATTACTTTTGTCAGGAGGTCCTTTTCTGCACAGATTACAACAGTTTCAGGAGGGCATAATTAAAGTTTTTTTTTTAAAAAAAATGTGTGCTTCTAGGTATACTGAATAAAATCAGTTACAACTTTTCTGGACAACTATAGTATAAGCTCAGCTTGAAAAATCTTAAACAGGGGGTGGTAGTTGTACTTCAACAAAGGTTGAAGTTTCCCACCTCACATAGAAAAAAACCTTCTCCCTTGCCCATCTTCTTCCCATTCCGAGTTAGATCAGTGAGAGGCATATGAACTTCTAGAACCATGTAAATGGCCTGGAAATCGTGAAGACTTAAACTTTTAATGGATTTTAATGCATAAGGATAACAAAAGTAGTGTCTGTATATTTTCCTGCAAAATGAGAAATTTGGAAGATTTAAATAAGTTTTCTATACATGTCTGGTTTTAGGAATTAGCAAAAAATAAAAATTGAACTTATTATTTAATGAGAAATTGTACTTCCATTACATGAGAAAGTTTTTCTATACGGGAAGTACAGAATTAGTCAAGCTTATTGTGAATGTGTGTGTGTGTATATATTCTTTAATTATCGCCCCCCCCCCATTTTTCTGTGTCGGCATATGAGGAAATAGTTTGTCAATCATCTCCAATGTTGGTGGCTATTGTATCAGAATATGGTAGCCTACTTTAGACAGTCTCTGACCTGTAGACACTGTAGTCTAACTTTCCCTGGTTCCAAAGCTGTTCTATTTTCCACTTCTTATTACATTAACATTTATGAGAGAACTTTTCTCAAATTCTTGTAATTTTGCCCTTATTATTGCATCACTGGTGGTATCTGTGTAAACAATGGCAGTAATAATTGGAACTGAAAATTTGTCCAGTTTTGAAATGTTTGTTTTGTAGAAGGATGTGATGCTATGGGGCAAAATTTTAATATGTAAAATGTACATTGATCTAAACAAATCAGGCTCTAAATTTAATAAACTGGAACACCAAAACAAGCTCATGTGTTTTTCAAAGCATGAATTGCCTTTAACTGTGTTGGACTTCCCAATATATTTTGCCAGATTAATGACATGTGTTGTGCTGATTTTATGTTTCACTTTTCAACAGCTTTGACTAGCCATGTGGTAGGACTGTAGCTGTGGTTTTGTTTTTGTTTTAAATCTAAAACACTTTCACTGGGCTGTAAGAATTCATGGGGAGGTGAGGAGATTAGCAGGGGCATGGTTGTGCTGTTAAATACTTTGCAATGGGAACTACTTTGAGAAGCCATGATATTGGAAACATTTCATTTGAGAAGATACTTAATTCTTTCTATACCTGTAATTTTCAGTTTTAGAATGAATACAAGGTCTTTGTAAAGAACAATTTCACTATATGTGTGTTTTCTAACTTCCTCATCAAATAAAATAAAATGTCATTGTGTATTCCTTTTCTGAAAATATTGAATAGCTAAGGTTTTTTCCTTACTTGGCTCAGACTTCATATTTCACTCCAGCAGTTCAACTACATCAACTACAGGCAGGTTAAATGTAAGGAGCTCTCTGTGATAAGCAAAAGGTCACAAGAACTACAGTTTCAAATCTAGAAACATTGAAATGCTTTAAATCTAAGTTTGGATTATTCTCGTCTGGATCTGAGCTTATTTTGGTTTGAGACGTGGATGTTTTCATGACTCCGCCAGCTTCTGCTGAAAGAAAAGTACATGCATATTTAAAGGCATAGGTGCTATGTCAAATATAGGAGGTGTTTTTGTCAGTACATACACTAAAAACATTTGCTGCCTCTGTGGAAACTGACATAGATAGTGATACGCTGGATCAGACAAAAAGTCCATCCTGTTTCCCACTGGAAATCTTTGAAGTCTGCTTTGACTTTTAGCATCCTGAATAATACCATATATTCTGCTTACTAAACTACTTTATGCAACACTTCCTTTTACGTGTATAATTTGTACAAAGTTTGTAGGCTGTTAACTGCTTTGATATTTTATTCTTTAAAATGTGTAGCGTTGCAGAATTGAAATGAATAATAATAATAATAATAATAATGAGGCTATGCATAAAAATGAAATACTTTTTGACAACTTGAGTTTTAGGTATTGATGAGCCATCAACTTGTAAACTTGCTTTTGCGTTGCTCCCAATATATTCTCTCTTTCCTCTGCCTTGGATTCTTCATAATTCGTTCAACTTGTCCGTATAGCTATGTTTACTGCTTGTTTCTGCTTTTTATATTGGCTAATTCTTTTTATATTCTACTTACATTTCTTCTGTTAACTTTTAAATTCCTTCATCTCACAGCTCCACTTATTTTTCTGCTGCTCCACACACTCTTTGCTCCTGTAATGCCCACATATCCTCCATATCCTGAGTTTGCCTCTTGCTTGCTGCTCCCTGTCATTGGAATTCTTTACCACTTGACATCTGGCTGGCTCCTTCCTTTTATTTGTTTATAATATTTTTATCTGCTGAGCCTGTTTCCGGTTTTAAGCTTTTTTATTTTTATATACCAGTGTTTTTTATTGTAAGCTTAACAGATACAGATGTATGAGAAGGGTGGGGTACAAGTATTTAAAAATAACAGTTCCTGATTTTAAAAATGTGCCTCTTTATACTAGCATCTTCTAACTGATCTCAAACATCTACCCCTTTCCTTTCACTTCCCTTCCCTGCTGTGTCTTGCCTATGATTTAAAGTCTGCTGGCAAATTCTTTTGTCTTCTTATGTAATGTATTTAGTCTTGAAAGATGCTTTGCAAATCTTATACCACTTGCAACTTGCTATTATCTGTTGGTAACATTTTATGTTAACATAATGGGGGGAGTGTTCCTGCGTGTGCATGCACGTTTATTTAATATATTTCTACCCCGCCTTTTAGGGAACGTTTATTTGCTTGCTTTTCCAGTCACATGACTGAAAAGGAATGTGCTGCTCCTATGATTATTTTTCTTGACCAAGATCTCTTCCAAATATGGTATCTGCTTAAACAAGTTTGTGTTCTTAAAGACTAGAGTAGAAGAAATTCTGCCTTCTACTTAACCCTGGTTTAGGACAGGAAAAATGCATTTTTGCTCAGCACTCTTGACTGAAAAATGTAAAATCCATAGATCAACCTTAAAATTATTATTTTTAAAACTGTTTAAAGATAACTTACTGTGCAATCCTGTACGTATCTAGACAGAAGTCCCAATGGGACTTATTCCCGGGGAAGTGAGTGCAGGATTGCAGCCTTATTTTTAGGGTTTAGTAACTTCTTTGTTTAGAAAGCATGCTTTAAAATAAATTACTACTGTGAAGGTAGCTATTGATCAATATAGAGGAAATTATAGGGGTGCGGGGAAAGGACATGACTGACCTGGAAATCAGAAAAAAAAATTGCAATCTGCAAGGCTAAGGATTGATGGTGTCTTCTGCATGTGCGCACACTACAGTACTCATTTTTTGTTATGTTGAGTTTCTTTACACAGGTTAGAGAGGGCTGTAATTCAGTGATATATAAATAAAATATCTACTTTTCCTACCACTAACTGAAAAAAGATTAACCCCCTCCACCTCTACATTGGAGTAGTAGTCAGAAAAACTATTCAGTCAGAAAAACTATTCAAGCTATGTAAAGCTGTATATGGAGAAAATGCCATTCTTTAAGGGATGTCTTCTATGTCTTACAAATATGACTTGATGCGATGTCTGCTTTTTTGCTCCAGACTTCTAGGGAGGCCACAGATAAGATTAAAATCAGTGAGGCAGAAATAAGTCTCATACATAATTAACAAAATCATTATGGAGCACAAAAGCAGGTTTGACTGAAAAGATTTCTGTGCTACTTCTTCCTGCTACTTATTGTTCCGTAAACATGCAAAAACTCATACTACTGTTACTTCAGCCCTTTCTAATTCTTCCGAGATCAATGCTTTGGTTTGAGGTAAGATAAATTACTCATTTCTGCAGCTGCTTTTATTCCAAAGGTCTGAAATATTTTTAACAATCCTATCCGAGCTATTGAACAAAAGCCATCACATAACCCAAGAGGGGAAGGTCATGTGCATTTTTTAAAAAAGCCACATTCTTGTTGAAAAACACAGCCAAACAGCCTATTTAGTCTGGTAGAAAATATGGGTTTCCTGAGGAAATTCTGTGGTGTGTCTATAATAATACAGACCTCTTGTGGTGAAAATATTACACATGCATGTAGGCAGCATCTGCTGAACCCAAGATTTAAAGGGCACCTTGTTTCTCAGGCTACCTCATTCTGTTTGCCCTGGCATATTATTCTAGCACATTTACCAACCTTGCTCTTTACAGGGTATTTTATTTTCCAACATGTTCATGCAAGGAGTGGGAGAGTTAGTGGTAGTGTGCAAGCAGATGTAATGTAACAGCACCTAAAAATCTAAGCACAACTCTTCTACAAGCCTAAGCCCCCTCTCTGAATTTGGCTGTTGTGCTATATGAAGAATGGTGCTCCTGATATATGTGCTAGTAGGCTGCCACAATTGGATGTCACCCAACAACTTTGGCTTTCATCCACTACTGTAATGAATACATTATGGAGATGTAAGGAAGTGATTTAAAGTACAGAATGTGCATTTTCATGTATTGATAGAGTGCTGTGGTACATGGTTTTTTTAAGCATATCAATCTGATAGTACATAAACTTTCCACAGTAGTTTGTTTATCATTCAATATCCTTAGCTTCCCCTTGTATCAGAAACCTGAGCCAGAGCAGCAGGAGGACATCATGTTTGCTTTCCACTATGTCAATGTTTGAGGTCCACCAGGCCATCAATGGAACAGTTCTTAAGTATACTGGAATACATTCGTTTCCCAAAATTCAGAAGGACACCCAACCTAGTTGGTCTACCACTGTGGCAGCAGTACAGAAGGTGGTGATCTGACCACACAGCTAACATTGTATATATATTTATAATGTATATATTTTTACACCTGCCAACTTGGGATAATTTTCCATTCATCTGCTGAAGTGGGCTCTAGTCCATGAAAGTGACTATAATTAATTGCTTAGTCTTTAAAGTTGCAGCAACACTGTTGTTTTTGCTGCAACCGTTTATTACCTCTTTGGAAGTGCATGTCAGTAACTCATTAAGTAATAATCTGACATGATAGATGCCTTCTTGCCAATCCCAGTAATTCCAGGTGAAAATACAATTCAGTTTAAATAGAAATACAGGCAACTCATTCCTAATAATATGTTCTAACTAGCACTGAACAATGAGTGTGTAGTGCTTTGGTGGTAATTCAACCCTAGTATTCCCCAGTGTAGTAATGCTGTGGGCTCTTATGTGACATGTAAAGCAGAGTCCTGTAGTCCTAGGAGGAAGGTAGCAGATGTGGTTTAATGATTCTGCTGCTGAAAGGGGCAGGGAACTAGATGTGGTTAAGAGGGAGAAAATATGAAGTGGCAGTGTTGGTGCTTGCCTTAATTCTGAGAGGAGACGATTCCACAGAGATGGTGCCACAACAGAAAAGGCTCTCATTCTGCTTGTCATCTCTCCAGGCTGCACAACCAGGAAGGCCTCATTAGAATACCTTAATGACAGCTCAGGCCAACACATAACAAAGCACTCTCTCAGGTAGCCTGATCCTAGGTTATTTAAGGGTTCACATGTTTTTGTTAGATGTTACAAGGAAATAGCACTCATATGGGAGTGGGGCATCAGTTTTGTCTTTTACAAAACTCGTCCTTAGACTAGGCAAAATTATGTGGTAGTCTGGTAGCTCACATAATCTAGTTATAATCAAACTAATAGTTTTCAGTGGGGGTTGCCTGCAACCAACTATGGCCATCCTAGGAGTTTATAAATCACACTGAAATTCCATTCATGTAAACATGCATTTATGTGGATACATCTGTACATCAATGTGGTGGCAGAGGAGTTTACACTATTGTAACACAAAAGTAGGACCTGCTTTAGCTGAAGGAAGAATGAGTATGTTGTCAACAAGAATAACATGCTTGTGCCACCATGAATATGTGCAGATAAATTATGAAGGTTTATGTTTCCGTAATCCTTGTGAAAGGTTTTGATATTGGGATGAAGGGTCCAGGATCCATGGATTCTGCCCTTCAGCTCATTCTAAAAGGAGTCCATTTTATAGCAAGCCTTTCTAAGGAAAGAGACAGCACAGGAACTGCACTCTGGCTTCATTCCGCTTGCAAGCATTATGAAGAGTGCAGTAGATTAATATTTAATTGTTTATTTGGTGCTGCAAAGACTCTGCTGCCTCATACTGCATGTACCCAGCTACTTATGGGTAATGTGTGGTAGCAAGGTAGCAGCTGTCTTCCCTGTTCAAAATAACACAAGGTTTTGTGGGGGAGGGGTTAATCCACACAATGTCTTCCTTAAAAATAGTCTTTAAAGGGAATGCTGTAAAATAAATTTTGTTTTGAGGCAGATATGCCATTGATATCAACCCTTCAAATGCCCACATCAGAAGATAATTTAAAAACATCAGAGTCCTGGTGGTGACACCCTAAAGATTAGCAAATGTATTGTGGCATAAGCTGCTTTGGGCAAGAGCCCACTTTATCAGATGTAACTTGTGAAAGCTTTTGTCACAATACATCTGATCTGATAATCTGTTTAAAACACAGATGACACGACAATTTTGAAATAGTATATTGCTATGGAATACTATAAAGGCCAAGTAGAACAGGATTTTATAAAACTAATCTAAGAATATGCAAATATTAATTCAATTTAATATTTCTAATATTGTGTAGCATGTGTAGGTATAGAAATCAAGCACAGAATGAAGCTAATATCACCTGTACCACTTACAGTACAATCCTATCAGTATCTATTGAGAAATAAAAGTCACTGCATTCAAAGGCATTTACTCCTAGGTAAGTGTGTTCTGCACTGCTCCTGCCAACCTAGCAGTTCGAAAGCACATCAAAGTGCAAGTAGATAAATAGGTACCACTCCGGCGGGAAGGTAAATGGCGTTTCCGTGTGCTGCTCTGGTTCGCCAGAAGCGGTTTAGTCGTGCTGGCCACATGACCCGGAAGCTGTCTGTGGACAAACGGCGGCTCCCTCAGCCAATAATGCGAGATGAGCACGCAACACCAGAGTCGGTCACGACTGGACCTAATGGTCAGGGGTCTCTTTACCTTTACCTTTAAGTGTGTTTAGGATTGCAGCTTTGATGTTATAACAGAAGGATCATGGTAACACTCATCCTAGATCTTTCTACAAGGAAGGGCTGTAACTCAGTGGTAGAGCATCTGCTTTACATGCACAAGATCCCAGGTCCGATCCCTTGCATCACCAGGTAAGGCTGGTCCACATCCCCTGTCTAAAATCCTTAACTACTGCCTGTCATTGTAGACAACAGTGAGCCAGTGTCAGGGCTTGCACATAACTATGTTAAGAGCATCGGAAGAGGCTTGAGAAATGTGGGACAGAGAGATATAACTCAATTTTGCTTGCCTTGCACTGGATGTTCATGTAACTTTTGCCATTATGACAGCTTAAACCCAAGTTGAGGGGATCCAGCTGAAAAAAAAAAAGCATTTAAAGCTTTTGCTTCCACAGCTCATGACTCATTGTTGCCACAACTGATTAAGATGCTTTGGCTGCCATGGCTGGTAAATTCTAAACTACTACTCGCCCTTAGTTAGAAGACAGCAGAACCTCTTGTTCTCTCAGTTCCTCATCTCTTCCCTCTTGGCCACGTGTCTCCCCCCACATCTTCTCTACCTTCGGTCTCACACTTCTCTTTCTCCTCAATCCACCCCTCACATTTGTGAGCATCCCCTTCCCACCCCTCCTCCCTAACACACGCGCTCCTGCGGCGAGCTTTCACCGCCTTAGATAGCATACCTGCCTTAAATTATTCCTCCAGCAGCACATTCCGTTTTCTAAAATGAAAATAGTCCAGTCCAAGTGACCAAAATGTTTCCAAACTTGGCACGCCTTCTATCCAAACCTACATTAATCATGAGCGAATTTTAATATTACTCAACATTAATGCAGCTGCTTAACATGGAAAGAACTACTATTCTTACAGTAAAGAGCACTAAGCACTTTCTTAAGAGAAAGTTGCGGCGATTTTCCTATATGCGTGCATCAGCCATAAGCACGGCTAGGCAGGAGCAAGTCCCATCAAGTTTGATGTGTTTACTCTCCCTGGCAACTGGGTTTAGGAGAGCCCTCTTACCGGCTCTCCTCTTGCTTATATTTTGCAGTCATTTAAGCTTTCAACTGAATGCTCGCGGGCTTCACTTTTCCCGTTTCATTGCAATTCGACTCCACTGTTTACATTTCTCTCTGTGTGTGTGTTTTTATATGGGGGCTAACATTTCATGGTGTGTGTGTGTGGGGGGGTGTTTTATATGGGGGCTAACATTTCGTGGGGTGTGTGTGTGTGTGTGTGTGTGTGTGTGTGTGTGTGTGTGTGTGTGTGTGTGTTGAGCTTATGCCACAACAATACCGCACCGGTTCGCCTTCGAAGCTCTGCGGGGCTCTTTGTGGGCCCACGTCTCTCCCTCATTCCTCTTCTTCCGCCTCAGAACAGGCGGCACCTCTGCCGCGGCCGAGCCAGGCCCTGAGCGGCTCCCCCGGCTAGCGGCCCCTTCCTCTGAGGCGTCCGCCTGCCGCTCCCTTCCTCCTCCTCCTCCTCCTCCTCACAGACCAGCCGCCTCCCCTCCCCCTCCCCTCCCGTCGGCCTCTGCCTCTCCTGCTCGTTCCCGCGGCGCGTTGGCCCAGACCAGGAGCGCGCACGTCGCCGCCACGGCTCCCTGCAGCTGCTCTGGCCCGGCTCTCGCGGCCCGCTCCGTCGTCTCAGCTTCTCCCCCGCCGGTCTCTCTCTCTCTTTCTCTGTGAGGAAGGAAGCCGGCGGCGGCGGGGAGGGGCCCCAGCGCCCCGCGACGCGTCCTTCAGACGACAACGACCGACGACGACGACAACCCTCGTCGAGCTCGCGGACCGAGCGACCAACTGCCGCCGCCTTGTCCCCTCCCCTCCCCCTCAGCCCTGCCAAGAATCCCTCAGGTAGGAGCCGCCCCGGGCCTGCGAGTGCCGCCCGCTTCTCTCCTGTTCTCCGGCGCGCAAGATGGAGCCTCACCCAGCTGGCTCCAAAGAAAGGAAGGAAGGAGAGCGCCTTTCTCTCTCCTGACGCCTTTCGGGCGCAGTTCTTGGGCGGCGGAAGGCAGCACCCCTGTGCCTCCCTCCTCCTTGCACCCCGGGGTGCCCGTGGGGTTTGGTGGGGTGGCACCATTTCCTCCGCCGCTTCTACCCCCCCCCCCGTTTCTGTATCAAATTGTACAATTAGGTGGGTGGAATTGAGGGACCCTTTTTTCGCTGGGTGCCTAGAGAATAGACACCCAGACGGGGCAGCAATAGGTTCAACTAGACTGGACAGCCTCCCCCCCTTTCCTCCCCTCCATGTAGGCGAGACGGGGGTGGGTGGCTTGGTCTGCAACGCACACACGCACACGCACGGGGCGCTTCCTCCACCTTATTTCATTTGTTCTCTTCAGAGGCCCTCACAAAATTAAAACTACGACTTTTTGTGGTGGTTGAAGCCGTCTAAATTTGCAACATCGCCACAGGCACCCTTGGTTGTGCCGTCACATCAATATAACTAAATTGAAACAAAAAACTGAATGCTAAAAAACCTAGGGGGGGGGGGGACGGAGGGAAGCCTCTCCTCTCCTCTCCTTCTGCCTATCATCCAAGAGTGAACAAAAGGGTGTAGGTGAGAGAGCATATTAAAGGGTAACTTATTTAACTAGCCGGAGTAAGGCAGATGCGGAGTCTTTTGGCCCAAGTGGAATGAGGGAAAAGGTTATCATTCCCATGCCCCAAGACCTATTTAATTTCCTCCAGGGCTGATAATGAGGCACCATCTAATACAGACACAGAACGACTGTGTCTTCTGTATGAATGTCCCAGGAAGGACAATTATGCTCCAGTATGGGGTTGGAGGGGAAAGCAGGGATAAACTTCTGTCAGTCTGCCCTCTATGACTCAACTGCTATGGTCACTCAGTAGCAGGGAAAGATATACATTTTGTGGTTTTTTATAACAGTATCTCTCTAGAATTTGTTTACAGGTAGGTAGCCGTGTTGGTCTGAGTCGAAGCAAAATAAAAAAATTCCTTCAGTAGCACCTTAAAGACCAACTAAGTTTATATTTTGGTATGAGCTTTCGTGTGCATACACACTTCTTCAGATACCAATAATACATTTGCATCTGCCATCCCTCCTATGCTGCAGTGAGAAGAAGTGTGTATGCACACGAAAGCTCATACCAAAATATAAACTTAGTTGGTCTTTAAGGTGCTACTGAAGGAATTTTTTTATTTTGCTTCTCTAGAATTTGTCTTGTTAAGTGTCCTATTAGTTAACAAAGACACTTTGGGCTGTTCTCTTTGTGTGTGATTTCTTGTTTATATCTAACCAACTACAGTACATGTTTAATGAAAAGTTCTACCTGTCTCTGTATTTTGTACATATGTGTAAGCATACCTTTAATATATGGGATTGATAAATATTTGCATTGCTAGTTACTTAAATATTATATTGATTAGTGCTACCCACATGTATTAAGACCTGCTGCTTAAGTGCATCTCATTTAGACCATTACATGTATAGCATTAGTGTGTGCTTTAGAATTGTTTTATGGGATCTAAGTTTATGCTTGTAAACATTTAAAATGCAATCCTAACCCCAATCTGTATATCTGGATGGGAGTAGGAGCCAACACATATTCCCGTACACTGTTGTCTACACTTGCAGGGTATCTGGTACTTCTGGTGCTACAGAGTATCTCACTGCAGCATAGGAGGGATGGCAGATGCAAATGTATTATTGGTGATTGATCTGCTGGAGGTGTTTGGGGTGGAACTGGAGTAACAAGGATCCTCTGTATCCTAAGCTGGTCCACTTCGCAGAGAGGGGTCCAAATTGGGCGTTTCTGCTGCACCAGTCTGCAGCAAAAATTGTGATTTCAATCTCCCCATCTTCCAATCTAGCCGATGCAAGTAGGAGGGCTTTGGAGACACCAGTGGTTCTATCAATCCATTTTGCCCTGCTGTTTTCCATCCAGAGGTAGGATTGCTCCCTTAGGCTGCAATCCTATACACACTTATCTGGAAGTAGGTCCCAAATTCTTGTGTAGTTCACTTTTGATTGCACTATTATTATTGTCATGGATTTAGCTTGTACATATTTTAAGGTTAGATGTTAATTTTATGGTAGATGTTTAGGAGAAGTCTTTCTATTCATGCAGATATAAGAAAGTTTGTTGAACATCTTATGTTTCAGCACAGTCTTTGCAAAACTAGTGAAGAGCATGGTAAAGTACAGTCTCTAGCATGTTTCAGAGTTCTTCTGCTATTGATAGTGTCTTCATTTGCATCTTCAGATTTTTATTTGGAGGATAGAATTAGACATTTGAGCATATGTCAAGATCCCAGTGAAAGCTATTAAATTTGCCTAAGAATGTACATCAGACTGATTTTATCTTCAATACCCATTACAACATGAGAATTCCAGTTGCAATGTTTTTTGTTTAATGGTAAAAGCCAGAAATGCAGCATGCCAACTGTCGTCCCCCCCAATTAGGAGTGAAGTTGATTAGGCCAGAAGATATCTGCTTGCACAAATGCTCTCTCTATTAGAGGAGTTCCTGTGAGAACACAGCAGGCTCCTGGGGTGCTTATGCACCGGACTTCTTTGGTGGGAACCATTTTCATCAATCTCTCTCCTGAATGAACAGGAATGATGGGAATTGCAGTCCATGCTCTTGAAGGGCCAAAGACTTTCCATTCCTGACCTAAGACATGTTTTGTGGCCACATGGGGTAGCACCCTCTGGCTCTGATCAGTGCCCGGATAGAAAATAACCTGTATCCTCCTCTCTGAGTAATGGAAGAAAGGCAGGATACTAGATGTTATAATTGTTTTATAATAATGCCTGTTCTGCTCTTTGCTACAGGAACTGCAAATAGCAGCATACCGGTACAAACTTACTGTGACAAGGTGGAAGAGTTCTATCCTTGACCAGATAACAATTTTAGGATTGATAATAGAGTTGTTACCGGATTAAAGAGATAACAATTCATTAATTGTACGAGTCTTTGTCAGTTAACAGAGTACACTTGCATAAGGTAAAAACAATAGAATGGAAACAAGATGAGTAATTTCTGTGTTGTTAGTGCATACTCACATATGTGTACTTTATAAGAGACATTCCTATGTTACTTGAAAGGGGGAACACCTTTTAAAGTACTTGTTATTTGCAGTTTTATGACTTTTATAAAATATTTTGCTTAAAGATATGCTGTTTGATTAATCCAGGTAACTTCTTCGGCCAACTAACAGTGCAATCCTATATGTACCTACGGTACTTGGAAGTAAGTCCCATTGACTTATTTGCAGTTTCCTTCCAAATAAATGAATTAAGTGGGGAAAATAATATATTAATAAGATATGACATAAAAGATTGCACTGTAAAAGTTGTTAAAACTGATTAAACATTGTAGCTTCTTTATTTAATCATGTATGGCCTGCCACTTTGTTAAATTAATGTTCAATTCAAGATACTGAACCTGATTCACTGCTGCTTCTTATCAGTAGCATAAAGCAAATAGTAGCATAAAGCCAATCTAACATTTTCATTGTTTGGGATATTTTTAACTAGAGGACGTTGCATATACACCTTTCCTTCTATTAATAGCCTGTATAACTTTCTCCTGTATCCATCTCTTTCCCCCGTTTGTCCCTGCAACAATTAATTGTTTATCCACAAAGAATAGTAGAATAATTGCATCATCCCCTAGTCCTATGTGAGGACCTAGTTCAAAGCACTGATTTTAATCTTTAAAGTCTTTAATTGCTTTGGAGCAGGATAACTGAAAGATCACATTTTCTCACATACACCTATCTGAACAGTGAGATCCCCTTCAGAGGCCTGCTTCAGTTGCCCTTGCCAAGTGAAGTAAGACAGTGGCTACCAGGTGTTTTTTGTGCTGGCTCCTCAACTGTTCAATGCCCTTCCTAGAGAGGATCAACTGGCACCTTCTTTATGGCCATTCTAGGACTATGTGTTGCCCTTAGCAACCAGCACCAAAACAAACACTGTGAAATAAAGTGTTTTATACTAAACCACTCTTGAGTGTTGTGAATTTTTTCAGTAACTTGATTTCATTATTTTTTCTGGATATTTAATAGCAAGTTGTTATATATTTTTGTTACATTTTATTTTATCATTTTTGTGAACCACCCATAATTCAATGTTTTAAGTGGCATTAAATTATTAAAGTAAATAATAATGGTGGTGATGATGATGGAATATACATGGTGTCCTCACATGCTTCTGGCTAAAAGTAAAACATTGGAAGTGTGCCTGCTGTACACCATGACTGCATGCAAGACAAATTCCCTACTTGGAAGTTATATATAATATGTATTTATAATACATACATTCTGCTTTGTCATGTATATACTTGGCAGGAAGCATTGATAGATGCCAGCTTCCTATGGTGTGTATTACACAGCATGTATTGTTTGTTTGTTTGTTTATTTTATTTATACCCCGCCCATCTGGATGGGTTTCTGGGCAGCTCCCAACAAAACACTAAAAACAAAAGAAAGCTTCAAACATTAAAAACTTCCCTAAACAGGGCTGCCTTCAGATGTCTTCTAAAAGTCAGATAGTTGTTTATTTCCTTGACATCCGGTTGGAGGACGTTCCACAGGGTGGGTGCCACTACCGAGAAGGCCCTCTGCCTGGTTCCCTGTAACCTCACTTCTTGCAGGGAGGGAACTGCCAGAAGGCCCTTGGTGCTGGACCTCAATGTCTGAGGTGAATTATGGGGGTGGAGACCGCTACTTCAGGTATACTGAATGACCAGGTGCATATGGGATTCGTGCAACTCCTTACTTTGAACTCATTTCAGCATAGGAAGCTTGTTGTACAGCACCACATGAGAAGCTATCTAAAGGTAAAGGGACCTCTGGCCATTAGGTCCAGTCATGACCGACTCTGGGGTTGCGGCGCTCATCTCGCATTATTGGCCAAGGGAGCCATACAACTTCCAAGTCATGTGGCCAGCATGACAAAGCCGCTTCTGGCGAACCAGAGCAGCACACGGAAACTCCATTTAGCTTCCCACTGTAGCAGTACCTATTTATCTACTTGCACTTTGACGTGCTTTTGAACTGCTTGGTTGGCAGGAGCTGGGACCGAGCAACGGGAGCTCACCCTGTCAAGCCAGTATATAAGTGGCCTTGATCAATCTACATTACAACAAAGACACTGGCATAGCTGCTGCTGAGGTTAGTGGAGAAATCCTCCACAGACAGTGCGGACTCCAGTGAGCTCCATGACACTTTGAGGATAGATGATCCTAAATGGTCACATTGACAAGGTAATAATAAAAGGGCTTGTGCTTCAAATGGTTGATAATTGTTTCCTAATTGGATGACCTCTTGTTAAGACACTGTATTTCAACACCACTTTGAAGGCCAGATTACATGTTGGAAATTGATTGTGGCAGAGAAATCGCAGCAGTCCAGAATTCACTGCAGACATTCTACTCTTAAAATCAGTTTCCAGATGCACAATATAAACTGTATTAAAACCGTTACCCTCAATTTATGGCAAGGCTGTGTGGCCAAAGTAATGTGCTACCATTTGTGCAAACACTTTCTGGTCTTTATTTTTCCAGGAGCTAATCACAAAGCAACAAATAAATATTGACTCCCAGGTAAGGGAGATAAAATAGAGGTTGTGTGAAATAGGTATTGTTAGAAGTTAATGATAATTTAATTAAGAAGTAAGATATAGATAGAATATAAAAGGATAAGATGTAAAAGATAGAGAAACAAGATAATATTAAATTAATAATTAGAAATTATATAAGATTTAGAGTTTACTACAGATGATATGTAAAGAATCGCAGAAGGAGGAGGAATGAGGAAGCCAATAGATTAGAAATAAGGGTTATAAGTTAGAATTTTTGTTTTTAAATTTTTTGTATTTTTTGTGTTTTGTATTTTCTTTTTGTGTTTTGTATTTTGTATGTTTTTGTTGTTTTAAAATCTTTAATAAATACATTTTAAATAAATAAATAAATATTGATTCCTAGTTAGCACTTCTGAATAGTGCTTCTAAAATGACACAGATATTAAAAGTAAGGCTCTGATTTTGTATCTACTATTGACAGTCTGCTTTTGAGAAAAGACTATAAAAGGAGCCACAAGAGAGTATGCAAAATGTGAAGTATTTTGTCAGAGAAGCTAACATAAGCTGAGCATGGGGGTGGGGAAGTGGGGAGACAAATTATTTTTGGAACGGTTTAATTTTATTATTTATATTCACGCACACACACATGTTAAACAATGGAGTACCACAATAAAATGTCTATGTCCTTTTAAATGTGTTTGTTGGAAGGGAGATTATTGGTTTATTCTTGTTCTTGTTTTTATTATGTATTATGTGTTCTCATTTTGTATCTTTATGTTGTGAACTGCCCGTGATCTTCAGATGAAGGGCAGTATACAAATTTAAGAAATAGAAATAAAATAAAATGTCAGCATACACCTACTGGAATGGCTTTTTCAATTTTTGGTCATGTCAGATATACCTGAAAAGAACTAAGAAGAAGAATATGAAAAAATACAGTCAGTGGAACCCTAATCTATCTATACATAATAGCCTCTGAAACATCATTTTTTATGCTTCTGTAAGTTTTATCATTATGAAACCAATAAAAATTAATTTAAAAAGAAACTTTGGGTTCACTGTGATTTTTTTAAAGCACCAATCAGTGCAGTGCTGAAACTCTGTGTAAGATTTATTTGTGCTAAATCAATGATTAATGCAAAAATGTAAAATTAGCAGAAACCCATGCTGTAGTATATTGATAGTGTTTTGGAGTAGTATTTGATTAATGAGTCTGTTGATACTCAAGATGTCTTGTTTAGATGTTGGTTTGTGCCCTGTGCTGATTCGTCTAATTTTGGAGGGCATTGTAAATATTTCCCTGCTGAATGCTACCTTATTTTTTTTACATCTCTCCCTCTCTCTTTCTTTCTCTCTCTCTCTCTTGGTAGAAAATGATGCATCCTGTTGCCAGCGGTAACTCCCCTTTCTGTGGGCCTGGGAAGAGTTCTTGCCTTAATGATGACAACGTGACACCCACTGATCAGTTTGATTTGTATTCCACACAACAAACCAAGTATAGCCACACAGTCAGCCACAAGCCAATACCATGCCAGAGACAAGATGCGTTAAATGATCCACATTTGCAGACCACAAGTGGCAGGAGTATAGAGACGAAAGATGATATAAAGAAAAAGAAAAACCTCAACAGATCTGGTAAACGTGGAAGACCTTCGGGGACCACCAAATCAGCGGGCTACAGAACGAGCACAGGTAGACCGCTGGGGACCACCAAAGCAGCTGGATTTAAGACGAGTCCAGGTAGACCCTTGGGTACAACTAAAGCTGCAGGATACAAAGTCAGCCCAGGGAGACCTCCAGGTAGCATTAAAGCTCTATCACGGCTTGCAAATCTAAGTTATACTTGTAGCAGCGCAGCATTTCCCTATGCTGTGGTACATAACAGAGGAGTGCATGCTGCTGGTGAAACAAGTAGCAAAATCAAGCAACCCACTGAGTGAAAAACGAGGAATTAAGTAACATTTCCTCAGTAATTCTTTTTAAATTATCTGAGTTGTGGCATGTTTTTTTCACTTCTTTTGTAACGTTTCCATAACTTACTTTCCTACATTTTATTTTTCTAAAGATGTCATATCATAATCACTTAATGTTTCTTACATTTACAAGTGGACTCCTCAATGGTGCCCTTGTCTATTTCCAGAAAATAATTACTAATATTCTAAGTGTCAAAGTTATTGTCTGGCCATTTTAGTTATGTGGTTAGCAAATCAACTAGCAGAATTCTGCATCCTAGATTATTTATAGTCCAATTAAAGACTTGGTCAACAAGTAACCAGAATAAATTAATAGAAACCAATTATTCAGGACAGCTTAACCAGGAATAGTTCTGTAAAGTTTGCAGTGTATGTGTCTCTTTTTTCTTTTTCTTTTTGTTAATAGGAGAAAGTAGAAAAAGAACTAAATTTTCCACAATGGCTGGAACTTAACACGGACCTCAATATTTGTAGATACTTCAAAATTTCAAAACTATATTTTTTAAAAAGTGGTCATTCCAGGCAGTCATTGCATTAAAGTGCTATCAGTTTCAAGTAATCCAAACATTAAAAAAAAATACTGTGTAGCACCTGATATATATCCAAAGTGCTATTTTTCCATTAAAGTATGGTAGCTCTCCTGCATATGCTAACTGTTGGACACTGACTTACAATTTATAAAAGCCTAAGACTACACATACCAAATCAAAAAGAATTAAATATTTGAAATATTTTATAATTTAACTTCTAAAAAGTGCTATCAAATATGCAAATAATGTACAGGTGTAGTAAAAGTTGTGGCTGAGATTCTGCACATTTGTGTGCTCATAAATCCAGCCCATTTTAGTGACATTTGGCATACACAGATATATGTGAGATTTGCCCTGTGTTCTCAGATCTGTCAATAAATTACACATTTTAAGTGACTGCAATATCTGCATAGATGGCAGCAATTTTTTAGGATTTCAAATATTTGGTGTGGTTGAAAATTATACCTTTCAGATAGATACCGGTAATCTTGTCATGTTTAATAATTTTGCCAGTGGAAGTCTTATTTATCACACATACTGTAGCTAAGAGGGCGTATATCTACCAAAGGATGACATTTCATGGATCATAATTGGAAATGATACAGTTGATGCACAAGCAAGTTGCAATTTGATGTGTTTATAGACCCCAAATATATAACAAACTATTGGAATACATCTATGCATGGAGGTGCAGAACTATACATACATTTTGACATTTTGTGCACCTAAAATAAACGTTCTGCATTGAATTGGGTATGTGTTGTTATTTTTTAAAATGTGTATGTGTGAGAGAGAGACAATGTATAATACACACATTACGTTGTAACTGAATAAACTCTCAATATTGAATATATTCCAAATATTTCTTTAGAACTAAAGCTATTCTGAAAATAAGTTTACATATAGTTATAGATTAAAATTTTAAATTTGTATCTTCAAATACGCAAGAGAGAGGTTATAGATAAATATTTGCAAATTCATGGGGACAGACTTCTTTCAGGTTAATTAGAGAGATGAAAATGAACAGTATTGATTCTTTTCCTTTGTAAGATAAATATTGTGGCCTGCTGACATTTTGATGACAACTCTGATTTTAGTAATGACAACTTAAGAAATGGATGTCATTTCATGCCTTTTTTATCAGGAAAAAAGCAGCAAGCCTTCAGGTGTTCCAGTGATGCCTAACTCATAATGAGCTGGACTTTATCCTGTATTTTATAATAGGTGTGTTGAATTGTTTTGGGGGGACTTTGTATGCACTGGCAACCTTGAACCTCAACAGTACTGGAAGGCTCTTTAGTCATTAAACAAATGGCAGCTAAATGCTGGTAAAATAATTTTTTGCTGAAGCTATGAAGTCCATTATATATTTCCTCAAGAAACTTCGGAATATGAAACTCTTATTAATTTTCCCCACAGTGGTGCAACTTCTGACACACACAGTGCTAATGTGAGCTAGTTCACCCTCAGGACATATATTGTGTTGGCTGTTTTGTTAGATGGTGTGTTTTTTTTCCAACCCAGAGGCTGCTTCAGACCCTTTCTGAACTCTCTCTAGGAAAGCAGCTGAATGTAAAAACTACAAGAACGGCACACCTTCCTGGCAAGGAGCAAGTTGCATGTCACCAATGTACCTTTGAGTAACTCTACTTACCTCCTCCTGTTTTTTAAAGTTACCCTTTTATTTCTCACGTGTGCATCTCCTCAATGGTGTCGTGCAGTGTGTGGGGAGACAACGCAGATGCATTATTGCTCTAGTATAATGAATTTTGTATTCGCGTATGCTGAGAAAATAATGAACTCATCTAAGCAATTTATGTTCATTTATAGTGCTTATTAATTATATCCTATGGAAAACTTACCCATTAAAATAACTTAATATTGTAAGTTGGGAGGGGGGGCAGAAAAACCCTCTTTCATTTCTCTAAAGGGCAGTTTAACGCCTGGATTTGTTAATGAGGCCAGAAAAACACTGTTGGGCATTTCTTGATTCCAGTTCATTTTATCCTCTACTGCGGTTTACAAGTGCCATGCTGTGGGGGGAAACAGAAGTCAAGAACTTGAGATGTTTGAATGGTATATTCAAATATTTTTGCTACTCCTGTATATAATCTCCAGAATACATTGTGTTTTTCTTTTTTTGTAACACTGTCTCTTGTCATGACAAACACTGAAACAGCATGTTAATTCCTATACTTTGATATTATTGGAGAGGGGGAGGAGGAATGTCCCTTTCTCCTTGTAGTATTAATACATAATTTGTAAAGCAAATTGATAATTTTATATTATATACATTAATTCTGCTCTTCATAAGCTAGGATTGTTGATGTGTATTGGCACTGTTCAAAAAATCTACATGTCAAACTTGTGTTCACTTTTCTTTTGATTTAAAAATAGCCTTTTTCACCTTTTGATAAAGCAATTAGCATTAAGAGAGATCTATACTACAGCCGCTATTTTAAACACTTACAGAAATTGCTGTTCACTTTCTGGTGAAATTTACTTAAACCGTAGAACCAAATAATTTTACTTCTATTTTTGAAGTCTTGCACTGGATATTTTCAAAATCTTTACATACACACATACACACACACTGCTGTAAGTTTAATTAGGGGCTAGCTATTGTGAAGGTGGCATTTTTTTAAAAGACAGGTACCGTAATTTTCTTAAATGCATCCAGGTTCTTTCATGTTTTGCAGGTTTTGAGGATAGAACTTCCTGATCAGGACTCATCTGGCATTTTTGTTTTACAGTGATCCATTTCAATTATGTTTTGAAGTTGTTTTTGGTCTTAGGACAAACCCAGCAAGTGAGGATAATGCATAAGGGATGAGATATTCCCTGATCTACAATGCAGAAGGCAGTTAATATCAGAGCATTAACTTTTGCCTTCTTTTGAAAGACAGAGTAGTAGTAGAGATAACTTTACAGCTATTTCCTAAGTTGTCATTTTGGTTTTTATTACTGTATGTATAGAGCAGCATCAATCAATTTATTAAATACAAAACAGTTTCTTGTAATCAAAGTTCTTGGATTCCACTTATATTCACATTATGTTTTATTATTATACATATATTTAACATAGTTCAAACATTATTATACATGTAATAAAATACTATGGCGGCCTTTCCTTCTGATTTTCTCCCAGATAGATAAATCTAGGTTCTGCGATGTGTAATCTATTTCATCTTGAAAGTTATAGTAATTTTATGAAATTTTCAGAAATCTGCTTAAATGGGCCATTTTAAGATTCTCATCTTCCACTGTTTGCTTTTCTGATGGGATGGGTTATTTTGGTGGAAACAGTTGCTCATTAATTATCACCCTGTCTTCTGCTGTAAAAAGTCTGATTAGATACTGTGTATGTTCTTATGTCCATGAACTTCAGCTACTCGTGTGCAATTGTCTGTATGGGAATGGAGTAGTGTTCATGATCTGTATTTACGTCATCATATGGATGTATATTTATTAATAAAGTAATTGCTTTAAACACCAAATAACTTTAATATGTTTTATATTCTTACCACCCCCACCCCCATACAGTATAACTTGAAACTCAGCAAACACCTGTTAAATTAACCAGCTTTGCAGATGAATGAAGCAACTCTTCAATTGTTACCCATAAAAAGAAATGGAAGGTTTTGAACTACAGTACTTTTTATATGCTTTCCCTGACTTGTTCTCTATCAGATGGATATATTTCCCAAGCAAAAATAATTCCCAACTCCCTTCTCTCCCCCACTTTATTTTCTGAAAGTATTAGGGATTGGGCCCACCATATATGGATTACTTACTCCCTTCCTGCTTGTTGTGATCTCCAGGCAAGCTTAGGTAAAGGGTAAAGGGACCCCTGACCGTTAGGTCCAGTCACGGACGACTCTGGGGTTGCGGCGCTTATCTCGCTCTATAGGCCGGGGGAGCCAGCATTTGTCTGCAGACAGCTTCCAGGTCATGTGGCCAGCATGACTAAGCCGCTTCTGGCAAACCAGAGCAGCACATGGAAACACCGTTTACCTTTCTGCCAGAGCAGTACCTATTTATCTACTTGCACTTTGACGTGCTTTCGAACTGCTAGATGGGCAGGAGCTGGGACAGAGCAACAGGAGCTCACCCCGTCGCGGGGATTCAAACCACCGACCTTCTGATCGGCAAGCTCTAGGCTCAGTGGTTTAGACCACAGCGCCACCCGCATCCCCCAGGCCAGCTTACCCATCATAATTAGGATGCTGGGCAATGCAGATAGTCTTAGTGGCCATAAACAGCAGTACTGCAGCCCCTCTATTTCTTGAAAGACTTCCAGAAATGTTATAAGACCACCTTGCATTAATTTTAGTGACAGTTCATAACATGGTTTGAGTGACTTCAGGTTTTTTATTTATCTTTATCTGAACAAAATGTATTAAATGTATGTTTTCAACTTACACCAACAGACTTGCTCTGTAATTTGACAAGGAAAACATTTTTACAGTGGTATTGCATATAGAGGAGGGGTGGGGAACTGGATCAGATCAGCAGGCTGGATCCAGCTCTGAGCCTCCCTCTGCTGACCACTTTTGACTGGCAGATGTTATGTGACAGCCATTTATTCAAACTCCAAAAGGAGGAATCAGCAGCGCACTCTTAAGTGTGCTCCTGAGACTTCCTTCTTCCTTTGTAGCCTTGGCTTGAATTGAAGCTGCTACTGTTGCCGAAAATACTCCTGCAGAAAGCAGTGCTAATTGTACATCCTGTTTTGGCAGGGATCAGCTCTACTTGGGTGCTCTGATTGGGAGCTCCTGAGTGGAGCTGACCCCAGTGGTCTTTGCATTTAAAAGCACTAAATGAAAGTCTTGCTTGCCAAGAAACAATTCAGAGCACACTTTAAGACTCCTGGTGGTTTCTTTGCAGTTGTGACCACCTGCCCCACATCTGTTACCATAAGATGTCAGGTGCGAGGCAGGTGGGTGTGGCTTGGAGAAAACAGCCTTGTAGGTTAAATTGGGGGACCCTGGTGGGCCTATTTGTCTTGTGTGTTGGATGTTGCCCATCCTGATAAAGAGAAAGGAGATGTAGTTCAGTGCTTTGCATGCAGAATGTCCAAGTTTCTACCTTAGCATCTCCAAGTTGGATTGGGAAAGACTTGTGCCTGCAATCCCGGAGAGCTGCTGTTAGTCATTAGATGATATATAATCTCATGTGAAGGGACGCAGGTGTGATCTAAACAACAGAGCCTAGGGCTTGCCGATCAGAAGGTCGGCAGTTAGAATCCCCGTGATGGGGTGAGCTCCTGTTGCTCGGTCCTTGCTCCTGCCAACCCAGCAGTTCGAAAGCACGTCAAAGTACAAGTAGATAAATAGGTACCACTACAGCAGGAAGGTAAATGGCGTTTCCGTGCACTGCTCTGGTTCGCCAGAAGCTGCTTAATCATGCTGGCCATATGATCTGGAAGCTGTCTGTGGACAAACACCGGCTCCCTCGGTCTATAGAGCGAGATGAGTGCCGCAACCCCAGAGTCATCCGCGACTGTACCTAATGGTCAGGGGTACCTTTACCTTTAATGTCATGTGAATGGACTTACTCACCACCCCACCCTACAGAGTAAATTTTAGAGGGGCTGCAGAAGGGAGGAGGAACTACAGCGGCTATTATTTATTTCATCTATGAATCACTACACACGAGGCATCCCAAAGCAATTTAGAATATTTTATTTTGTTACATGTCACCCAATGAGATAATTGTGAGCTAATACCAGATTCTTAATCCTCTTCTTATTCTAGATTCTTATTCCTCTTGCATTCAAAATTTTAGAGACATCCAGCTAACAATGGTGCTATACTATAGTGCTGCTCATGCCATTTTATTTAAGGCACTTGATACAATTTTGCTTAAAATTTGGAGTATGCAGGGTTATAGCTGATGTATTGCTAGATATGTTGTTATGAGTAGTCCTCTTTAAAGATCTCTAAATTTCTATTTATCGCTGTGATGTGGCAAAGTTCCAATATCAATAATAATTAAAGGGGAACCTGAACTATCAATATTTAGCATTGTTCCTGTTGGCTATGGTAATTATGGTTCAGTAAGAGGCTTTTATCCAAACAGCTATATTTAAACAATTGACCACCTTGGTGGTCTACACACCGCTGAGTATTTACTGATAACAAGACAGAAAAATATCAAAAACTGCACCTTAAGTTATCATTCAGGTAAATGGGGTGGGGCAGAAATCAATCTATGATATTTTTTAAAATAGCAGAAAGCAGCCCTTACCTTCTTTTTTATGCAGATCACTGCTGTTAGTTAACTGTTTCAGGATAAGTTACTTAATATTCCATAAACACCATGAATTGAATCCAAATGAACTTGCTTCAACAGAAGATCCAATCCCATATGGGTCCCATCTCTAGTGTAAGATGGGAAGGCATTCACAAAGTACTGTATATCATTTATGCATGGACATGTAAGAGTGTGGATCAAAACTGAACATATTTTTTGGTCCCAAGCACTGCATTTCATGGTGGGACAGAGACACACAGCAGATAAAAGATAATTATGCATGCTCCATGTCCGAAAAGCAAATTGCCAATAACATGAACAATTGAAAGAGATCTTTAAGAGCATGGCCATGGTGCCTGGGGTTGATGGGATTTGGAGCTCAGCAACATCTGGAGGGCCACAAGCTCCCCACCCATGAGCTTAAATATCTCTTTCAATTGTTCACGTTATTGGAAATTCTCACCTGATCCCAATGAAGCAGACTAATTTTCAAATAGATAAACTGCAAGATACAGCTGCTAACTAAACCTGCCTTAAACAAACCTATAATTTCCAGGATCAAGTACCTGGATAAAAGGGCTTTTATTTTTCTAAGGCATGTTTTGTTTTGCATTTTTCCAGGGTTTTTCTTTATGTTTAAGTAATACCAAAAGGATATTCTATAGACTCAGTAAGGTTTTGGTTTTTTTTGCATCTACCGTGCAGTAACCTACGTTCTAAGTTTGTTGTAAGTTATGACATTGTAAAATCTTCCAAAGATTAAAAGCAAAATACAACTTGCAAGTGAGAGCACTTTAGATTGTTAACAGGGTCTAAAGACAAATGGGTATCTTTCTGTACCACTTTCTGGCTTCTTTGGCATAATTGCCATCTAATGAATAAGTTAAAACTTTTTGTCATGGTAGAAATAAATACAAAACCTAGTTTATTTGGAACATACAATTGCAAACAGTGTGCTGGCAGCTCTATTCTGTTTCAGAATTCTCATAAATTTTACATTAAAGTGCACTGAATTTGGGCCATTTCAAGTCTGCTGGGTAGCTTTGAAAAGAAAGAGATGATGGATGAGAGTCTGATTATCCAACAGTGCCAAAGTAGGTTGTTTCATATGCTTCCCTAGATAAGTATAAACAATAATCTATGGACCATTCATGTTCCTTTGCTGTATCTCTCCCATTATATTTGTTCTAGGATAAAACAATCAAACAAACTTTGGTTTAGGAGAAAATTTAACATGCTTAAGAATTTAATTCATGTGCCAAAAAGCCACTCTACCCTAACTAATGAGTCATGCCTGTAGAAAAATGCATTCTACGGGCTCTTACGTTGTAATTACTTAGAAAAGCATTTTGATCCTAAAATAGCTTTTTGTTTTAAATGGATATTTTTTGAAAATGGAATTGAATTAACCTTAAGACCAATGATTGTGATGACTTGTCAATACATAACTCTGCAGTGATAAAAAATATTGAAAGTCACAATATCTGCAGCACAATATCTCAGTCATTAGATATTGCCCCTGCAAGATAGGCCATCTTCATATTGTCCTGTAGTTCCATTTGATTAGCTGTCTGAGAGGAGGAAGTAAAGCTGAGACAATAGCCTTGGAATTCAGTCCTTTATTATCTAAGACTGAAAATTAAGTTAACATAGCAGAGATATCAAGATATCAAAAGAGATGAGATATAGAACAACACACTTGAGGAAGTGAGGCAAACCAATGACAGAAAATCAAATCATAGAATCAGAGAACTGTAGAGTTGGAAGGAACCCAAAGGATCATCTAGTTCAACCCCCTGCAATGCATAGTCATGGCAGCTCTTCATTCTGTCTGTCTGTCTCCCACCCACCCAATAATCATGAGAACATCACATGCAAACATGAGGAAGCACACATGCAAGACTCAGGAAGATAGCACATGCAAACATGATAATTGGCCATCCATGCTAGTTCAGTAACATCTGGAGGGCCAGTTTCCCTACTCTGACTGCAGAGCAATATGCAGCAGCATGCCCACACATGAGCACATAGACCAAACCACTTGAGGTAGCACAATGGTTTAACTTTAGTGTGTCTGGCTGTTAAACAGAAGGTTGGTGGTTTGAGCCTACACAGGGACAGCTGTGGGCAGTATTCCTGCATGACCCTCGGCCACTTCCAACTCTATGATAATCATTTTGTATGCAGGTTTTGGAATTATCATAGGCATATGGAAAACTACCTTATGCTGAGTCAGACCATGGGTCTATGTAGCTCAGTACTGTTTACACTACAGTAACTGGATTTCGGGCAGGGTTCTTCCCCAACTCTACCTGGAGATACTCGAGGATTGAACCTGGGATCTTCTGCATGTAATGTAGATGATGCTGTAAGCCTGTACCACAAAGTTGCGATCTTCAAAATGTCTGTAAAATAAGTTCCCATATCATGCCTCACTGGCTTCCATTCGAAGTTATTTCTATGTACCGCATTGGCTTGAATTTAAGCCTCACTTTCCCCCCAAATTCTAACCGCGAAAAGTTAAAGTGCGGCTTAAATTCGCGACCTTACAAAAAGTGGCTTTTACGACATCACTGCTGAAACAGACATATGGTAAAATGGAACAGGTGTGAGTGGCTGTGGAATTTTAAAGGTGCGGCTTATAGTCAGGCCAATACAGTAATATAATTAGAATAAAGGCTAATTAGCATAGATATCAGCACAACACAGTGGTTGAATCTTTGGGATAATCTAGGGGTCCTTTGGTCATGTCACTCTAGAATATTGCTTACACGTGAAGACTGCAGCAGCTTCAAATATTAGAATCAAATCAGTTCTGCTAGCTCCATGTTGGAATAACTGAGTATTTTACAGGTTGTGTGGCCACTGTTGGTCAGATCCTAGCCAGTATAATGTGTGGTAGAAATAACCAAATAAATTGGGTTCCTTAATATTATCACAACAGTATTTATCACATTCTGAAAGATCTGCATTATTGCAGTGGTATGTTTTAGAAGCAGACCACGTTATCATTGCCAGCCAGCACTCTCAATATCCGAAATGTTTGCTGCTGTTGTCTGGGTGCAGAAATTGAATCTCCTGAGAGCAGGTGTTTTGTTTGTTTTGCTGCTGCTGCTGCTGCTGCTGCTGCTGTAGGGAACCAAACTTTAGGAACTTCTACTGTTCTATGACACTGATACTGCAACCCATTTACAGAGCCCCAAACTGTATGAAGATGTTATTGCTGTGCCTTAATTAGGGGGAAGCGTTCAAGGTAGACCAAACTAACGATACATCAGCTTCCGTCGAATCAGTAGAAGGCTGGATGCCCGTGAAAGGCGGGACTATATTACCGAAAATATATAATTGCCTCTGCAGCAGAATACCCGCCTGGAGACTGGGCAAAGTATTCTGCGGGTTGTAAACAATGTTTCAGAGTGCTGCGGAATCGATTTTGGTTTAATGCTTTAAAAACTTTCAATTTGCGCCAACTATCGTAAATTCATTGTTATTGCTTGGCGTCGGCAGTGGGTACAGTATTGTTTTTCCCCCTTCCTATGCATTTAGCAGCCCTATAGCGACCGCTACAGGCTGCATTTTCCATGCAGCCAGAGCTGCGCAGTTCTACCCGTATGCCTCCTTTTCCTTTCAGGCTTCCTCATGTATCGGGAAGACGCCCGGTTCAGAGCCATCCCCTTTGGACGGCCCCTCGTGTGGTTTGGATTCCGTTTCCGGACAGACCCAAGGTGGCAGCCACAGGCAAATCGATAAGGCTCCTTAAAAGATGGCATCGGGGATCTCTGTGGGGATTGCCACAGGGAAGGAAAATCCCGATTTTTATATGAGCTCTCCTTAGTTTAGATCTGTGCTGGGGAGAGAAAAGTACCAAGGCCAGGATTGTCACAGAGCACTCTGCCTCAGTCGAGCTCTCTTCCCACCCTCGTAAGTTGGTGGAAGATAAACTGAACTAATAATAATAATAGTAATAATACTCCGCCCATCTGGCTGGGTTTCCCCAGCCACCCCAATATACAATACGGCGATAATAATAACAGGCACTTCCTGCACAACAGTTAGAAAACGGGGTAGACAGATACAGTGCTGGCAAATCATGACAAGGGTAAGGTCTTGTGTTTCTGCACTGCCGCCTGCCGCCGAACTAGGACCTCGAGAGAAATAGTCAGTACATCCGGTCCGCCAGCGGACAAAAGGATTCTTCAAGCTCCATAGAGTTTGTTTGTTTTCGTGGTGCCCCGGAAACGGAAAAGAGTGAAGAGCGGAAGGCGGCTGTTGTTGGACTGAACCTTGTTTTCCGGTTGGTCCGCCCGGTCTTTTTCTTGCCCCCCCCTCTCAGCTTCCCCCTCCCTTGCGAGGATGATGGTCTTGTCCTCGCGCGGGCGGGGTCGGGGCCTCTGGCTGGCCTGGGTACTCGCAAGTCTTCTTGCAGGTAAGGAGGGCTTGGTTGCTATGGTTGCACCGCCGGGGGAAGGGACAGCTGAGCGGAGATGCTGAGGACATCTGCTTCGTGCACCTGTTGTGGGGAATGGGGGACGAGCCAACTAGGCTCGCGTCGCCACCCCTTGCTGCTACTTGTTTTTTTGTTTTTAAATGCTTTGGAGAAGAAGCAAGCAACTCCTATTTCTCCTGTTTCTCTCTCTGGAGCACAAGTTAAAATGTAGTCTTGTGCTCGGGAAACCTGCAGGCCTACGTGCGACTTCGTTTGATCCAGCAAACCAAGCGCTGCTTAAGCAAGGCTGCATGCATGCTTCGGAGCAGATGCCTAAGTGAAAGATCTAGTGTTGTGTACTCTGGTTTTATAAGCTTGAAATGTGCTTGCGGGTCCTAGGGGATTCGGGGTGGGAGTGGGGGGTGGGGAAGACCATACAATTCTGAAATTGCCCACCCCTGCTGTAGTAGAATATGTAGAGTGGTGGCCAAAGTCGAACTTGTATTCTTGGGTGGCAAGATTCTATTTTTTTGTTGTATGTTTCTTTTCTGTACATATCTTGGATGGGATCTATTTTCTACAGTACAAAGAAAGACTTTATAAAAAATGACACTGGTGGTATTTATGCCACGCTGGTATTTATGGTGTGGTGAGGGTGGCAGCGGTTGTTGCAGTGTGTGGGCCTCACTGAACGGTTTGCTTTCTTTGAACCCCCTCAATTCACACATTGGATTGTAAGTTCCACCCACTGCTGCATTGTTGCGTTGAATAAATATAGATGTACTCCTATTGTTCAGCACTAAAGATGCTATATGTTCTTGCATTTTCTGTAGCAGTAGCTGAAATGGAAGAAACTACTGACTCGCCATCTGAAAAGTTAAGTGAAACTGCTGTACCATTCACTGTGAAAAGCAGTTCTGTACCTGCAAGCAGCGATGGGCCTAAAGAATCGGTACAGTACAGGACTGCAGAGATAGCTGATGCTATGATGGGTAGCAGCATGCCTGCAGCTGAACCTGTAGTTCTATCAGTTGTTCCAGGTGAGTCCAAGGAGAGACATGTCTTGGAGCATGACACTGGCACCTGTGATGCAGCCGTTGATGGTGAATGCAGTACACAGGGTATTGTTTCATTTCTATCTCAGCCTGGGTCTCCTATACAAGAGCAAGTAATAGATTCACCTGTAGTTCTGGAAGCAGTGCATCCTTCATCAGGAGAGGACTCTAATAGCACAGATGGTATGAAAACCCCAAAAGTGAATTGTGAGGAAAGGAACATTACAGGGATAACAAACTTCACATTACAAATCTTGAATATTTCACAAGTAAGTGGAAAGCACTCTAACTGATTTTTATATATATTTAAATTATTTTAATTTAAGAGGTTTTTTTTCATTTGTCTTATTATCAGAATTCTTTGTATAAATGTGGAAGGCATAACGTGCTTGAATAAAATTATTCAGGAAGAAAAAGGATGGATTCTATGTATGTTCTGTATTTGTTTTCCTCAAGCCTGAAGGCTGCATCTTATACTACTTCCCTTACATCTCGCTTTAGACCACCTCACTTTTTCTGGCTGCCAGGACAGTTATCTCCCTACCTTCTGGTGGGCCAAATTTGGCAGGTGGGTGTGGGGACAGTCGTGGATAGCCAAACTGAACTCTCTGCAAACTGCCACACACTGTTCCTTTCAACTTCTGATTTTGGAAGTTGAAAGGGACTTCAAAGAGCAGTCCTAGGAGGGAGAAGCAATTTCTGTTTCACATAAACTGCTTCTTCCTCCTTGAGCAAAGTGCATTCCTACTGCTTATCAGCTGATGCATTACTCCAGCAAAGAAACATGCCTTGCTCCAGTAAAGAAATAACCAGGAGGTTGCTTTAAGTTGTTGGTTGCTCCTTTGGAAGCCCCACTCTTACCAGTGTGACATTGGGTCTAGGGTGGGTGTATGGGCAGGCTGGTGTGGGTCCTCCAAAATAATTCGGGGGGGCCAAATTTGGCCTATGCCTGGGATGAGGTTGTGGGTTGTGTCTCTGCTGATGGTGGCAAGTAGGTGAATGTCAAAGTTAAAAGCTCCCTAAGTCATTTAAAAACTGTTGTGCAGGTAATAAGTTTTTTTAATTGACCAAGTTCACCTTGCATGTAGAAGTAGTTCACCGCTTTGTTGAGATCAGGATAATTAACATGAGCAATACTAAGTTAAATAATTTCCCATTATGCCTTTAAAAATTCACTTTTCTCCTTCTCTTGCAGGATTTAATGGAGTTCTTAAATCCAAATGGCAGTGACTGTACCTTAGTCCTGTTTTATACTCCTTGGTGCCGTTTCTCTGCCAATTTGGCTCCTCATTTTAATTCTTTGCCCCGAGCATTCCCAACTCTTCATTTCTTGGCATTGGATGCCTCTCAGCACAGCAGGTAACTTTCATATCCCTCTCCTTTCAGGACTACTGTACCATCTTCATGTATTTTAAATCAGGGTTAAGCAAATGTGCAGAAGAGGGCTTTTTCTTGAAAAGTGCATTTTAATTTAATAATATTTTGTCTATAAATATATTTTCCAAAACTTGGGTTGTTTTAATTGCATACATTCTGCCCAGTTCACACTAATCCACGTGCCCATTAGCAGCACTTAGCAGAAACAACTGAAGACATTTTTGTTCACACAAAGTTTCCCAGCTGGATGAATATGTCTCTGCTAAGGCTGTCTTCTGTTTTCAACTATTTTTAGCTGTTTTTATTATACTTTGCACATTGCTTTTGGCCATATGTGTAAGGCAATTGATTAACAATACTATTAATTTTCTAGAGCACCCGTTTGAGTCTAAAGTGTGTTGTGGCCAAATGAATATATTTCTTCTGCTGAAATTAGCTATGGTTCCAATTTTGTACTGAAAAACGCTCATTTATTTTATCTTGGGGTTAAATGCAATACATATTTAGCAAAGCTAACTCTTTAGTTGTTATCTTATGTCTTCACAGTTTATCAACCAGGTTTGGAACTGTGGCTGTTCCCAACATCCTTCTTTTTCAAGGAGCTAAGCCAATGGCAAGATTTAACCATACAGATCGAACCCTGGAAACACTGAAATCTTTCATTTTTAATCAGACAGGTAGGATTTATTTACTCATTTATTTAATATATTTATATTCCACCTTCCTCCCAAGTTGGGATTCAAGGCAGCTTACAAGATTTAAAAACATCAGTTATATAATGCAGAATAATAAAGAGAAACTCATTGACAACAATAATTAAAATGCACTTCAGTATATTTAAAACCAACAATTAAAATACAAAAATTCCTTCCAGTAGCACCTTAGAGACCAACTAAGTTTGTCATTGGTATGAGCTTTCGTGTGCATGCACACTTCTTCAGATACAATTTGTCCTGACAGCAGCCCAGTGATCAGCATCATCTGTACCTTAGTTTCCAAAGGTCTGTCTGAACATGAAGATCTGAACAGGAAGCCATTCTAATCTCTCTTAGGAGGGGATTCCACAGTTTGGGAGGTGTTGCAGAAAACACTCTCTCATGTTACCACCAGTCATGCTTCTGATGTTGATGGGACCAAGAGGAGGTATTGGCCCAAGGGTCTTAGAACCCAGGCAGGTTCATATAGGGATCTTTCAGGTAGCCTGAGCCCAAGCCATATAGGGCTTTATAGCCAGCACTTTGAATTGAGACTGGGAACAAACCAATAGCTAGTGAAGTTGTTTTAACAGTGGGGTAACATGCTCCCTGGAACCAGCACCAGTCAGCAGTCTGGTTGCAGCATTCTGGGCCAGATGAAGCTTCTGAACACTTTTCAAAGGCAGACCCGTATGGAGTTTGTTACAGTAGTCCAAACAGGATGTAACAAAGACATTTAACAGATTTTGTAGTCTGATAGTCATATGCCTTGCTGGATAAGTTCAAAGGCCCATCTAGTCCAGCATCCTTGTTTTACAGTGGCCAACCACATCCTGCAGGGAGGACCCAAGTCCAACAGTACTCTCCCTGTTTGTGATTCCAACTCCCACCTACAGCTAGTTTTAAGATGTTTATTGTATGATCTCCAGGAACATTGAGTTAAAGTTTTGGGAAACATTTCAGCCTTAATCAAGGTGTGAGATTTTGGGGCAATACAGAATAATGCTCCATGTCCCAGGTACATTGATTTGGGACTAAGGGTTATTGAGCACAGTAAATGTGATCTGGAGTGCTTCTGCTTGGTGTTACAGCAAGCTGGCCGTATATTGTTTCAGGACATTCTGTTCCATTCTCTCTCCCCCTTCCAGCCCTCCCCCATTTTCCACCTTCACTCTTTATTCCAATTATTGGAGCACCCCCAAGGATTCCAATCTCTCCCTTTTCCTTCTCGGTAGCTCTGAGTAGCCATAAACTCAGCACCTGAGTATGCTATTACAGCCAAATCCTGTCCTATTTGGTAAGGTGGGTTAAGGATCCTTCAGCTCTTGCATGGTAGCAAGAATTGGGAATGTAATAGGTATCGCCTGGAGAATGTAGGTGATACATGGGGAGAATGCAAGAGGAGAAGGGTAACTGTTTCCACATTTATCTCTTCCTACCTATGTTACCGTAGCAGTGGAGGAAATCCAATGTCTTATGTATTCTTTTACACAAGATGCGATAGTAAGTTGGGATCCACTTTGATTTCTTCCTTACATGCTGCAGCGAATAATAAAGAAAATGAGGATAGAAATAGACTTACATAAGCAAGCTTTGGCCACCACTGACTCATGAGAGAAAGCAATAAACCTTTCCCTCTACCGGTGTGTTTACAGATCTTTATCTGGGCAAAAAAGGGAACTTGTCGGTCCAGTTTCTGTTGCTTTCCCCCTGGGAAGCTGAAGAACATACAACTGAAATTGTAGCTGGCTAATTAAGAAGCTGTTATTAAAGTAGGAGTTGTAAGCTTTTGTACCGGTACATTTTCAGGGAGAGGTGGAATTCGAGCTGTTTCCAAATGACCCTAAAATACTTAAATTTGAGAGAGTAATATTTTGCATGATGCAGTAATATTTTGCATGAATACCTATTTATTTAATGCACCAGGAGGGTATAATTCAAAAATTACAGAGCTCTGATTATGTTCTAGCAGCTGGTAGTTTAAATTGCTTGGGCCTAAATTTAAAATTGTAGGTGCTTTGTGCAAATATCTATAATGTTGATGCTGTTCAATCTTGCACCACACTAATAAGGAATACTTTTTTTCAGGAATAGAGCCCAAGTCTGATGTGGTGGTAACTGAGGAAGATCAGGATGGTCCCCTGCCCAGCACACTGACTAGAGGCATAGACTGGCTTCTCTTATTTTCTTTACTGTTCCTCATCAGCTTTATCATGTATGCCACTGTCCGGACAGAGAGCATCCGGTGGTTAATACCTGGTCAAGATCAGGAACATCAGGAATGATATGTGAACTGAGAACTTTGTTTTCAGAAAAAAACTAAACAACATTAAATTAAATGGTGGATCGACTCTTTGTCATTTCTTGTTAGGCAGGACCCTGTATTGTTAATCATACATCACTCAACAGAAATTCCTTGTGATACAAATATGAACATGCACAGCTGGATATTGTTCATAAAGTTGTCATGAGGGAATGACAAAAATATCTATACCTATCTGATATGCTTAAGTTTTAGGAACAGTGTGGTGTCTTTTGGGGGATAGCTGATGATCTCTAGTAATGCAAATGGATTGTTGCTTCATATTTTTAAAAAACAAGGATGTTATGCACCTGTGAAACTGTTGCAGATGCAGACAGTTCTAACAGGAAAAGATCAGGTATAGGTAGGGTTGCCAGACTCAATAGAGGACAGGACTTCTGTGCCTTTAATTGCCCTGTTCTCTTTTGAGTCTGGAAACCTTAAAGATAAACCAGCAGACCCTTTGTTTAATTTCCAAGCAAAGGGTCTGCTGGTTTCTCTTTAAGGTTTCCAGACTCAAAAGAGAGCAGGGCAATTAAAGGCACAGAAGTCTTGTCCTTTATTGAGTCTGGCAACCCTAGGTATAGGTATAAGATGCAGCTTTTAAAAAGTTTCCTGAATCACCCCAGATGGTCATTTTAACTGCTAGATTTGGAGCTGCAACAATTGACTCCCATGTTTTCCCTACACACATTTTTAAAAAAATATAAGTAGGGAATTTGTAAAAATCGGCTCTCTTGTCAATTTGATGCTGTCACATGTGGTGCTATGATCACAGTATTTGGATGATGGTGCTGCTGCTAACATGTCAGAGCTTTTAGTAAGGTTGCACTGACTACTGATACATGAACTTGACATTTCTTTACGGCTGAACTGGGAATATATGTTTCAGTGTTCTAAAGGGTAAGAAAACACGAATGGGAGGAATACACATACATGATAATAAGCATACTTTTTACCCCATACTCCATGTTTTGCAATGTTAATGTAATTTAAGCACTATTGTGAACTTAGGTAACCTTGAAAGGGTGTATCTCTGCTTGTTCATGTTACAGTTCTTATTTTGATGTGATGGGGTCACGAAGAGTCGGACACGACTAAACAACAACAATAAACAACTAAACAACAACAATAAAATAGTATGTCTTTTTAAAGGTAGCCAATCCAATCCAATGAAGCTAGCTGCATTCCACATTCTGTACTACAATCCATTAACAGCCAAATATCCTTTTGGGCATCTTCAGTGGTGGTCTCAGCATGGTTTTCAGTGTAGAATACTAAAATGCTTTAATCACACAAGGCACCAGAAACCAAGAAATATCTTAACAAAGGATCTGTAGGTTACATTCAGCTCTAGATGGCTGTGGTCGCCATCTTCTGTCCACATTGGCTGAAGTTCAGGTGCATTCATCAAGCTGGGAGTTGGGTGTACAAGTTGCTAGATCCTTTGCACCCTTTTACTTCAAATGTGCAGGTGGCAGGTGGGAGAGTTTGCTGTGCGTTTGTGGCGCAGCTATTGTCGTGCAGTGGCAGCACCAATTAACAAAGAGAGAGACAAAGCGGACTTCCTTCTCTGTGGTCAGGTAAACTTGTGAGTTGTCTGCGGTGGGTAATGCAGATGGGCAAGTACAATAGTCTGTTTTTCTTCCAAGAAGCCCTAGGCAGTAGCGACAGAGCCAGTTGCTGAGAAAGGTGGAGCTACTGTGGGAAAATCTCCCACTGATCAGGCGGCTGTTTTCTGTGCCTCACTAAGGGCACGGCGGGTGGCTCGAATCTCTGGCGTGAGATTTCCCCACAACATTCTTCTAAAAATTGTTATGTGCTGCTGTGAGAGTAAAGGGGCAGCGGAGTTTTACTTTGGGTTTCTTCTTTCGAGGAAAACCGAAAATTGATAAACCTGAAGGGAAGAGCGCAGGCCAGGCGGTCTCCAAGCGCCCTCCCTCGGAGGCTGACGCAGGCTGGGGTAGGCGCGTCTAGCGGCTGTGCAGAAGAAGGCCAAGGGGCTCGAAGCGCTTAGGGCATAATTAAAGCAAAGAGGGCGGGGAGAGAGACGGACTCTCGGTCAGGAGGTTGCCGTTCCATCCCGCCTCTCCCTCAGCGGGGGAGAGGAGGAGTGGGCGGCGCATGCGCTTTCTCGTGGGTGGCGCCAGGTGGGCGGGCGGAGAAGCCACGCCGGAGCCATGCGAGGCGGCGCCTGGGCCAGCCTGAGGTGGCTGCGAGTGGGGCTGACGTCCGTGGCAGGACGAGGCAGCGGCAGAAGCGAGTTCTCCGCTATGGTGAGAGGTTGGGCGGCGAAGAAGGGAAGGGAAACTCGGCGGGACTCTCCCCACCCCGGCAGCAGCGTCACTTGGGCGGCGTTGGGTTTTGTTTCTTCAAACCCCCCCCCCCGACTTCGTTGCCTCCCCTCCCGCGCAAAGTGGGTCCCGGTGACCTTTTGGTTTATATACGCCCGTTCGTTCATTCATGGTGGGATTCCTCCGACAAGCCTCGAGAGTGATTCCTTGGGCTTTCCCGCCCCCCACTTTCCGACCCAAAGAGGGAGGCTTGCACCCATTTTTGCTATTCTCACGTTTTGGATTAGGAAAGCACGGATCCTTTGAGAGAAAGTGCATTCAGATAGGTCTTCTGTGTTTGGAAACGTTTCCTACCAGATGCCATAGCTGCCAAGTTATCCCTTTTTTTAAGGGATTTCCCCTTATGCTGAATAGGCTTCCTCGCGAGAAAAGGGAAAACTTGGAAGCTATGCCAGATGCTCACTGAGGTGCAAAACCCAGTGTCTAGATTGTGCCATTTAAGATTTGGGGGGGGGATTCACGCGAAGGAATGCGCCCTTGTTTTCGGGGGATGGCGACGCATTTCTGTGCACTCCAGGCTAGCACGTCAGGGAGAACAGCAGGCTTAGAAGTCTTGACACCGACGTTTTCTTTTCTGTGTTCAAGTCTAATGAGATCCATTCCACCTCCTGCCTGAATTCTTGCAGCTCAGACACAGGTTTACCATAACCACCTTAATGACAACTAGGCTGCATCGCATGGGGCACTTCCAGACGGTCACTACTTTTGGGTAGGATACAGTCACATACTGTATCTGTAAACTCATGTTGCACAGTTAACGTTGATCTTGTGCAATGAACCCGCTCAACCCCCCCCCCCAATAGTTTTACACTGGAATAATATAGAATAACAGTTGCTCGATTCAACTCGATATAATCTCTCTTGAAATGAATCAGAATAAATGCAGGTGCTTAGAAAATAGCCAATATAACTGCAAATAATTTTTTTGTAACGGGTTCTTTCCACACATTAGTGTGAAGACGGGATGCTAAACAGTGAACATACACGTACCAGTCAGCCCTGCAGTCAGCCCTTCTGTAGGAAGAAGCAGGGAATTTTCACCAATGCAACATATTAGTGGCCTAGTGTATGTTTGTTTACTCAGAGGTAAAACTCACAGCCTTGAATTCAGAGGTACAAATGGCAAACTTACTTAAACTGGCAGGGAGCCTATATGTTAGTTGCAGGCGCATCAGTACTGAATAATATTAAGGTATGAAGATAAGGCATACTTTGAGCAATGCAGAGACGTAGTATAATGAAATGAGAAACACTAGGAACCTATTGCTATTACACAGTGCACGGTAGATTATGTTTAAAGGTAAGAATTCCTCGAAATTTAACTTGTTTGTATCTTGCCTTTCCTCCACTGAGGTCAGAATGGGAAAAAAATGTTTCCCCATTTTATTATTATAGCCTTAGGTACTTAGATTGAGTAAGTGACTGACTTAAATTCACCCAGAGCGCTTCATGGGTGAGCAGAGACACCTGTGACTGTAGAAGCACTTTTAAACATTTATTTTGCTCTAGGGAAATGCCTGGTGCGTCAAAATACGGAGAGCTTACCATTTGCAGTAGTAATTGAAACAGAAGAATAGAATAGATGAAATCAGGCATATAATTAAGGATTTGTGTCTGAATAATATTGACTTGTACTAGCATAAGAAGCAGAGAAATCAATTGCATATTCTTTCTGCCAGTTCTTTTTGGTACAAATTTCCCTCCTTGACGGAGTAATTTATGGAGATGTGAGTTCAGCACAATTCTACAATGTGCAAAATTCAGTACTGTAGTCTGAAAACTTCAGCATTTGTTTAAATGGCAGTGAGGGGACACCAAATATGTTTCTGGCCATAATTTTTGGCAAGCGGGACTTGAAAATCTGGGGGCAATTGTTTGTAAACACAAATTTGTGTATGGTTATTTTGCATAACATGCCTTAAATATACCGGTATACTGAGTACTGTACATAATGTAACAACTAGACAGAGAATTTTATTAGCTAATAAAAATATGTAGTTCAGGATATATGCAGCCTGCAAATAGGACCTGAGAGATGTGGGTTTGGGATCAGCCTCTCCAGTTTCAGCTGATTTTTGTCTATGTAGATCTTCCACAGAGCCTTGAAAGCTTCATTCGAGAATGTAAATTCTGAATGAGTAAATCCACTACAATTAAATATTACCAGTTTGGGGGGCAATGGACCTCTGGGTTTATGTGAGGTAGTCTTGCAGCCCTAAGAATCCTGAGCATTCCAGTGGTTTTAAACCCTCCTCAGCTTTCTTTATGATCAAAGTAGATTTCTATTAGCAAGTACTTATGATCATCATCAATTTCTTTCCATACCACATTTCCACAAAATTGTACCCAAAGTGGCTCACAACATTCCTCCCATCTGGCTGGGTTTCCACTGCCACTTTGGGCAGCTTCAAGCACATATAAAACATAGTAAAACGTTAAACATTTTTTAAAAACTTCCTGATGCAGGACTGCCTTCAGATGTTTCTAAAGTTGTGTACTGTAGTTCTTTATCTCCTTGAGATCTGATGGGAAGGAGTTTCACAGAGAGGGCGCCACTGCCAAAAATAACAACCACTTTTAATTTTCTTAAAATCATTTTATTGTAGGAGTCATCTGAATGTTTTAATTAGTAAACTCTGATTTGGAATTGGTTAGAAGAAAGTTGGGTCTGAGTAAAAATTGCAATAGGTTGTATCCTTGTGGTCTTTTTCAACTTTACAATGTTAGTCCTACTTAGATTCGACCCCTTAAAAATAATGAGCATGAAAAGGTTAGGTTCATTAATTTCATTGGGTCTCCTCTGAGTAGAGCTTATTCAGATACTACCCAGTGTTAGTTTGGGTTACATCCTGTAGTAAAATTTACATAGGTGTACAAATTGAAGACCTGGGATTTAGCCTTGACTGACAGAAATGTGCTCTGTGTGCTTAAGTGAGTCGTGTGACAGACTGGTACCTCAGTTCCTTCTTTGTACAAAGAAAAAATACTGCCTTCCTATTTCACAAACGAGTTAGAGATCTAAATTAACTGCTGGCTTCCACAAATACATGGGAGACACTTTCAAATAGACTAGTGTGACAAACTACCCAGACATGGATTTCCTGTGCAAAACTGCCGAAGAAGGACATGGAATTTTGCAACATCAAAAGCAAACAGTATGTGGACATTGAATTGTCAATATTGGACAAGCAACTGAAACAGCCATACTTGACCCGTGATCTAGTCATTGCATCCTACCTCATAACTGCTTAAAAAATTGTCAGCAAATAAAAGTTATCGATTATAAATAATCTGGGAAAGCTAGAGTATGACATCCACCAAACCTATATCAGTAATTCAGGTATCAGAGTGATGTCAGAAAAGAATGGAAGGATGACCAGTTATTTGATAACAGTGCCCTTTGGTTTAGACTCCATGAAAGCATTAGAAACCTCTGCCTGAGGCTTAAAATCATGATCCCCTTGCCCTGTTTATCCTCATATTCTTCACATGTGCTTATTATAATAAAATATTGTTCAGGTTTTTTTATATATAAAAAAACCCTGTGTATTTTTATTATTTTTATACAAAAAATATACACAGAGAGACAAAACATACAAGCTTGAAAAATATACTATCACTGCAATCTTATGCATGTCTATGTGGATGTAAGCCCCATTAAGTTAAATGGCCCTTACTTTCATGTAAGTGGATTGCAGCCTAACTATATTAAATATAAATTAAGATTCCAAAATAAAAAAGAAGCATTCTTTCCCCTAAAGATAATTTATATTTTGAGAATAACTATCTCATCAACAAATCCTTTCACATTAAATTTGAATAGTAATTAATAACAGGCTAGATATAAAATTTGTCACCGGTCATTAGGCTTCCAAAATTTGTAATTACTACCAATCATTTAATATGCAGTTAATTTGATTAAAATATGTAGTTAATTTGATTAAAACATGCAGTTAATTTGATTAATTTTTAAAGGTTTAGTGGGATGCGGGTGGTGCTGTGGGTTAATCCACAGGGCCTAGGGCTTGCTGATCAGAAGGTCGGCGGTTCGAATCCCCGTGACGGGGTGAGCTCCCGTTGCTCGGTCCCAGCTCCTGCCAACCTAGCAGTTCGAAAGCACATCAAAGTGCAAGTAGATAAATAGGTACCGCTCCGGCGGGAAGGTAAACGGTGTTTCCATGTGTTGCTCTGTTTCGCCAGAAGCGGCTTTGTCATGCTGGCCACGTGATCTGGAAGCTGTACGCCGGCTCCTTTGGCCAATAACGCGAGATGAGCGCCGCAACCCCAGAGTCAGTCACGACTGGACCTAATGGTCAGGTGTCCCTTTACCTTTAAGAGATTTCTAAAACTTCAAAAGTAATCCTAACTGCAATAAAAAACAAACATACACATACTCTAATATTTTAAGGACATGAGAAATACAATTCTTTGGAAATGTCTGACTGAGAGAAACTAATGTGTACTTCATCTTGATAGTTAATGTAATGTAATGGCTTTATTGGCCATTCCATATTCAGTTTCACTTGTTTCATCTTGTGCGCATGAGTGATGCAGGAAAGTATAATTGTGGAATAACTATAATTCTCTTTATAGAACCAGTGAAAGCATATTCCATTTAATCATGCTAAAGGGAGGGGTTATTTTTTGCTGCACAATTATGTTAACTATAGGTTATTTGTTTTGTGAGGGATTTTTTTTTGCTCTTTCATGTTAAGTAATGTTTTTAAGTTTTGTACTTATTTGTTTACGTTTATTTTGGTGTCTACAAAATGTTTTGTAATAAAGGAAGATTTTAACAGCCTGTTTTGCTTTATATTATGAATCACTATCGAGACTTGAAATAATAGAGTGCCATCTAGTGGGTAAGCTTAACTTTTCACGCAGCAAATGTAGTTGCTCAGATAAAGGATTCATTTTTAAAAATTGTCCATGATTGAAATATATATGAGTATGAGGTTGAATTTTGCAGTTTACAGTGTGATCTCATACATGTCTTCTCAGAAGTAAGTCTCATTTACTTCATCGGGACTTACAGATACATGGGTATAAAACTGGAGGCTTACAGTGCAGCCCCAACTGTGTCTACTTAGAAGTACTGTAATGCATATTCTGAGAAAATTCTGAATTTGGATATCAGAACATTTTTCAGCCACAGTTGAACAGTCTGGGGTGCTTCTGTTCAAGATCCTCACTGTTCCATTCTATTTCCTCTCAGTTTTCCATTCACTCAGCATTCTGTGGGTACAGAATATGCTCATTGGGTGGTTTTGATGTTTGTGTGGAGTGAACACATCAATGCCAAGCCCCAGATATATTAAAATCTAGCATACAGTATATCTATTAAGTTCTATGGGCAGCTGTCACTTGCATCTCTCAGAACATTTAAAAATAGCTCATTGGTTTGTATTCAATGTTGGTCATGCCACTGACTTGAATTGGTATGACTAAAATGTATTAATTTCAGTGGGTGTACTCTGAGCAGAACTTGGTTGACTATAAGTCAGGCATAGGCAAATTCGGCCCTCCAGATGTTTTGGGACTACAGTTCCCATCATCCCTGACCACTGGTCCTGTTAGCTAGGTATGATGGGAGTTGTAGTCCCAAAACATCTGGAGGGCCAAGTTTGCCTTTGCCAGCTATAAGTCAATATGTGTAACCATCTTTGCCATATGTCATACTTACTAACTTTTCAAATATCTAATCATGGCTATTTCAGAATGAGTGAAAATAGTTGAATTCACAGAATTCTTCAGTTACCTCAGGATGTTGGATAGTTTTCAGATCACTCAGAGACAATTATAATACTGTAAGACAAAAACACTTTTGACTACATACTTAATTCAGTATAATTTAAAACACTTAGCTCTGTTAAGTTGTATTGCTTTTAGAGTGAGAGATATAAGCATATGCTTATATATGCCATTCAATCAAGTGGGATTCAAAAAGTGTTTGGCAGGATCATGCACACAGCTTCTCATAGTGTCAGCTTTAGAATATTAATAGCATATATCTTAATTTGGAAGCAAATATCACTATATTCAATGGCACTTACTCCCTAGTTGAGGGTGTATAGGATGCCACCTAAGATACAAAGGAGTAGGATGCCACCTAAGATACTCCCATCAAAGATAGGATGCCACCTAAGATACTCCCATCATCCCTAACTGGACCAGTGGTCAGGGATGATGGGAATTGTAGTCCCAAAGCAGCTGGAGGGCAGAGTTTGGCCACTTACATAGGTGCTGTATGTAAGTGAATGGAAATAGTTTGCCTGATACAAACATAATGACCTCATATAATACATTTTCTGTTAATGTCCTGCAGTATTTTCAAACCAGTATGACAAACACATTACAGCTTTTGAAAAGAAGTAGAACTTGGAAACCATGGTTTTGAAATACATTCTCCTCCCCCTTTGTCTACCTTGACAGTCTTCACAGCTTCACTGGTTGACTACGGAAGAAAGGAACCAAGTTTTACATGAGCTCAAAGCTTCAGGATGGTCCGAGCTGACTGAAAGGGATGCCATATACAAAGAATTCATCTTCAAAACTTTCAACCAGGTAAATAGGTACTTCATTACAGTATTGTTATTTTAAGGAAATGCATTTAGCTTATACAGTATTTGTACTTCTTAGCTACTGGAACCTGTTCTTCAAAGGCCAATCTATTCACACAAATACTATCACTTTAATAGTATTGGCCAAATCCTGATCTGGGTTCCATAGGTATCATTTCTTTCTGCCCCTTTATGTCCACCAATTCTCTGATTTTAATTACTCATACTCTGCTGTGTACCTGCTTAGTATGACCCATATTCTAGCACACAAGTAGTCCCACCATCATGTTTAGTTAAGACACTGAAATGGTACTAGGAAGCAACTTGTGACATATAATCCTTTTGGCTTAATGTGGGTTAAAATGATTTTATTTATTTTTTGCCTTTGAAAATAGGTTTAAATCTTCACCATTTCAATTCCAGGCTGTTGATAATATTTACTAGAACCCCAATCCTTTTAATTTATAGAAACTTCCAAAAGCATGTGTTTGTGCACACACACACAGACAGAGCAGATCTAATAGATCTAACACAGCTTATGCCTAAAACTCAGCTATGTATCAGTCAGTATAGTTTAAGGTCAGGATGTAAACTACCATATTCTTCCTGAAGTCAGTAAATCTTCAGTTTACAGAACATAATACAACTATTTACCAAAAGTCAGACAGCCAAGAAGTATAATTTCCTCAGTGATCTTCACTTTGCCCTTTGCAGATGGCATGAAATCAGGTGTGTAAAAAGCTGACAAGTTGAAATGACATAAAAGGCATTTCAGATTTATTTGTTGCACATGATATTGAGTTGATTGATCTGTTCATTGAAATTTTATTGCTTTCACAGATAACACAAATGACATATGATTCTTAGAAAACTCTTTATTCATTCCAGGTTTTGAAGACTGTATATCAACAGATGTTAACATACCTTATTGCCAAAGTTTTGTAAGCCCATAGGAATATCTATTTTTTGTGTATTACATCCAGCGGAGGAAGAATGGACAGATTCTTTGCAAATCAGGGTAAATATGGGTCAGAGGTAGTTTACTTGGTAAAAGTTTTCACTGACAAGCTGTCAAGTTATGGATTTATGGAATTGTTCTAAAATACCATGCTTTAGAATTCTGACAATCTATATATCTTCTACCATGTTGTAAATACGGTATAACATCTTCCATCCCCCTCCTTTTTCCTTTTGTGTCATGTCTTTTAGAAAGTCAGCCTATAGGCAGGGACTGTCTTGTTTATCTTACAAAAGCTACTCTGGGAGCCTTTTTGGTTGAAGGAAGGAGACATAAAAATGCTTTTAAATACGTAAGGCTTATGCTCAGACCATAGGTGAAGAATAAAAAGGTGGAATAGGAACTCCTTTTTTTCCTTTTCTTTCATTGCTTTTAGATTATACTTACCATTATATTGCCTTTGATGTTGTGTCTGAACAATGCAGTCATGGTCTTTTATCTTAAACTTGCTCATGTGACCATATCCTTTTCATCTGTGGGGAGAGGAATGATCAACGTGGATAGGATTCTTGCAGGTACATATAAAACTGATAGTAAATTTTTCCCTTAATAATATATGTTACTTAATATTTGTATAGCACTCTTAGTTGTTCAAAGTCCATTTTTAATCCATACAACAACCCAGGACTGAAGCTGTGAGAGAGTAGCTTTCTTAGGTTCATGGGTGACATAAGATTCAAACCAGGGAGTTCTTTATTCATAACTTGGTCTCCAGCTACTACCCAAAAGAGTTCTGTATTTATGCACAGCCCACAGTGAAAAACCAGTCTCTAGAGCTGTGGTTCCCAACGTGGGGCACTCCCCCCCAGGGGGGCAATTTGATTTTTAAGGGGGGCAATTTGAGAATGAGTTATTAACAGTTAATGGCCTTTTGGGCTTCCTCCACGTGAATAGGAGTTCACTTTTTGAATAATAAGAATTATATGTCACGGCAGGGGGTGGCATCAGGATTTTAGAGATGCTTAGGTGGGGCATGGCAAAAAAAAAAAAGGTTGGGAACCACTGCTCTAGAGGAAAGCTAGCTCTTCATTTGAGGCAGGAAATATGGCTGTTGAAGAACTGATCATATACATCCGAACAGAAAGAAGCTCTTTACACTTCCTTTTTTGCCTATATTTTTTCTTTTTTTAAAAAGGAACAGAAAAATTGGGGATTTGGGAGAAACGACTATCTGTTACATTCCTGTTTAATATGTAGGCAGTTCAGTAAGCTTTTCTGAAAATTACAGCTGTAACTTGAATTCGTTGTCTCTTGTGGATTTTTTTAAAGGTATAAAACCTGCAGTTATCAATTAAAACCTAATTCATTATGTATCAGAATTCTGCCGTGCAGCATTCATTAACCCTATTTCCTCTCAGCGTGCATAACAAAAGTCTTGCAAACATCTAGACCAGAGAAGGTCACTTTACCAGATGTTTGGAGATGAGACATCTCTGCTTTGCATCACCTCTTGTTTGTTTCTGATTGCATCCCAGTCTGTCTCTTGAAAAGGGCCATCATCGCAAGGCTGGATTTCATCACAAAAGGAATACCCTTCAAAATCATGTGCTTGACTGGAAAGATTTTTCTCTGGGTTGTGTGTGTGTGTGTTTTGTAGGTAGCATAGAATATGATTACAGTTGAAAGGGTAGAGGAAACGGCGTTCCTTGAGTTTGGAAGTTGTTACGGAGTTTCTTCCTTTCTCCCGTATTGTCAGCCAAGTTTCCTGTTTATTTTGGCCAAACGGCAATAGAAGAGAGAAGGATATTTAGAAAAGGGGGCACATGTTGAAGATACGCAGGACTGGCTGGGATACTAGAAGGCAGTTTACAAAAAACTACTATGTTTATTAAATAAAGGCTTCAAGTTAAAGACTTCATTTAGCTTTTGGTACCACTTTTTTGCGTCTTATAACTGTTGTGAGAAAGTAAACCCTGTGAGTGTCAGGACTGTAGTTAATATTTTTTTAACAGGGTGATATTCCTGTTTGAAGACCCCTAGTATGATTTTTAAGATTCATGACTAGGTTATTTTTCAGTCTTGTTAGATACATGAATAATCTAATGGAAGTAGGCTGCAGGCAGGTTGCCAATTCAGTTGTACAAAGAAATATGTTTCAGGAATCCCGCTGAGCTGAATTGAGTTTCTTGGAGAAGATTTTTCAGGGTTCTTGACTTCATCTGCAGTGACTGTATTTCATGATCCTGAACCATAAGAATCATAGCGGATATCCCTTTATAACGTTTCTTGTCATATATTTGTATAAAGGCCTGCACAGTATGCAGAGCAAACTAAATAGTAGTTTTGGTTCTGAAGTTTTATTAACTGTCAGTTTCTTAACTCCAGTAAGTTTGGTAATTTCTGAAAGCATACAGGTTTCTCTCAGTTGCCTGTATCCTATTAGGGTATTTTTTTGCACATTTGTGAGTGTCCTTGGACCCATTAAATGATATTCTTCTCTAACAGATTTATAATTATGGTAATTTTTTTATTTAGCATGGGTTGATAGTATCTAATTCTCATAGTTTTGGAGAAATGTTTGAGATAATGCAGGTGAATGTTTCAGTCCAGCAACAGCAATCTGCACGTAGAAATAGGTTTTCATGCATGGATTTGCTGTAGAGACACATCACACATGGGGTGCGGGGAAGAGTCCTGCTATTTGTGTGCAGTGCAACAATTGAAGGAGAGGGAATTGTCTCAAAATCCTCTCAATAACATATCACTGAAAAGCTTCACCCCACACAGTAGCTTCCATTAGCTGTTGAGTGGGTGGAGTAAGGAAAAAGGAAAGCATGAGAATCCTTTCCAGGCTAACAACTGAATGTTGTTAGGAGAGATTTCACACAGAAGGCAGTTGCCTTGGGAGAACTGTGAACACAGCAGCAGATTGTATAGACATTTGTTGTGGTTGTCAAGCTCCCAGCATGTCTCTCAATTTGGGACCTGAAGGATGTTGCATAGGGATTTATCTTGGTTTGCACCACTGAACCAAAGAATGCAAAGGGGAAAGCCACAGTCTGACACTCAAAAAGTAGAATTTAATCTTCTTCTTTGGCGATCACTCGTATCCGAGTAAGATTGTCTTCCATAAACACGGTTTTAACAATGGGTCCGTAAGTGACTGTGGAGGCCAGTTCTGGATCCGCACGTCCTTTCACAGTGGAGACATTGGTTTCTGGGCGGGAGTTGATCACGGTGTGGATTTGCCAAGCGTGCCTTCCTCTTAGCACGTTTCTCCCTTGCGTCCTGAGATCGAGTGTCTTCAAAGCCTATGACACATTTGGTAAAGGCTGTTCTCCAACTGGAGCGCTCGCAGGCCAGTGTTTCCCAGTTGTCAGTGTTTATACTACATTTTTTTTAGATTTGCCTTGAGACAGTCTTTAAACCTCTTTTGTTGACCACCAACACTGCGCTTTCCATTTTTGAGTTCGGAATAGTGTAGTTGCTTTGGATGATGATCATCAGGCATCTGCACAACATGACCAGTCCAACGAAGTTGATGTTGAAGAATCATTGCTTCAACACTGGTGATGTTTGCTTCTTCCAGTACACTGATATTAGTTCGCCTGTCTTCCCAAGTGATGTGTAAAATTTTTCGGAGACACCGTTGATGGAATCTTTCGAGGAGTTGGAGATGGCGTTTATAAGTGGTCCATGTTTCACAAGCATATAGTAAGGTTGGTAGTACAATAGCTTTGTAAACAAGCATTTTGGAGAATGTAATATGCTGTATAAGATGGCTAATATGTGTTGATTTGTTTGTTAATTGACATTAAGGCAGAGTTCCTGGTTCGGATCTTTTTCTACCCATCCTCATCTCATCTAGCAATATTTGCAAGAGTTGAGTCCTGATAGTAGCTCTGTGTTTTGGGGGGTACTTACGCTGGCGATGGCTCAAAAACCCAACAGGGCTTTCGGCTGAGTTTTTTTTTTGGGGGGGGAAGAGGGTTCTAGATTATTTGTCTCCAATCTGTTCAGACCTGGGGCTCACGTTTAACTCAAATAGGCACTTGGGGACCTATTTCTTAAATTTTCTTAAAACAGTTGTATGGTGGTAGTGCTGCTGTTGCAGAGCCCTCTTGGATTAAACCACAACCCAATAATGGGTCCCTCCCAGCCCACTAATTGAAAACCAATGGTCAGGTTGCTGAGGTGCTAGACAGGTATTTGGAGACAGTAATAGGCTTGATATGGGCCAATAAATTGAAGCTGAACCCTGAAAAGACACAGGTGTTACATGTTCCAAGTTCTCAAGGAAGCAGGTAGACTGGTTGTTTCAGGCAGAGTTGCATTCTCCTGGAAGGATCAGGTCCATACTCCTGGATCCCATATTGTTACTTGAGATCCAGGTGGCCTTGGTAGCTAGGAGTACCTATTTGCAGCAACGGTTAGTTCACTAGCTCCGGCTCCTTTTGGATAGAGATGACTTGGCCACATTACCCCATGCCCTGGTAACTTCCGAACTGGATTATTGCAATGTGCTCCACATTAGGCTGCCCTTGAAGACAACTCAGAAACTTCAGCTGTTTTGAAATGCAGTAGCCAGATTAATTGGCAGGGGTTGCCTTTAGAACCCATAAAACCCCTGTTCTACAGTGGCTGCCAGTTCACTTCTGGTTCCAATTTAAGGTGCTCACACTAGTGTTTAAAGCTCTAAATCACTTAGGTCTCAAATGTTAGAGACCATCTCCTGTCCTACAGACCCTCTTGGGTGTTAGGATCAGCAGAAGGGACCCTCTTAATAGTTCCACCACCCTTTTAAGTTTTGGGTGGTGTTGACTCAGAGGAAGGCATTCTCTGTGGCAGCCTGTGAGTTGTGCAATTCCCTCCCCACAGATGTGGGTCTGATGTCTTCATTGTACAGCTTTCAGTGAATGCTGAACACGCACCTCTTTACCTTAGCCTTTACCATCTGAGACATGTGTTTTCAGCACCCACCCTATGACTGCAGTTTGCTTTAGCTGTTTTTAATACTGATTTGTAATTTTGTTGTCACCTGCCCTGGGGACCTGCTGGTGAAGGGTAGGTCATTACATATTAGTAATAATAGATAGTTCATTGCTACACATAGTCTACAATGCCATTTGTACTTAGCTGGAAGTAATCTCCATTGAACACAATGGGACTTACTTCTTTGTAACATTGCCTTGATAATAGCTGCTAGCACCTGTTCCCTTGCTAACTACCACCAAAATATAATTGCTTTGTCAGACTGAGCATGACATTCTGTTTGTGCACCAGGGCTTTTTAGTCCACTTATCCCCACCCTTGAAACCTCTCTTGCCAAAGCTGCCTCTGAAAGTCAGGAGATGGCTCCCCCCCCCATGACGACATTCAGTGACACAGCCACAAGTTTGCAACCCCTCTTTATGTGCTTGGGGCTCTTTTGATCTTGGCCTTTGAATTCTGCAAAACCACAGCTATTGAAGTTATGCACACTTTATAAAATGTGAATACTTCGGAGCACAGAGTGCAAGTTGAAGAATTTAATTCTCTTCATGTGGAACTTAGAACTTTTCAGCTGAGGGACAACCAGCTCTGCTTATAAACGGAGCATTAGGGGTGACCTAGATGGACTGGTCTCTGCTCGTAGTATTCTTCATGTGTGGTGATGGCTTCTTGGCATAAGGTGCTGGGTTTTATTTATTTATTTTTATCTCTACTTAATTAAGTACCATGAAGGGAGTACTTCCCTTAGTCTGTGGTACTAGAATTATTTGGCATAGGTTTTTAATTAATTGGCAGCTTGTTGGAGTCAGCTATCCTTAAATGTAGGTCAGCTTGCTGTATGAAACAAATAAGTCCTTGGGAACTTACTTGAAATTGGATACATTCTTCCCCTACCCCGCCACTCTGTAACTTTCCGTTTGTCACATCCCTTTGTCTTCTCTGTTGATCAAAGTCGAGTAAAGTTGTTTTTATGAGCATAGTCCGAATATTTCATAGCTGTCTTGCAATACTTAATCCTTTGGCTCTTTGACTGAAAAATGTCTACGCCTTTTTATGTACTGAAAACATAATATCTTTTCGCCTACAACCTGCAAACTTAAAATGAATTTTATGTCAAATATTCAGTTGTGGGCCACATCTCTTGCTTTTTATATGCCACAGTGGCCTTGTGTTTCCCTCCCCTCCATTGTCTGATAGTGAGGTCATTTCTAGTCCTCTGAGAAACTTTATTCCCAGCCAGATGCGGCCCATATATTAAAAGTAGCACCTGTGGCTAATATCACAGCAGCTTACCATAAATTTACATGGTAACCAGGATTATATCTGTCAAGACTGTTAGAAATGTCTAGATTTAATTTGATTTCCAGTATTGAAGGGGTTCTCCTAACATTTTGCTTCATAACTATATTTTTATAGTTTTAAAAATCACTCCACTGTTAAGGTTTTTACGGCACTCCCAGCACCCATTAAGTTGATTTGTTAAATGGAGGTCAGAGTAATGCAACTTGGCTGTATTAGGATCGGAAACAAAAGCATTTGTGACAAATTTAGCCCTTTTGTGTGAATCTTCTTGGAGTCACACCATTGATAGCTTGTGTCAGATGTGCTTCCTTTCTAAATAAGAGCACTGAAGATCTGATAGGTTGACCATTCAAAAGTCAAGTTCATTTTCATGGCTTTCAGAAGATTCATTGTCTTAGTTGCTCCCTTTTTATACTGTTGCACTTGATTACCTTTCAAATGAGTTTTATATCCACCTACGTTGGGCCTGTGTTTTTCATATGTTTTTTCCTGAGCCGCCTCATTTCCCATTATCCTGAGTCCTCTGCCATATGCTGTGATTTGCGCACCTGCAAAGTTTATAACAGTAATTCTTTGGGTAGTTAGGTTGATGGGTAGCCTCCCTGTATATAGGGATAAAATAGCCGATTTGCTATAAATCAAGGTTATTTACGAGCAGTGTTTGAAAGCGGAGAAAAACCTCTGTATTTGAAAATGGTGGTTGAATATTGAACTTCTGGTTTCTGTACCTGTTTGAGGTTATTTCTTTTATGAAAAGCTGGTGGTAAAATTTCCAGAACTCACAGATATCAATTCACAGGTGCACTCGTATCAGAACCTTAGTGCAAGAGTAGACTGGTAACACAATTCTAAGCATATGAAAAGCAAGTAGTTCTGACATGACCAGATCCTCTTTTGGTTTATAACTTCTTATTGGGTGAATAAATAACACTCTTGTATCTGACTCAAAAGATTGCAGCGCAAGGGTTTAGCTGTGAGACCTGGAAATTTTCCATCCATTCATAATTTTAACATGCTGCTAGTGCCAAAATCTAATTTTCTGGGTGATGATTAAATGAAGTTTAAAATTAACCATTTATCATCATTTCTTCTGTCTTGAGAGAAAGACTAGTAAACTGGTAAACCTGATCAACATGGGTTTTTTTTTAAAAAAAAATATTGTGAAATTTGACATTGTTTTCCCTTGTAATAGGAGAATTTATGAAGTTCCACAGGTTGTTGCAGTTGTCTGCATTCAAATGCTTAACTTCACAGCATTCAGGGTGTCAATGGTAGTCAAAAACATCACTAAAAATGCTTGAGTCTGTTAAAAGACCTAAGGTTAAGGCAACCTTCATCCCTATGTGCAGTTAGTTTAAAAACAATATCAGCTCCCCCCCCCCAGTTTAAACAATAGAACTTTCATCCTATGTTAGTAGCTCTATTTTCATAAGGGTGTGCTTGCACCAGCAGAAACCTGCTTCATCTCAGTTGGTCTGAATGCAGTGGGATGAACAGAGTTGGTGTTGGCAGTGCAACTACCGTAGTACAGAAGAGAAGGGCTTTAGTGCTAATGCAGCTATTGCAGCAAACTACTTCTGAGTGAGAGGGCAGGTGTGAAACTACCCCATGTGAGTCCCATTCTTTCTATCTGTAGTTGTTCCACCAGTGACAGATTCCAAATTTGCATACTTTCTCAAGATTTCATTTCAAAATACAGTGCCATTGTAAACGGCAACATGCTTATGGAAGAGAAATTAGCACTGTTGCCATATATTATTTTTCACCACATTTATCAACTTTAGGAAGTTGGGTTCTCTTAATTATCCTCATTCATTCTGCCTTCTTACTATGGGGTTGGTCCTTTGGTAAACCAATTTTTTTGGTACAATTTATCAGAAGAGATGCAATTATGTTGTTGCCTTTGTATTCCATAAAGGCAATGATGGCTCACACAGGAATCAGAGCTCACCTCTGTTTTGGTTGGGAGCAGTTGTTAGTCCTTTAATGTTTAATAGATTATTGTATTTTAATTTTTTGTTGGAAGCCACCCAGAGTGGCTGGGGGTATAAATAAATAAATAAATAAATAAATAAATAAATAAATAAATAAAATAATAATAATAATAATAATAATAATTACTGTGAGTGCTTGGTTGGGGGGTGGAATTCTGCACAAATGCGAAGTATTATTTTGTTCATGTTTAGCTACTGTACTGTGTGCTTTAATACCCAAATAATAAATTGTCAGTATCAGGAGGCACAGCCATTGCTAATAATTAAACCATTGCAGAAATGTTTGGGGACCATTTGCCTGTGTTTTTAGAATGAGAATGGCAATTTGATTGGGCACAGAAAATGCCATTTTGAACTATGAAGGATAGAAATTGAGAAATGGCAACTGGGGCTATTATAGTCTGCCTTCTATGAACTGCCCAAAAGAGTTAGTGTGCTGTGCTGATAAAAATGGGATTCTAGCTGCACATTGTAATATAGGAAGCTGCCTTATACTAAGTCATACCACTGGCCAATCTAGTTCAGTATTGCCTACACTGTCTGGCAGTGACTTTCCCAGAACTTCAGGTAGGAGGTATTCCCAGCCCTACCTGGAGATGTCAGGAACTGAACCTGGAACTTTCTGCCACTAAGGTAGATGCAGTAGCCCTTCCCCACACTTCTGGCGTGGTGCATATTATCTGTAAGATTTAGCTGTGACTTTTCTTTAAGTGGTGTTGTGAGGTTATTTAACATGTTACAAGTGAATAATCAGCACTATGATTCTGTTATTCTTCTGTGAAATAATTTACCCATCACTTCCTCCAAGAACCTCAGAGTGATGCTTGCACTCATCAAAGACCTGTATGTTAGATTTCGTTGAGAGATAGTGACTTGCCCACAAGCTTCAAGCCTGCGTAGGGATTTGAACCTGTAGTTTTCCCATCCAAGCCCAACAGTCTCCACCGTGTGTGTGTGTGTGTGTGTATTCTCTCTCTCTCTCTGTTTCTCTTGAATGGAGATGCTCTTCTAGAATTTACTGTGATTATTGCAATACAGGTTTAGGTATGTTAATCCTGGCCTATCCAAAATAAATAGAGCCAGGAAGTTCCATACAGTTTGGCTCTTATGAAAACAAATCTTTTGAAAGTAGTATAGATTTATTAACTATTATATGCTATAATAATTATTCTACAGTGAATCTTAAGTATGTGTGAAAACACTGGCCGTAATCCAAACAACTGTGTGACTGTCTTTGCTTCTCAGAGAGACTTTACACTTTTAAAAACATTTTTTTTTAATCCTGGCGCTTTTTAGAACCAGAACCAGTGTAGTTTAGTTGGAGTGTTGCATTAGGACTGGGAAGACCCAGTTTTAAATCCTGACTCCACCATGGAGCTTATTGGGTTAATTTGTGTCAGTAATTCTCTCATATAGCCTGATAGGTTTGGTGTGAGGATAAAATGGAGAGGACAACTATATATATTACATTTACCTTCTTGGATAAAAGATGTGTTGTAAATGTAAGAAACAAAAATTAATTGAATAGCAGCCCTCACCTCATGTCTCCTGCTGATTTTGAAACTTTATGGTTGTTTGAAGGAAAGAGGATAAAAACACCACTAGATATCGCAAGGCATAGTGGCAATTGTCTTTGTCAGCTAATTTGAAAGGACGAAAAGAGATGTATTTATAGATAATGAATTAAATGTTCTGGTTTTAACATAGACATTTATTTTATAGCCCATCTTTCAGTGTATAACAGGGCCACAAGATTAGCTGCACCATATCCACAAGTATCACATAGTTACTAGCTTTGTGAACACTTTGTAAATTCATGATTCCTCATTACGTTCAAAAGGAGAGGAACATATGGTTGGGTCAACTGCAGAAGGAAGGCAGCTATTTATTCTTAATTTGAGCTGCCGAATACTTGTAAGATGGCTTGATTAACTAAAATTTGGAGTTCTGCCATGTCTGAAAAACCCATCACTATTCATTCAATCTGTACCATATATTGTTTTCAGCTGCTTTGTTTCAGTTGTGCAAGTCTTTAGCTTTGCATCGCCTCCATCTTCCAGCAAGATCTCAGCTGGACATTGATTTTTTTAAATGTTAATAAACATTTTGTCTTGTAGATTTCATAAACACTTTTGGATAAATATTTGGTGACTTGGATGTAATATTTAGTGCAGAGGTTACATCTATCCAAATCTCTTTAACAGCCTTCACCTACTTTGAAATTGTGGCCGTGAACAAGTTCATAAAAATTGTGTTTTTTCGTTCTTTCTAAAAGCGTTTCAAAAAAATTATACTCTGTAATTAAAATGGACTCTGGCTGGTAAAAAGGTATAAAGGGGGTGGGAGAGAAAAACTACAATTATACCTATTTTAAAAATTAACCATTACTTGCCAAAAGAACATCAAACCCACTTAGCGGACATCCGTTAATCCAGTGGTTAGCTGTTTCAGGCTTTAATGCACACTGTTTTACACGTTAACGGTTTTGAAGTTCCAGGCCAAGGCTGACCTTTCACATCTGCTCCTTTCACAGTAGGAATCTCCACTTACTGCTTCCTGTCAGAGTGGATTACAATGACAAAGTACAGAGCTTGTGCTGGCTGCAATTTCGTTTTTGATCAGAATTATTTCTTTCACAAACAATCACATTTGCTAAAATGTTACATCTGCTCTGAAAAACCACTGGCAGCTCCACAGTTTATCAGTTGGGATCAAGTACAGTTTTTCATTTTGTCTTTTCATAAAGCTGTAAATCAGCCTTACTTGCTGGGGCTCTATTTTTAGTTTTTTCCTCTGCTTTCGCTGTTTTGGAATTTTTGTTCTGGCTGGGCCAAGAAAGTTAACTGGTCAATGCATTAAAGTAGCATGAATGTGTCTACAATTCTAGATGCACAGGTGATCCCCCCTTTAGAAACTGAGAATTTCAATACAGAATTTCATTGTTGCATCTTACAGGGGGTTGGTGAACCTACATTAACTTGATTTTTGTGTTTAGAAAACTCTGACATTGTTGATTGACAAAGGTTTCTTGTAATACAATATTTTGAATTGTAAAATGGAAGGTATGGATTATTTTCTTGTGATTTGGTTTTATTTTCTTGATGAAGATGGCAGTAGAAGAACTAGAAGTGAATTAGAGTAGATTCTTCATGCAAAGGACTATCTTCTGGATTTATATTACACATACTATTTCCATCTTGTTTGTGTGTATAAAGGATTTATCTGTCATTTTATTACATTTCTGTAAGCATGTATGTTGCAGAATCTCAATGAAGATGTATTTTTCAGATTCTTAAAAAATAGCAGTTTCTCTTAAGTGTGAAGTACAAGTGAGTTCAAACTAACTGCTGCCTTTAGATTGAGACTGCCATTTTACTTTCCTTTTCATCAGAAAGGACAAAGAAGAAGAAATGCTGCAACATGGTGGAGTACATGGTACTTTTTAAGGGTCACAATTCAGGGACAGGGAACTTGATTAACAGTGCAATTCTAGCCATGTCTACACAGAAGTAAGTCCTATTGAACTTACTGTACTTCAAGGTAAGTGAGTATAGGATTATAGTCTAATGATTTAGTTGACTAATCAAACCTGTTGAAATTTGCAACCATAATAAAATCAAAGCAGGCGTCTTCATTGTCATTCTTCCGGTATAATTCAGACATTTTACCTAACCCTGAATAACAGTTTTTTATAATCCGGCTTGCCTTCTCTCTCTCTCTCTCTCTCTCTCTCTCTCTCTCTCTCTCTCTCTCTCTCTCTCACACACACACACACACACACACACACACACACACACACACACATGTTTTAAGTGCTAAAAGCAGAAGTTAGGCCTTGGTATGTTCAGTGTATCAAAAATTTCCATTAAACCTCTTTTTCGTAAAAAGGAAACTGTATAATGAAAGCGGGTTAGGTATAATTTTCACATTTCCTTCTTCATTATTTTAGCTTGGATCCAAAGTCTCCTTTATATTAAGACATAAACTATGGAAAATTACCATTTGTGCACAGACATTAAAAGCATTGTTCACAAACCAGTGTCTGGGATTTGCATGTGGCACAGAGAGTCTGGAGGCTTCTACACTCTCAAATGAATCTAGCGCTAATTGCCATGAACTGACTCCCAAGGGCCAGTGTGCCAGATTTCTGCTATCTCTGGTACAGGAGTGGCACACCTCCATACTTCTCAGCAGGGGATGCTGCCATCTAGGCTGGTTCTTCTATGTAATTCTGAATGGATTGTCTGGAGGATCTGGGCCAAAGTGGGCTTGTGTATGAGGGGGGGGGGTCCATACTGGGAGGTGTCCTACAATTCTCCCTTGTAGCCTTGTACTCCTCAGGCTGCCTCTGAACCAGATCGAAAGTTGAGGTAGGCTTCAAGTCTGACACTAACTGTTGCTTTATATAATATTACTGTCAATTTCAAATTAGCTTTAAAGTATAAATGATAATGCTGTTTCATTGAAGTTGATTTATGTAGGAAAGCAGATCAATAAATTGGTCAGATAGTGGCCATTTATTTATTAGTGTTCAGAGTAATGATTTCCAAGGCAATCTTTAGCCGTGTGTATTCTTTTTTTTGTCCTTGATTTTAAGTAAAAAGAAAATACTACTTTATGATATCTGTGAGCTGTAAACCAGTACGAGACCAGCCATTGGGCTCTTACCTTCAAGAAGGCATGTTTTGCATATTCTGTCAGTGCTACTAGTTTTTCAAAAAAAAACATTTAGTAATGGGAGAACTCCTTTCGATTTGAAATTGGCCTTGCTTTGTTTCTTTCAGAGACCCAGAATTGCCATTAGCTCAGTGAGGCTACCTGTGAGCTGCTCGGGACCTCCCACCATGGGCTCCAGAGCCCTGCCCTAACACTGCCTTCTGCTCTCCCAAAATTATCTGGCGGCAGTGGCGCGGACAGCAGGCTTCTATGTAAGGAAATAGGTTTAACTTCGGAGGGTGTTCCAGGGGGCGTAGGGGTGTTTTTTTATCTCCCTTCTCCAAGGGCAGGGACAGAGGCCTGCCCTTGGAGTGGAGGACCTGATTCCCTGTGCCTGCTCTGTGAGGATGCAGAAAGTTCTGCAGTTAGTGCTCCTCCATCAGTGTGGGCCAAAAGGAGGCCTGCCAGTGTGTTGGGAGAAACTGCATGACCTCAGAATGGAGTAGGAGCTGCACCAGCCCTCACTTTATAATAAAGGTTAGGAAAATCCCCCTCCCCTTTTCCTTTCAAGCTTGAAGAGGACAAAAAAGAAAGAGGAGAATTGTACCCTACACATCTCCCACTCTGCTGGGGAAGGGCCGTAACTCAGAGGCAAATAATCTATTTTGCATGGATAAAATCCCAGGTTCAATCTCCAGGTAGGACTGTGAATGTCCCCTGTTTGAAACCCTGCAACCACTGCCAGTTGCTGTAGACCAGACACCTCCAGACTCGGCCCTCAAGATGTTTTGGGACTACAACTCCCATCACCCCTAGCTAACAGGACCAGTGGTCGGGGATGATGGGAATTGTAGTCCCAAAACATCTTGAGGGCCAAGTCTAGGGATTAGGGTGATGACTTTTTCATTTCCCCCCCCTCAAAAATTATTTCCTGTAGCACAGATGGATGAACTTTTGCCTATTAATGACAAAAATGAGGTATATTCCATTGAAATATTTAAAAAGGTTACGCACAAACCGTTTTTAATTTTTTTGTATGCCGTTTTACCATTTCATAAAATTGTATTAACAATTCTATATATATTTCGTATCAAATTTGGACACAACACCACATTCCACAATAGGGAGTATTCTTAGCAACATAGGGTATACAAATGTCACACCTGTGCAAGGTAAAAGCCCCTTTTCGGGACCTCAAAACTCAGCCAGCAGACTCTGGGAAAAGAACCTACAGGTGAGGTAGCAAAACATCGTCCTCTAGCGGCGTCTATACTGTTACTGCAGCTAAAAAAAGCTTCCTTGTGTGTTTGATGACCCTATATAATGTTGTATATATGTGACTCTAAAGCTTCGGTTCAATTTTATATCTGCTTACAGTGACTTCAAAAATGGTCAAAAAACTGATAAATAAAATTTTTAAAATCATTTTGTGCGTGAGGTTTTTTAATCAAATCTCTTTGAAAGTAAGATTTTATCTAATCTTTAATGAAAGCTCATCAAGTTATGATACAGGGAAATGAGGTTGTAAAAAAGTAATCACCCTATTAGGGATGCCTGCTGTAGGCAATACTGAGATAGATGGACCAATTGGCTGGCTCAGTCTAAGGGTCCTGTGTTACTGTCCTATTTTTGATAGAGCCTAGGAAAAGGGAAACGTACGCATCCTGTACTTCTCCCACCCTCTTTGGATTTCTTTGCTCATAAATTTATGGACTGGATTTCTGTGTTTGGATACTTCTTTCTTGTTTTAGGATCTTTGTTGCCACACACCATTGTGCTTTCATACCCTCCTTTGTGGGGAAGGGGCATTTCTGTGAGCAAGATGCAGGGCAGTCTCGAGTAGGTCGGCCGCCCTGGCGCTGAGGGGCGGAGATCGCTCCGGCGCCCCCGCCCTCGCAGGGCGCAGCATGGTTTCCGCGCCACCGGGGGTCTACCTAGAGCCAGGCCTGGCAAGATGCTTGGGTTTATAATCTTACTGCACTTTTCCTTGAGCTTACAATTTCAGACTGTGTCAATGCTTTGCTTGACACAGGTGTGAAGTTTGCTGTGTAATATTCAGAAATCGCAGGTGAATAAAATTCATGTGAGCTAACAGTTTAAAAGCACATACAGTATTCTAATTAGAACAACTTTAAGAAGGGCCTGAAATGTCTAGTTTTCTTTGAGAGGTGCAACAAGGTAGGTGCAACAATGAACTTTCTGTCCTTTTGAACTGTACACAGAGACTTTATTATTTAAAGCCAATGATTGCTTTAGCAGGTGTTTTGCTGCTAGAGCTTACAGAATAACAGAATATTTTGGCTGAGTGCTGGAAGTCCATTTACTTCAAACAAAGGACAAAACACTCCATGACCACACAGGCATATCTCCTAATACAAGTGACATCTTTTCTCCCACCCCACCCCTGTGCTTGTTGAGCACAAAGCATAATAACTAACCTGGGGAAAGTATGAGATGTCAGCTGGTAAGTGATATTTACCCTGTGGTATCACATGGGACATCTTACATCCTTTCTTCTTTTCTGTTTCCTCTGACACACTTTTTTTTTGACAATACTATGAATAAAAAAAAAGAAAAAAGAAAAACATCACTTTCAAACCTTTTTATGAAGCTGGAGAATGCTGTAAAAACTTGTGTTATGTTATGAAGAAATATAACCCCCCCCCCCAAGTATGGCTTTATAAAGCAGCATCTGTGCAGTATGTTTAACGATCAAGGCTCCTACCTGTTTAGCATGATTTCTGAGTCTCTTTGCCAGAAATGTGGGCGAGGGTCCAAATAGCTACTTTCTGCTCACTTAAAAGCTTGTGCATGGAACTTTCAATCCCACCCTCCCAAACAGCTGACCTTCATGCTATATCAAAATGGTTTTTTTTAAAATTCCCTTCAGATCAAAGGCAGTTTGTCATTTGGCATTGGACAGGGTGTGGGGAAGGAATGTTGTTTGAGAGAAACAAATTTGAGACACTGTTGCATGGGCTCTATTGCATGGTTCATTGGATTCTGGCTATAGAATCCAAGTTTGCCTCTTAGCTGAATTTTGTTCATGCTTTATAATTGCAAGCGGCTTTTTAATGTAAATTTATTGTTACTTATTTTATTTATTGTTACTTTATTCATTTATTTCACAAAATTTAATATACCGCTTGATTGTGTAAAACACCTCAAAGCTGGGCATTTGCATTTGTAAGAAGTGAATGCATCTTGAGTCAGTGTAAATCAGGGTTCATCTGTGGAATTTGACCATGCAAAAATAGGAGTGTGTGGGCCGAATTGTTGCTAGTTATTTCTTTATCAATAAGAGAATCGAAAACCTCCCTTTTGACCTGAAAAGACCTCCAAGATAGGACACAGTAATAAAAAACATAAGGTAAAATGTTCTTAAACTCTTAGTTTCTCACTACAGTAACTGAGTATAAGTGCCGCTCATTTGCACACCTACTTAATATCAGTGTTGTGTAAATCATACATTTCCACCTGTTTTCTGACCAGTTTCTCCCACTCCTTTGCTCGCTGCTGGACCTAGTCTTTACCTCTATTTATTTGGGAAACACATAGCTTCTAAAACTACTTAAGAATTAAAGTGTACTGATTTAAACTAATCTTTTCTCTATATATCTCCTACCCGCTCTTGCATCTCTTGACGTTGTGCTACTACCTGCATGTGAAAATACTATGCAACTGGCCTTTACTTTTACCCACAGTTCGATTTGGCTGCATTTATTCTTCATGTCCTGAAAATTAGCAAATCATATGACAATAAACAGAAATGCCCTCAGTGAAGAGAGAGGGGGAAACTGTTGTTTATCTGGTCAGGTGGTTTAGATTAGCAGTGGTGCTGGTCTGTATTATGTTACTTTAAATCATGGTGTCCCAACAGGACATAAATTATGAAGATTGTTACAGTATGTTTCATCCAATGTAAGATCAACAAATAGGAATAATTTTATAGGAAAATCACAGCATTTTGGCAGGACAGTTGTTAAAGAATTTGCTCTAATGTGAAGTTTTGTTCACATTATTTGTTAATATGTAAAACATTGTTTGAATAACATACTTAGTGTAAACAGTCTAAATATCAAAGGCAAGAATGGCTTTTACAAGATTACATAGAGTGGCAAACTACTTAAAATAGATCAGTGTTTGTGCTTTTGCTGTCAAAATGTTTGATATAGAGCTGGCTAGCTAGTTTCTTCACCAGCATAATTGTAAACAAGTGTGGAAGCTATGGAGCAGTCTACAAGCCTAGTAAAAAGGGCAAAGCCCCATATATTTTCTTTAAAGTTCTTCTAATTTTCTTAGAAAAATAGAGAGTTGAGGTGTAGAGCTGAGTATCTGAACTCTGGTCTCTAACCTGCCTTTGAGCATAAAAAGAACAAAGCCTTTGTTTTATATGAATAAGTTGTGATGAGGCAGATACCAGAAGTTACGTAGGTTCCAATGTGGCATGCCTTGTTTTTTGCCCTACTGGAAGAATTTAATTTGGAGCCCAACATGAATTTGTGTGCAAATGAAGTGAAAGTTGCATGTTGATGCCATACAGCTGTAACTGTACTTTTGTATTTTTCAGAAGTACAAACATTCTGATTTTTATCTTCATGAATGCCCTGATGCCCCCCACCCCCTCGTAGGATGTGGTAGGCTCCTAGAGGAGGCTGGTTGTCCAGACTCTTGCAGTTTCCCTCTTTCTTCAGTGTTGCTAGGGCTAGCAGGCAGCATGTCTCTTCAAATATGATATTATATACAGAATCAACTCTGTATATAAATGTAAACCAAGGTAACCCAGTAGGAGTCATTTGCGGAGAAAAGAGCAATTAATCATAACTGAGTGTAATTTTTAGGAAGTGTCCGTATATCACAGTTCGTTTAAACAAATTTAGTATCCATCTTCATTGTGATGAACTTTCTTGGTATGATGGATCTGATATCAGAAAAAGGAAACCCAAGGATTAAACAGTGTATAGTTTGCATGAAATCCGCTCACGTCCTCTGTTTGTGGATAGACATCTCTAGGGGTGCCTGTTGCCTTCATGCTTTGATTGTGATAAATATTTGGTTGGCCACTCTTCAGAACAAAATGCTGGTTTAGCTGGTCATTTGTTCTGATCCAGCAAAGAGTTCCTATATGTGGGAAGTGGTGTGCAATGTTGATGAGTGGCATTGAAGCACATAACTTGGATTTGCTGATAAATTATTTGTAGAAAGTAGAATGGAGACCTATATAACACATCTATTCCCGATCCATTTTATACCCAGTTACTTAGAAAACTGTCGTATTGATTTTGGCTGTGTGTGTTGGACATAGTAATTGTCATTGGCACAAGAAGAGAATATTATGAAGCTAGTCAAAGCTAAGTAAAAGATAATTAGGAAGTGTGTAGCTTTCTAAACATAGCATGGCCTTCAGTAATTTTGTTCCATTTCCTAAAGAAATTGTATGAATCCTTAGAAGTGAATAGTATGCATATGTGTTGCAAAATGGGACCAGAATAATGGTTTGCTGCAGTAATGCTATAGGATGTGTGCTGCAGAAATAGTTTTATGACATAAAAGCTAACATAGAATTATAGAGTTGTAGAGTTGGAAGGGTAATCTACCTACATGTCAAGCTTGGTAATGTATCCAAGCAATATGAAAGGCTGTGGTGGACTTATGTGTCAATATTGCCCTTGCTTGCACCCAAACTAGGGCTAAAGATGAATGAGGAAGTGTGCTGGTGCATACCCTGTTTCTCCAAAAATAAGATGTAGCCATAAAATAAGCCATAGCAGGATTTTTAAGCATTCAAGGAATATAAGACATACCCCGAAAGTAAGCCATAGTGATAAGCAGCTTAACCTTGTAGGTTAAACTGTTCCATGCTTAATAAAAAAATCACATCCACTTCATTTCTCTAACCTGGAGCAAAGTAGTGGTAATTCAGGGCTCATGAATTGCCTTCTCCAAATAAACCGTGAGTGGTAAGCCGATAACAAACCTTGACTTTATCTCATTGTTTGGAGTGAAACAAATTGAGTTTGCATGTAAAACTAATCCAAACAATCCATAGCACTTTACATTGCTTGGATAAATTGCTTAATAAGTTTTGTAAACATTTTCCAAAATCATTGGCTTGGATCCCAAGAACCAGGTGGATGCAGAAAATGCGTAAGAGTTGTTCTGCAAGCTAGAGAAGTATGACTTGTAGTATACTACCACAATGTCCTGGTGGATTGCATTACAGTACAGTATGAGAAACATGGTGAATAGGGGAGATGTAGGCTGTAGTATATAAAATACAGTGAGCTATAGAAGGCCTTGAGAAGAACCTTGTGACAATTTTGTGCAGAATGACTTGTCTTCTGTTAGGTTGAAAGCAGCCCTCCCATGAGGGGAAGAGGTTTTTCTGCTAGCATCTTTGGAGCCATTGAGTTTTAAAAAGTATTGAAATAGTTTTATTTCCTGATCTAAGAGTGAGTAATAGCAAATTTCCCCAGACACAGTGTCCTCCTCTGATAGCTATTTGGTGATTTTGAACGCAAAGAAGGTAGCACAAAATGTCCTTTCATTTCTTTCTGTTTGGACAGATTTATCACAATGATGTCATCAAATGCAGATTGCATAAAAACATTGCCACAGCATATGGATGTTGTATGTTTCATATATCTGACCCATATAAAAACAGTTTTCTGGCATCCCCTGATTGCTTTTCTTAGAGTATGTTCATTATGAGAAAGCAAGTCCTGTTGAGTTCAACACAACATGTTTAGGATCCCACATTTATGGAACTATTTCCCCACAACAAAGGAATTTGCTGTCATTTCAGAGAAGTTTCAGCTCAGTTTTACTGGGAATACTATATTATCAAGGCCATCTTTTTGTAAATGCAGACTATTGCTTATGGTTTTTAAGGATGCGTTTCTAGCTGCTTACTTAAAATTTTTTTTTGCTTCTTAAAGATGTGATAGAACATTTTAATGCCTGTATATTTGTGCTTGTTCTTTAAAAACAAAACACCTTAGAATAATTTTAGCCAAATCATTGTCGTTATCATGATCAGAAGCATGATGTTGGAGTGTGATGAAACCGTTGGAACTGGCTACTTATTTATCTGACTTTTCAAGGCACAAAGCCTTCTCAAAGCTGCTTTCTGATAAACAAGTACAGTGGTACCTCGGGTTAAGAACTTAATTCGTTCAGGAGGTCTTAACCTGAAACTGTTGTTAACCTGAGGTACCACTTTAGCTTAATGGGGCCTCCCACTGCCACTTCACCGCCGCTGCGTGATTTCTGTTCTTAACCTGAAGCAAAGTTCTTAACCTGATGTACTATTTCTGGGTTAGCGGAGTCTGTAACCTGAAGCGCCTGTAACCACTGTACCTCGGGTTACAGGCGTTTCAGGTTACAGACTCTGCTAACCCAGAAATAGTACCTCGGGTTAAGAACTTTGCTTCAGGATGAGAACAGAAATCATGTGGCAGAGGCGTAGCGGCAGCAGGAGGCCCCATTAGCTAAAGTGGTACCTCAGGTGAAGAACAGTTTCAGGTTAAGAACGGACTTCCAGAACGAATTAAGTTCTTAACCCGAGGTACCACTGGATGTAACCCTTCACAGGAATCAAGAAGTAATACCGAATTGTGATGTGGGAAGGAGGGGGGAATTGTAATGTAGGCTGCAATGCTTGTTTCACCACTTAATTACAGTAGTAAGCAGTGTACATCAATGAATGAATGAATGAATATGCTAACCCCATTCAAGTATCAGGTCTACTGATGTTTAGGGCTTGTGCACTGCATATATATATATATATGTCCCCACTGCGTGTGCAGAGGTCACAGCCTTGCTCCGTAACCACTGAACCAAATTGCATCAAATTAGGACAAAGCGTACCTTGCCCATCAGGGAGGGGGCAGGGATAGGTAATGGGTCAGAACAGGGTGGAGGGAGACACAGGGATGAGACCTGCCCTCTCCACAGTATCTCGCCGTGGCTTTGCAGACTAGGCCACTTTCCATACTAGGCCAAGTGGAGGTAGGGGCCTGCCTGGGTGGGGGATGGGGGGGCCGAATAGGCCATAGGTTGGGACAGGGTGGGCCCAATCACAGGGATGAACCGGGATGATGGAGGAGGGACAGAACAGGGCCTGGGGGGAGAAACAGGGATGCGCCTATGTAAACATAACACACAAAAAACAGGGGGACTCTGAAGGTGAGTGGAGTGTGAAGTAGGACTTTGAGGCTCCATTTAACAAACTGAGCCACCGCAAAGCGTGGCAGGGCCAACTAGTGCTATATAAAAAATATGGTTTTGTGTAATGTGTCATAGTTTCCTGGAGTTGCAACTAAATAAACCTAGTTGGAGCATGTTGAGGATGATGAGAAATTATCTGTGAAAAAACCAGACATATCCGACATTTGTATCTGAACATATCTTGTATTGGTTTCCTTAGAAAGGCATTGAGTGCATTTACTAAGAGAGATAATAACTTTTCTCCCTCCCCTCTTTATCCTTTGGGCCAGTTCTGTTGATAAGGTTTGGAGTTAAAATCCTGGACTATTGTATATTGCTTTGGGAAATGATTCATAAACACACACACACACACACACACACCCTCTTCTTCATCCTAGCAAGTGCCAGATCACAGTAGAGGCCAATGACCTTTCATGGCTTTTCCATTTATCTCATGGATGACATGAGTCTGTGTGATTCCGCACACTTCTAGTCTTTCTGGCCCAAGGCTTGGGATGTGTATGAGTAGTTTGCTCAAATGTTTCTATCTTGGCTTCACTTTACCTATTCTTTAGGAAGTCTTAGCTAGGTTCCTTCCTTCCTTTTTTAAAAAACTATTTTTATATTGCCTTTTAGCCCTAACACCTTTTCAGGGTTTATTTTTCACTTTTGATCATTGGGATAAGGAGACACCTTGGCCTTAAAAGGGCTCTCATTATTAATAAAATCGCTAATTTTTGTTTTCCACTGAGTTGCTTTTTAAAACTGGTGAATGATTTAAAAATCCGGATATGAAAATACTCCCATTGTGGTAAACTAGAATACTTATAGTGCTGGAATGAAGGTCAAGGCCATGGTGGTATTTTTCAGAATAAACAAAACACTTTCCAACATGAATTGGCTTGCTGGCAAACAAAACCCACCAAAATGAATCTGACACTACTGCCATATCACGTATGCTTGACCATGATCTTGGCTCGCAGACTGCTTAATAATATTCGTTCTTTTAAATTAAAGTTGAAGAAGTGCAGACTCCAGCTCAAATTAAGATTGGCCGTGATGCCGGAATCTGGTAATTACTTTAATTGATCACCAGATAGTTTCCTTGATCACCAATTACACCCAATTACTGATTATGTTTCAAGACGTGAAGAAATGTCCAAACTGATTATGTAATAATGTTTTCATATATAATCAATCCTAAATAGCTTCTCCCTCCACTGCCAATTGTATTTTATAAAAGGAAGGTTAGAGGCCTACAGATACAAAAGGTGATCCATAAACAATAAAGTTCTAATTTCATTTAATTAGCAAGGGAAGTATTTAGGGGGCTTAATGGAGATTGCTCTGCTGAAATTACTTCAACAGACCTGCTTCTCATTTTCATGGTACAAAATGTATGCAATAGGGGGATGGCTGTACGTGTTTAAAGTGGACTGTAACCAAGATTTGTGCCTCTTGCACGTCCGTGTAAACCTGATCAGAAGACTTCAATATTCCATGCTACATATGTGCAAATCAACAGTCCTTACAAGAGGGACAGATCATTTCTTTACTTAAAATGTGCCATGTAACCTTTGAAGCCCAAGAGTTCCTACAAATGCACTTCCAAGTTGATTAATATTACTTTTTTCATTTGAATGAGACTTGCCTGTGCTTAACTTTCCCTAGATTATGTCCAGTGAAGTTTAGCCTACATTCTAATGGCTGAATTATTCCCAGTGGGATGGCTGCCAACTAACATTTACCCTCTGATTTGCTTGCCCTGGCCTGCTTATAAAAACATAGGAAGTTGACCATATACAGCAGCCAGCCATATGTTGAAGGAAAAAAATATTAAATTAAAATACTTTACAGTTGGTATTTGAACATAGTTATGGAAGCCTTTTGCATATTGCATAAATTACTGCTGAGTGCTTACAATATTCACAAAGGTTTCAAAACTGCTTTTTACAAAGTTTTGAAAACATTGCCATTTAGTGCAAGTGAAATAAAGGCAGCACTTCTTTTCACGTTTACTGGAAAACACGTCCTGTAGAACTTAGTGGTGCTTAAATTCGGGTAAACATGGATAGGTTGAGGCTGCAACGAAACAAGGCCGTCAAGGAAACCAGTATTGGAATGCTCCTGACCGTTTCAATTGCTGACAGTTTGGTGATTTGTAAATGAAAAACTTCATTGGAATAATTTGCCCTGATTGTAATGACTGCATTCATCTTGCTGACAAAATGGTTTGCAAAGCCATACTTCATTCAGTCACCAGTGGCGGAGAAAAAAATAATACTGGAACTATTACCGACCATTATGCTGTTTCTTGATTATATGTGTGTTCAAAATTGCTGCTGTAGGATAGAACATATTTCTATGCAGGCCCTTTTATAATGAGATTTCAGTTAGATTTATGGTTAGATAGTAATTTATAAAGCTATATTTTAAAGAACATATTTAATACATCACAGATACGGTAAATTTCCTTTAAAATAATCTTTACACTAGGTTATTAGTAGTACATTTGACTTCAATATTGGAAGTCAAGTTACAGAGTTAGATTCACACAAAGCCAAGCTGGTGTAGCCTAGCAGATAAGAGTTTGTGTGTAGAAGCATCTGACTCAAATCTCATAACAGCCACAAACTCACTAGGTGGTCAGTAAGCCAAATAATATTGCCTTAGTTTCCCTGCCACCAGCAACAGTAGTAGTAGTAGTAGTAGTAGTAGTAGTAGTAGTAGTAGTAGTAACGCTCTACTTTTATAGAACTTTTGTAAGAATCGCTGAGGTAATGTATCAAACCAAGTCATTGCACATGTAAAATGAAATTTCCCCTCCCTCCCCCTGCATGCCCCCCTCCAACCGTTCCCAAATATTCTCCAGAGGGTTGGGGGGGCTCCCTCAGAGCAGCTTGGATGGCAAAGTTCCATCGCTCTTGCAGAAGTTGTCCTATGTCCAAAAAAATTTCATTATCTACAACACAATCAATTTGAAGCACTTTAAATACAACCTCTAAAGTATATTTCCTATGTTCAATGTTAGTCATACTCAGAGTAAACTCATTGAAATTAATGGTCTTAAGCTAATCATGACCATTAGTTTCAATGGGTTTACTCTAAGTATAACTAATGTTGGATGCAACTTGAGAAATTTATTATTATATGCATGGGCTTGCTATGTTTTTCCACCTCACCGTCAACTATTGTATGACCATTGAGAATTAATTCTCAGCTAACACTTCTTTTCCGCAAGTGAAGTTATGCTGGGTTTTGTTTGCATTGCAACCATTGCAGGCCTTTTCTCAGCATCTTTCTTGTTTTGTAATTGCCCTTCCCTTCTACTATTCTTGCACAAGTTAAAAGTGGCATATGTATGTTAAAAAAAAGGAGACATGATAGGAGTGTATAAAATTATGCACAGCATGGGGGAAAGTGGATAGTGAAAATATTTTCTCCCTCGCTTGTAAGACTAGAACTTGTGGAGATCCAGTGAAGACTCAGGACAGGTAAAAAAAAAGATTTCTTCACAGTTAAACTATGCAGGCCCATTGCCACAGGAGACAGTGATGGTCACCAACTTGGATGGCTTTAAAAGAAGATTAGACACATTCATGGGGAATAAGGCTATCCGTGCCTATCATCCACAATGGCTACACTGTGCCTCCACAGTCGGAGGCAGTATGCTGGAAACCTCAGGACAGAAAAATGTTGTTGCACTCAGGTCATAACTTTGGGTTTCCCACTGGCATCTGGTTGGCCACTGTGAGAACAGGATGCTGGACAAGATGGGCCACAGGCCTGATCCAGCAAGGCTATTTTTACAACTTTTTTTTTTAAATGCAGGGTGTTGTTGTTTTCCCATAAGGAAGGAAACATCAACCAAGCATATAATACCTTTAAATATTTTTCTTCTTCTTAACACAGGCTTTTGGCTTTATGACTCGTGTTGCTCTTCAGGCTGAGAAGATGAATCACCACCCTGAGTGGTTTAATGTATACAATAAGGTAATGAACTGCATCATAATATGCCTGTTTTCATTGGCTGGTCAACCTTGAAAAACAGCCTGGAAATGTGAGTAGAGAATCTTGGCCTTATTTGTTGTTTCTGCTATCCTACACTTGCTCTCATCTTCCTGAAAGTGAGGAGTGAGGAGCCTGTGAGCTTCCCGATGTTGGATGGGGCTTCCCATTGTCTCTGACCATTGGCTGTGTTGCTGGGGCTGCTAGGAATCGAAGACCAACCACATCTGGAGTGCCATAGATTCCTCATCCAAGTTGTACAGACCTATTTCCTTTGTCTCACTGTTACTATGGGTCAGACAGATTTGTGCAGCTTTTTTAAAAACGGAAGAAAGCAACCCAAAACCTGTTTTGCCATACATGGGTTTAGAATGACCCTACAACACACCATGAACTGCAATCCATCTTCCAAAGTTGATTTCTAAAATTGGTTTCTCTTTAGACCTCTTAAAAGTAAAAGAAAATTAAGACCTCTTTGCTTTCAAATTTTCCAAATTTAATGACAAATTAAGAAATAGGAAATTCAGACTCCTGGGAAACGTAGAATCACAATTATTATTATATATTAAATTTGCCCAGGGCAACCCAAAGTAACTTACAACCAAAACATGCCTCTTAGCTCTGAAATGAGGGGTAGAAAACTTGTGTAGGGGGCAGGAATCTGTGAGAAAGCAACTTGAAATGAAAGTCTCAGAGAAGGATCTTAAACTTACGTGCTTATGATTTGGGCATTATAAATGCTGTTTGCTAAGTGTTCACATTGCACTGTGAGAAAGGTTTGCTTGCAGATAAATGTAACCCATTTTAAACCAAATCTAAGGGTGCAATATGCACAGCATCATTACTGATAATAACAGACTCCTATATTTGTATTGAAAATTGATAATCAGTAGTACTGGAAAGCAAGAATTCTGAGTTAAACATATTTCCGGCTCAGTTTTAATTTCTGAGAGTTAGACAAAAATCATATAGACTTAAAGGCTCTATCACTTACCTCCCTCCATCTTTTTTTTGGGGGGGGGGGCTAACAGAAATTGAGCAAAGTAGCATGTAGCATTCCATTATGGAGGTGTCAATAATTTCTTGCAGGCAGCTGTATTTTACCATTAAAGGACCGATCTTGTTTGTTTTCCCTTTCAGGGCTGATCTGCAAAGTATTGCCAGCTCTTCACCGTTAGGATTCTGGTTTGAGTCGCACAACTTAGCATTTGCAGTTGAGTTAATGACTTGATTTCCTTCTGAAATCAATCTGTGCAACTCTTCCCCCCTCCTAAACTGAGTAACTTAATTGGACACCTCTTTCTGGAAGAAGCCCAAAAATCCTAACCCTAAAGTGTTCTCTGTGCTCTGCACTGGAGCTCTCTTTGGTTAGTCTCCAAGTTCTCTCAAGGCTGCTCACCTGACAGCTGTGTTATGTGATGCCTTTTTATTTGAAAAAGCCGTGCCATTCCAATTTACAATCAGACAGGTCTTTTTTTATTTATTTAAACCAACTGTTTGTAAATATACAAATCAAGATGTGTGTAAGAGAGTTTCAGGCTGAATCCAGATCTGGTCAGTCTGCATTAGACCACATGGGCTTGCGAATTATATATATTTTCCTCTTCTCTTGTTAAAACAGGTCCAGATAACTCTCATTTCCCATGACTGCGGTGGACTGACGAAGCGAGATGTCAAGCTGGCTCAGTTTATTGACAAAGCTGCTGCATCTGTCTAACAAATGAATGCTGAAATCATCACAAAATAGCATTTCCTTCAAAATATTTTTCTTTGCATTTTTATGAAACGCTTGTTCAGTCTTCTCTCTCTCTCTCTCTCTCTCTCTTTGAAAATTGATCTAAAATTTCTCCATTGCTTCTGGGGCCGAAGAGTAAGTAAAGAGAGATTACTTAGGCATATCCTCATATCCTGTAATGGAGAAGACACAGATCAACCTGAGAATTGCAGCCCAAATTTCTGATATTGCATTGAATGGTGATAAGCATTATTTGTAACCACAGCTTTTGCTTGATAACTGACCTGTAGTAACTTGCACATCAAAGGCTGAGAGATTTAAAGGCCCTTTGCAATTTCTATGGAAATCCTGATGCTTTTCAGGCTCACCCATTTCACACTGTAGCTCCTCATGACACCCCTCTCACCCCACCAAAAATAAGACTCACCATCCTCATGCATGGGACTGTTGGATACCAGCCATTACACAAGACCTAATTCTGTGCTGAAAGGTCATATTGTATTCTTGAAAATCATAATGGTTTATGGACTTAAAGAATTGTGGCCACAATCCAATTAGGGTTAAAGGTAAAGGTAAAGGGACCCCAGACCATTAGGTCCAGTCACGGATGACTCTGGGGTTGCGGCGCTCATTTTGCGTTATTGGCCAAGGGAGCCAGTGTACAGCTTCTGGGTCATGTGGCCAGCATGACTAAACCACTTCTGGTGAAACCAGAGCAGCACACGGAAACGGCGTTTACCTTCCTGCTGGAGCAGTACCTATTTATTTACTTGCTCTTTGACGTGCTTTTGAACTGCTAGGTTGGCAGGAGCAGGGACCGAGCAACGGGAGCTCACCCCGTAACAGGGATTCGAACCGCCGACCTTCTGATCGGCAAGCCCTAGGCTCTGTGGTTTAAGTTCCTTTAAATCATGTTGATTGCATATGATTTTAACTCTCCATAACACCTCCCTATGCAGGAATATTTTTGCCCAATATGGGACTTGAACCCACCACCCTGAGATTAAGTCTCATGCTGTGCTGGCAGAGTTTGGAAGTATGTCCCACCTTGTTCATTGGGGCTTACTCCCTGGATGGGACTGCAGCCTGAGATGACTTTCTTAAAAGACCTGTTAGGTATTGAAGACATTTGTGTGGTTTTTAAGCAGGGCATTGCAGTAAAATATTTTTTCAGTGAGGGGGGGGAACAACGAAAAACCCAACAACGTGTCATGAGAGGCAAAAATCATGTGAACATTTGGAATGAGTAAATGGAGTTCTTCTCTAATTTGTTTCTGTGTAATTTTTACTCTGCATCGTTGTGATAGTAACGAAGTGCTTTAGCATGAACTGTATATTCTTACTGGAAATTCTTGGATTTATAATGTTCATCTTTATATATGCCCTCCTAAAACAAATTCCTATAGTATTGTTGCCCGATGTCCCATATTTTACAGGCCTTGGGGCTATTTGCTTTTAGCATGATACTGTTTTATGTTTCATCCAGTGAGAAATAAGCAACAATAACTACATAGATAATATGGCTTAATATATAATAGGCGGATATGTGGGGAGTACAAAGTGAATATGCACATTCAGGATTGCCACTCCTTAGTTTTTGAAGATATAGGAAAACAAACTAGATTGTCCAGAAAGAATAATACATAACTGAGATGTTATTGCCTCCCATGATAAAGTAAACCATTTACTTACTATGAAAACTAATAGTAGATGAAAGCATGCAAACACCTAATGCACCAGAATTAAGGCTTTGTCTCTGATCTTAAAAACTATTAAGTCACTGTGGAAGCCCAATTTTGCTCAGTAGGTATCATCATCATCCAGTTGAAACAAAATAAAAAAATTCCTTCCAGTAGCACCTTAGAGTCCAACTAAGTTTGTCATTGTTATGAGCTTTCATGTGCATGCACACTTCTTCAGATACACTGAAACAAGTCACCAGACCCTTATATATAGTGAGAGGATGGGGAGGGTATTACTCAGAAGGGTGGTGGGAATGGGTGATTGGCTGCTGGAGTGGTAAACCTGTGGATGAAAATCAAATGTTGGCCCTTTTCACGATAAGTTCCTTCTCTGTAGGGAGGAAGGGGGTCCTGTGTGAATTGTCACCACCTACATAACCAAGACAGCATCTTAAAAAGCAGAGACATCACCTTGCCGACAAAGGTCCGTATAGTTATAGCTATGGTTTTCCCAGTAGTGATGTATGGAAGTGAGAGCTGGACCATAAAGAAGGCTGATCGCCGAAGAATTGATTCTTTTGAATTATGGTGCTGGAGGAGACTCTTGAGAGTCCCATGGACTGCTAGAAGATCAAAACTATCCATTCTGAAGGAAATCAGCCCTGAGTGCTCACTGGAAGGACAGATCCTGAAGCTGAGGCTCCAATACTTTGGCCACCTCCTGAGAAGAGAAGACTCCCTGGAAAAGACCCTGATGTTGGGAAAGATGGAGGGCACTAGGAGAAGGGGACACAGAGGACGAGATGGTTGGACAGTGTTCTCGAAGCTGCGAACATGAGTTTGACCAAACTGCGGGAGGCAGTGGAAGACAGGAGTGCCTGGCGTGCTCTGGTCCATGGGGTCACGAAGAGTCGGACACGACTAAACGACTAAACAACAGCACATAACCAAAAAATAAACAGAACAGGAAGGAAGAAAAACACAACTTGCTAGGAGAAAAGAACTCAGTTTTTAAAGCTCTTGGCTGGGTGCTCATTCCTATGCCACTGGACCCCTGAACGCCACGGGGTTCAAGAAAAGCATCTTGCTGTGATAAACAACCTGCTCTGAGTGCTCTTTTTCTGCACTCTTAACTTTCTGTAGACTCTGCCCACAAAGTCTTGCTTTCTATTCTTTGTGGTCCCTCTCTGGATTTACCCCAATGCCAAGCATTCTCTTGCACCCTTGTGTGTTTTGGACAGAGTATAAGGAGGGGAAGGTATAACTCTCTCCCCCCCCCCATGTCAGCTTTTCAATTCCTAAAGCAAATTGCCTTGCAGAGTCCCTCCCTGGCGTTATCCTGCTCTCCTTCCCTTCTCTGGAACAGCCGTAATAGTTATCCATTAAGTTGCCATTTTGTTTTACTTTTTCAATAACCCAATTTCTGGAAAACTGATCTTGTCTCTGTTGCCCCTTGAGTACCTTATTAGGGCACTCCACTACCTTAAATGATCTAATGTGACACTGTGCTCCTATGTATTTCAGTAAATATGCCAATTTCTGGCACAGTTCAACTAGGTAGACAACATCCTGTCCTCTAACAGAATAGAGCCGGGCTCACAGTAGGAAACAGTTCTAGTACATTTGAGCCAAATTTCCTCCAATCATTCCCTGAATGAATGCGGGGAAGTATTTGTCCTGACTCTGAGCAAGTTGGGACTTTTAGGTAACAGTGCTTAGGATTTCTGAATTGTTTGGATCCAAAATGTTTGGATTCATCTTATTGTGTTCCCCATCTTATCGTGTTGTTCCCTACGTCTGTTTCAAATGGGACTGCTATCCTGCACATGCCATTCTAGAACTGTATACTGTATGTGATCTCATAAAGGGAGTGAGACCACATAGAACATTTCATTCTTTTTCAACTAGACTTTCTTGTTCAAATCTCCAGTGCTCCTTAAGGGGCAGGGGGATAAACAGCACCTACATAAGCAAAATTCAGATGGCTGAAAAGATTGCTGTAGAGTTGCCTGAAGAACATCAGCTTATTGACAAGCTATCTTACGAGGTTTTTAAGTCCAAATCTGACGTTGATGTGAAACACTATGTGTGGGGATTCAGGTAAGATTTCAGTTGGTTCATTTTAGCTATACTTCACATGCTGCTTTTTCTTCAGAAGCTGTTCCACAAATGTTGCAGCACGTAATCTAGCCAAATACTGCCTCCTGGCTGGCAGCAGCTTTCCAGAGTCTTGGGCTTAAGCCTTGCACACCATCTCTTATGTGATCCTTTGAAGTGGAAGATGGCAGGGATTGAACTTGGAGACATGTTCTCAACCACAGAGCTGTGTGGCTCCTCTCCCAAACACAGCAGGACAGCTCTTCTGGGGGCAGGTTCTGCTGCAGCTGCAATATGGAACATTGAATGACCCAATCACACCCAATGGAAAGAGACATTGATTCACATGCGTCGAAGAAGACTTACTGAAAGGAGACAAGGCCAGAACAGTAAATCATACAGTACGTTTCCGTGCTGACCTTTAAAGCCCTAAACGGCCTCGGTCCAGTATACCTGAAGGAGCGTCTTCACCTCTATCGCTCTACCTGGACACTGAGGTCCAGTGCCGAGGGCCTTCTGGCGGTTCTCTTCCTGCGAGAAACCAAGTTACAGGGAACCAGGCAGAGGGCCTTCTCGGTAGTGGCACCCGCCCTGTGGAACGCCCTCCCACCAGATGTCAAAGAGAACGACAACTACCTGACTTTTAGGAGACATCTGAAGGCAGCCCTGTTTAGGGAAGCTTTTAATGTTTAATAGATTATTGTATTTTACTGTTTTGTTGGAAGCCTCCCAGAGTGGCTGGGGAAACCCAGCTAGATGGGTGGGATGATAATAATAATAATAATAATAATAATAATAATAATAACCTCTCAGGAGGCAAGGATGGCCATCCACATGGATGGCTTTAAAAGACAAATAGAAAAATTTATGGAGGATAAAGCTATCAATGGCTCCTAGCTTATGGTTGCTATGCTGTGGCAGCCAGAGACACTAATACTTCTGAATGCCAATTGCTGGAAAACCACAGGAGGGGGGAGGGCTCTTGTATTTGGGTTCTGGTTGAGATTTTATCATAAGCTTCTGGGGGACCATTGTGAGAACATGATGCTGGAGTAGATGAGTAGAGTACATTTGGATAACTTAGAATGTTCTGTTTTACAAATTTGTCATTATCTTTCTCTTTCCAGGAGAAAGGACACTGAGCTATATGAGTTCATTGAAACGTTATTCTACCATCCTCTGTTCAAATCAGTTATGATCAGCACCATCACAATCAATGCAATATTTTTGGCTATAGAAACAGATTACAAAGTTCGCTATGAGTCACATTTTTTCCTGGAGGTAACAAGACTCTGATTGCCTGAACTTTTCATTTTTCTCTATTGTTCTAAAGCCACTTTCTCTCTTCCAGAGGAAGAAGAAGGGAATAAACTAGGGGTGGGGGCAGGGGGAGTGTCAAGTACAGAATTTGCCTGGCTCTCTCATTCCTTTCTCCTTTTCTTCTTGACTTCAAGTCAAGATATGAGTAATGCCTTATACTCTTGTCAAGCAAAAACATTAAATTGGTGGAATACCTTATTCATTTTACCTGACACCAGCTTGAATTTAGGAGTAGATCCACTATTAATATTACTCCATAAAGTATGAATTGGAGAAAGTGTAGTATAAATACTATGCCCAAAATTTAGCTTATGTTTGTTGTGCTAGAGCTCAAATGAAAGCCTCAAGTGAATTGTGACTAACAGTTTCAAACATTGAAACAACCCTATACCCATGAGTACGTCCCATTGAACCCAATAGAATTCCACTGTCAGTCATGACCAGCTGAATCAGCGTCTCAGTACTCAAAACATTTCACATACGTAATCTCAACAATGTTTACAATACCCTATATGGTAGGCCAATATTATTATCCCTAAACACTGGTGCTGATGGGTGTCAGATAATAATTTCTCTAATGCTCCTCAGATCGATCTAAGCCATAGATTTTCCATTCATGCACTTAACCACTACACTATGTCAGCTTTTTTACTCTCATTACCACTGCTACTGCAACTATTTGACCCTAGCATTGAACACAGAAGTGACACATTCACTGCTCAGAGAGCTTACTGGTAAGTCAAGGAGAAGTTGAAGGGAGAGGACGAAACAGTTGTTGTTTAGTCATTTAGTCGTGTCCGACTCTTCGTGACCCCATGGACCAGAGCACGCCAGGCACTCCTGTCTTGCACTGCCTCCCGCAGTTTGGTCAAACTCATGTTCGTAGCTTCGAGAACACTGTCCAACCATCTCGTCCTCTGTCGTCCCCTTCTCCTAGTGCCCTCAATCTTTCCCAACATCAGGGTCTTTTCCAAGGATTCTTCTCTTCTCATGAGGTGGCCAAAGTATTGGAGCCTCAGCTTCACGATCTGTCCTTCCAGTGAGCACTCAGGGCTGATTTCCTTCAGAATGGATAGGTTTGATCTTCTAGCAGTCCATGGGACTCTCAAGAGTCTCCTCCAGCACCATAACAGAGAGTAAGGAATAACAAATGTTTAGCAAAAGAGTGGCAGAGGCGAAAATATTAAAAAATAACAATGAGGTAGTGATACACCATAATATTTCCAGCCTGGCCTTTCATCCTGCAGAGGGCCTTCTCGGTAGTGGCACTCGCCCTGTGGAATGCCCTTCCATCAGATGTCAAGTAAATAAACAACTATCCGACTTTTAGAAGATGTCTGAAGGCAGCCCTGTTTAGAGATGTTTTTAATGTTTGAAGTTTTATTCTGTTTTTAATGTTCTGTGGAAAGCCTCCCAGAGTGGCTGGGGCAACCCAGCCAGATGGGTGGGGTAGAAATAATAATAATAATAATAATAATAGTAATAATAATAATAATAATAATAATAATAATAATAATAATAATAATAATGGCTGTCCTTGTTTGTGAATTCCAAAATATTCCTGTGCTGGCTTTGGCTGCTTTAATATTTTACATTACTGAAAAATCTTGTTTATGTTGGGAGAAGAATCTAGCTTAGAATAGTCACAAATGCCCTATCAAAATGGTTTCAAAACTTAATGGCGATGTAATGCAGCAAGTCTGAGCCTTTACTATAAATACTGACAAATCTATCCTGCACCCATTCTAATATATTTTGCACATGTGGTTCAATATATCTCCTGTCTGTACAATAGTTAGGAACATTTGTCAGAAGGTTTATATGAAATGCAACTGATTGCCAAATGTATGTGTAACTTAATGTCTTTACCAAATATTTGAATTTACTATCAGCACTATCTGACAGGAAATCTACGAGTATATTATGCAGCCATGCTCATGCAGTATGTATATCTTTGCAAGGCCTGGGATTTCTAGATAGACTGTCAAAGGGCATCATAGTTCAATGACAGGAGTTATCACATTGAGTGTGCACTTGGAATAGCTGGCTTCTTGCCAATGATGCTGTCTTGCCAAGTCACATGATATTACCCAATCCTGACATGTTCATTGTGTCGTAAGAACATCGTAAGCGCCCTGTTCTCACATTGGCCAACCAGGTGACTATGGGAAACCCACAAACAGGACACAACCACACTAACACTCATGATCCCAGCAACTGGTAATCAGAGCCATACTACATCTGGCTAACACTAGAAGCTACACACACACACACACACACACCCCATGACTAGTACCTCTGATAGCCTTATCTTCCATTAATCTCTCTAATCCCCTTTAAAGCTGTTCATGTTGCTACCGTAGTTATCACTATATATTCTGGTGGCAAATTCCATAACTTAAGCATGTGCTGTATGTCTCTCTGTCATACTCTCTTTCCTCTTCATTGATATCAGAAATCTCAAATAGCCCTAAAGCTGCTGGTAGAATATACAGTGGTACCTCGGTTTACAAACACAATTGGTTCCGGAACTCTGTACTTAACCTGAAGCGTACTTAACCTGAAGCGAACTTTCCCATTGAAAGTAATGGAAAGTGGATTAATCCATTCCAGACAGGTCCATGGAGTACTTAAACTGAAAATACCCAAACCGAGGCGTACTTAAACCGAGCTGTACTGCATACTTAGTATGATGGAAACACCTTTTATCTGACAACTATTTTTGCCCACACTGGTATTCGGTATTGTTAGTGATCTGCCCACCTGCTGATGTTTTGATTGCATTTGTAGGACTCTTCTTTTACAATCGAGCCTGAATAACATTTTGAACTTGAAGTGAGCACACGGTTAATAATTGTTCTCTCATGATTTAGATATCCTCTTGAGAAACACTTATCTTTCACACACGTTGGATGTCTTAACTTACATGAAGTCAAGTCACCTACTGTACACAAACTCTGGGCTTTAATTATCTATCCCTGTGACTTGGTAGCAGAAAGAGAAGTCTGGCTACTGTCAAGAAGTCCATTCAGCACTTGAAGACATTAGAATCATAGAATCATACATTTCCCACCTTCTAATGTCAAGGTTTTGAGAATGGAATAATAATAATAATAAATTGATATTTATACCCCGCCCTCCCCAGTCAAAACCGGGCTCAGGGCGGCTAACACCAATAAAATTACAATAAGACATAAAAGAAAAGAAAACAATTAAAATACAGTTTAAAATACAATATTAAAATTTAAAATGCAGCCTCATTTTAAGTAGTCCATAAATCCAAACCACGAGGGAGGAAAACAACCCTATATAAGTTTGCATGCCCAACTTTCACCTTGGACATTGTGGGAGATGGGGGTGCATTTTGCACTTTAATTACCCTACTTGTGCTACATTCCCAAAACAAAGACATTGTTTATGTCATATATGAAATAGCAGCCTTAAAACCAATGTTAAATGTGCCTTTGCTATTATGTTCTCCTTTCGGCTGATCATTTTGCCTGTTATCATCTTCACATTCATGTGAAGCCACCCAGAGTGGCTGGGGAAACCCAGCCAGATGGGCGAGGTATAAATAATAAATTATTATTATTATTATTATTATTATTATTATTATTGTTGTTGTTGTTATTACTTATGCATCATCTCAAAATAAATTTCAAACATGTACTTTTTCCCATGCGTGAAATTGACCATACCCTATGGGTAATCTTTTGGGGCAAATGTGATTTCCTTGTCTCTTATCTTTCTGACATGCTAGGCCTTTGAACTGTGCCTTTGGCGGAGAGGCAGCAATTCATTTCCCCTCAAAATAATATTTCATACTGAAAATGCTTGTCGGGAAATATTCAGCGTGATTAAGATTAAGATTAAGCCTGATGATAGCCATGTACCTGAAGTTCTTTATTTCTGTAAGAATGAGCCTGTGGTCTACCAAGCAAAAGCCATTTCAGCAGCAACTACACCTTCCCTTGTGGTTCAATCACCAAAATACCTTTGTTCCCTTTTCAGGTAGCAGATCTGATTATTGTGGCCATGTATACAGCAGAGTTCCTGATGAACCTTTACCTGGATCCCATTAATTACTGGAAGGATGGTTATAAGCGATTTGATGCGAGTGTCCTTTTCATTGCTTACCTCCCATACACCATTAATAGAAGCAACCCACAAATGCACCATACTGCAATGATGCTCAAAGGATTCCAGGCACTCCGGGTTCTCAAACTCATCTTCTACAGCCCAGGGATGATGGTAAATGAATGTGGTTTCATGAGTGGTGAAAAAGATGTCAGCTGTAAATACAGCTTGACTGTTCCTCTTCCAAACTGACTTTTCCTCCTTCCCCCACTGAGGATTAATTCCATTCTCTTTTGCTCAGAGGGTGACTCAGATGTGTGAAAAGCACACAGGAAGGAGTTCTTCCTGAAACGGACCACCTCAGGCTGCATTTCTGAATACTTCCCAGTGATTTTGCTTTTGAACGCCTCCCCACACACTGAGATTATTAGCATGAATTTTATTTCATTTGCCCTATTAAATGCCAGTTTTCCATTACAGGGATTTATTCATTTATTTTAAATGTGGGAAAGCTTATGTTAATTCCCATACATTTAAACTGGCCCCAAGTTTCATCAGCAGGGAAGGAAACAAATGGTCTCTGTTTCAGAGTAACAGCACAGTCCTATACATCTCTACTCGGAAGTAAGCCCCATTGAGCTCAAATTGTTCGGGACTGTGTGCTATACTCACTGCTGACATCTGTTGTCAGGATCAGGCAATATTCCTGGTTATTGACATGGTTAAGCTGTGCAAATAAAGTCAACGAACAGGGATTGCCCTTTTTACAGCTGAAACTAAAAATATACAAGAAAGATTTGGAAAATGAATTAATTATCATGAAGTGTTGCATTCTTTTGGTTTCTTTATTTTTGCAAAGGTAATGCAAAATTTCAATAACAGCATAACATTTATCTGTAGTTTAATGATGTCAAGACACAGAGCCTGTAATGGCTGTTATTAATACCACATGACCAGCTTTCATTTTACAAAAGATGTTAAAATCCATTGGCGAAGGATTCTAGGAGATGGTATGAACTGTGTGTTCCCTTCTCCTGCCTGAATTGTGTTTGCCATGTAGAAGGAGCCTGTTCTGTGGATTCTGCATGTCTGGCCTTGTGTTCTTAGCATTTAAAATGCTACTGAGATGTTACTAGGCAGAACCCTCCCTTGATTAGCTCTGGAACAAAATGAAATGAAAACTCTTAAGTGAAAGCAGATCTGTCAACCTCAGCCTGAGCTCTGATTGGCTCGTCACAAGCATGCCCTCTTGCCCTTATGTACAACGTTGATTGATCCATGTCACCAGGGAGTGGTTTGTTGCCATCCTTTCTATCCCGACAGCATGAGAACTTTTACTCTTGCAAGATTGAATGTACTGCCCTCGGCTGTACTTGACGGACAGATTCCACACAATATAATTGTTGTTCTCTTTGACCTCTGGTGGGAGGGCATTCCACAGGGTGGGTGCCACTACCGAGAAGGCCCTCTGCCTGGTTCTCTGTAACTTGGCTTCTCGTAGCAAGGGAACCGCCAGAAGGCCCTCGGCGCTGGACCTCAGTGTCCGGGCAGAATGATGGGGGTGGAGACGCTCCTTCAGGTATACTGGACCGAGGCTGTTTAGGGCTTTAAAGGTCAGCACCAACACTTTGAATTGTGCTCGGTAATGTACTGGGAGCCAATGTAGGTCTTTCGGGACTGGTGTTATGTGGTCTCGGCGGCCGCTCCCAGTCACCAATCTAGCTGCCCCTGTGGAGATGGCAGTACCGAATCGGTGGCGCATTCCCTTCTGGCTTGCCCTCTTTATAAAGACTTGAGGAATGAGATCACCACCCCTCTTTTATTGTCCATTCTATTGTCCATTCCAACCACTGCCATAGTGTCCTTTCTCTTGGCAGATCAAGACGAGCAGGTGACAGCAAAGGTTGCAAGGTTTTTAGCTGGGGCAATCAGAATAAGATCCACTATTTGACTACTGGTTCAAAACCCTAAAACGTATTTTATAAAATCGACTTTTTAATTCTTTTCTTTGTATATCCAGCGGTGTAGCTAGCCGCCTGGCTGCCCGGGGCGGCAAACCCGAAGGCACCCCACTGGAGGGGAGCGGTGCCTGTCGTGCGCATGCATCGCACATCACGACGTGTGACGCACGCATCGTGGCACACAGCACATGCGCGCACAATAGGCATGTGATGCGGCAAACCCTGCGAGCAAGTCACGGAGTGAGGCAGTCCCGGTTGCATCGGGGCTTCTCCTCCATGGTGGTGGCCGCATTGCGCAGCAGCAGCAGCGGCCGTCGGAGGTGGTCAGCCCCGTCCAGCCTGCTGCCCCCCACCCGGCCTGCTGCCTGGGGCAGCACGCCCCCCGCCCCCCCTATTACTACGCCACTGTGTATATCGTATTATTGTTTTATTGCTATGGCCGATGGCTGACACAAATAAAGATTCATTCCTTCCTTCCTTCCTGACAGCATGAGAACCTCTGGGGATGTGGATTAATCAGCATTGTCCACAAGCCTTGCCTCCTACCCTCCTGAACAACCTTGATGGCTTTACATCACCAGTGGGTTCTCATGCTGTCAGGGAAGAGAGAAAGGATGACAGCAACTCATCCTCTCTTGACACGGATCAATCAACATTGTACATAGGGGCGGGAAGCAAAGCTAGTGAAAAGGCAGTCAGGATTCAGATTCAGATTAGCAGATAAATTTTCACTTAGAGTTTGCAACTAGGGGCAACTTCTTTCTGTTTGTTGATTTGTTCTGATTAATATGGTGAGGTCTTATGAGGTCACTTACCTCCAAGGTTTTTAAAAAATGAAATAGGCTTTAACTTCCAAAGACCTGCAAGTGTGTGTGTGTGTGTGTGTGTGTAGTTTCTTTTAATAAATGAAGTCTGGGGTTTTAAAGTCAGATTTCAAAACTTCTCCTTTTATGTTTACAAGCTAAGTGAGTCATATGTCTTTTGTGAGCCCTGTTTTTTCTGCCGCACTGTGTATTATTGTGCCTGTGGATTTAAACCCTCTGATCATGCAATTTTCTACACAACTACCGTATTTACTCAAGCCTAATGTGCTGTTGAATCTAATGCACACCTCAATTTTCAGAACCTTGAAACCAAAAAACGTATTTGCTGGCAAATGTAAATGTGCCATCGAATCTAATGTGCACCTTATTTTTTGCAACGTAATTTGGCCAGAAAAGGCGACCATTAGATTCGTGTAAATACAGTAATTAGCAAACATTTGGGGAGGGGCTCTCTAGAAAAGTTGGGGTGGTCACAACAATAGCTACCAATTTAGGGAGATACTTGATTTTTTAAAACTGGGGACCACCTGAGTTTAGTTGAATAGCCAGCTGAAGCAATTGATAAATGATCTGTTACTCAATTACAACTAGGGGTGGATGAATCTATGAAGGTCCCATGATCTGCACTATATATTTAAAGTGATATCACACCACTTTAATCATTCATGGTTTACACCAAAGAATCAGGAGAACTAGTTTATTCATGGTGTTGAGAGTTGTTAGGAGGCCTCTATGTCCCTCACAGAGCTACACTTTCCAGAATGGTTTAACAATTCCCCTTCCCAGGGAATTCTGAGCTCTATGAGGGAAGAGGGGTATTTTAACAACTCTCATTACCCTTAACAAATTACAGCTCCCAGGGTTATTTGGGGGAAGCAATGACTGTTTAAAGAAGTATGATATGTTTGAAAATGTGTAGTGAAGATTGGGCCCAAATTTGGTTTCTCTTCTTGTCTCGTCTTGTCTTGTCCAACATTAGGTTTGGCTCACCGCCTTTCTGCATAATGGAAATTTGTTGGGAGTGTGCATTTTCCTAATACATACATTTTTATGCAATTTATTTTATTTTTTTTAAAATTATTTTTAATTGAGATTTTTCAAGCAAAAAAAGAAAGAAACTTAATGCAGCATAATAAACATCGTAACTTCAACAATCATATATCATACAAAGAAACCAATGGCAAAAAAGAGAAAAAAAAGAAAAAAAGAATTGACAGTTCATAATCTTATTATTCACAATTCAATAATGGACCTCCTCGAGTACCCTTTCTAACGGTTCATTACTTCTCCATCTTCACAGGTTTCAACCTTTAGTCTCTTATTTCATAACCTACAACCTACATAGTTGCTTAAAATCTCCCTCAGATATCAATTTTACAATACTTTTTATAGTATATTCTAAACTTCTTCCAGTCCTCTTTCATCTTCTCCTCTCCCCGGTCGCGTAGTTTCCCGGTCAGGTCAGCAAGCTCCATATAGTCCAACATCTTCATCTGCCATTCCTCCACTGTAGGTAACTTCGGCGTCTTCCAGTATTTTGCTAATAATACTCTCGCAGCAGTTGTGGCATAAAGAAACAAGTTCCAGTCTTTACTAGGTATTTCTCTTCCCAGTATGCCCAATAGGAAGGACTCTGGTTTCTTAACAAACGTGTTTTTCAACACTCTTTTCAGTTCATTATAAATCTTTTCCCAGAAATCCTTCACTAATGGGCACGTCCACCACAAATGATAGAATGTTCCTTCTGCCTCTTTACATTTCCAACATTTATTGTCCTGGTTATGGTAAATCTTAGCAAGTTTTACTGGGGTCAAATACCATCTATACATAATTTTCATCATATTTTCTCTAAGAACCATACATGCAGTAAATTTCATGTTCTTTTTCCATAACCTTTCCCAATCTTCTATCATGATATTATGTCCCACATCTTTTGCCCAATCTATCATAACCTTTTTTGTCTGTTCGTCTTTCGTATGCCACTGCAACAATAAATTATACATTCTGGAAAGATTCTTTGTCTTTGGGTCTAGCAATTCTGTCACCAACTTGGATTTTTCCAATGAAAAACCATTTTTCTTATCTATTTTATACAACTCATTTATCTGGTGGTATTGGAGCCAATCATCCAAATTACTTCTTAATTGCTTGTATGTCTTTAACTTAAGTTGGTCTCCTTCCTCCACCAGAATATCTCTATACTTGGGCCATCTGGGCTCCATATTCAATTTTTTTTCGAGCCTTAGCTTCCAAAGGTGAGATCCATAGGGGTGTCCTCCTCTCTAATATCTCTTTATATTTATCCCAGACCTTTATCAATGATTTCCTAATTACATGATTTTTAATTCCTTTATTACTTTTAACCTTGTCGTACCATAAATATGCATGCCATCCATATACATTATTGTAACCTTCCAGATCTAACACGTCTGTATTATCCAATAAGCACCATTCTTTCAACCAGCAAAAGGTAGCAGCTTCATAATATATCCTAAGATCTGGTAGGGAAAATCCTCCTCTTTCCTTGCTATCTGTCAACAATTTATATTTAATTCTAGGTTTTTTCCCTTGCCAGATGAACTTAGAAAGTACCTTTTGCCACTCTTTAAAACATTCCACCTTATCGATAATTGGCAATGTTTGAAACAAAAATAACATTTTTGGCAATACATTCATTTTCACAACTGAAATTCGTCCTGACAAGGACAATTTTAAATCTGACCATCTTTCCAAATCTTTCTTAATCTCGTTCCAAACTTTAACATAATTATTTTTATACAGATCCAGATTTTTCGAAGTCAAATTCACCCCTAGGTATTTCACCCTCTTCACAAACATCAGACCAGTGACCTCCTCCAGTTTCTTTTTCTCTTCCAATGTTAAATTTTTATCTAGTATGCAATTTAGGCTAATGTACACATTTCCCCAAGCAATTCTTGTAAGTTATTTTCACTGAAATATTTGCATGTTTATTTTCCCCTAATATATGCATTTATGTGCCCGTTTTTTGGGTTAGATGACTGGATCACAAAAATCAGAGAAGTTGTGAACTGAAGGATTTTAGTTTCCATATAGTTTTGTCAGGAGCAAGAATAAAAAAACCGAATCAAATTTACCCCTGTCCCTTTTTGCATATTGATACAGTCATAAATAAATAATCCATAAATTTGTTTACTTGTAAATTTGCAATATTTAGCCATTATAAATGTATGCAGGAGTGCACATATATGCATATATATATATAGGCACATAAATTCTAACACACTGTGCGCCTAAATACTGTTGACTCATGGTTTTCTCTGGCAACCTTGGAGGTTTAGTTTTCAGTGGGGAGCTAATGTGTGTAGTGGCTGCTCAGCCGCAAGTTTCTGCTTGTCATTAATTGGCTGGGGAAGTTCACCAGAAGTGGGACATTTATAGGCACAAAGCTCTTATAATGATCACTTTTGAGCCTTTATCCCGCTACTTTTGATCTTGGACTTCAGTTATCACCAGGTTTTTATATGCTAATTATCCCGTGTTTCTGGGGGACAAGGTTGGGCCGGGGGTATATAAAACTACCAGCAATTTATAGAAGGTAAATCAGGCATTTCCATTTATCTTTGCTAATAATACTAGAAGAAAGGGATACCCTGTATAAAATTGGGAAGAGAGAAAACTGATTTAATGCAGTGTATAATTAACTGGTGGAAGTCTCTTTTTTCAATGTTGAATTGACACTGTACATTGCATGTGGATATATTGTATACCACCTCAATATTTAACACGAGATGGCACAATATAAATGTTTTTATAATGAAGTAAATAGCCACTTCACTGATGCATATCTGAGAACGCAGAATTGTATAACCTTGAAGCCAAGTTAGTATTTGGGGGGAATAGACACATTTAAGGCTACAATTCTGTGCACACTTACCTTGACGTAAGCCCCATTGAAGTCAATAGGATTTACTTCCCTGAGTAGACATGTAACCTGTGACTCTATAAATGCAACAGCAGACCACTCTTACCTTAGGCCCAGGCAACCCCCCAGGTGCTTAAAGATTCCTCTTTTGAGGAATCATTTGAGGTTCTTTGTAAGGTCCTTTGCATCCTTTGCCTTTGACCATAACATAGGTGAAATATTAGACTTGGGATTTTGGCCCAAAGTAGTGTGACAATTCCCTCTTTGCGTTTTACTGATACTGCCCCTGCCCTGGAAGATGTAGGAGGTTGCATATATCTGTGTGTGCATTATAGTTTATTAACTGCTGCCTAAATTACTTCTTAGCAGAGAAATTGAATTTAAGGCATGAAAAGCATGCAACACCTTCTTAGTATGGTTCCCTTTTATTAATTAAAAACAACAACAACAACCAAACTCATTACAATTTTCTGACTCCCACGTTGGTGCAATAAATTTCCACCTTGAGGATATAATTTCCTCGTTGGTCTTCCACACAGAGAAGTTGTGTTAAAGAACAATCCTGATGGCGATGCATGCTCTGTTTATCTGCCTTTTGGTTTGAAATTAAACGTTTAGAATGCCCAGTTCTGAAAACGACCTTTTAGGACGATTTACTGAGGATTAATCTCCAAGCAGTTTACAAGATTGAGAGGCACAAAGCCTCTTCTTAACGACAGGAACCGCTGTGAATTTTTGAAGCCGTAGATGAGGAATGTAAGGATGGATGTGAGGGTAGCAAAGTTATTGGATGCCAGTATTCAAGGGGTGCTTGCGGGCCTGTTGCTACCACCGGCATTTTACAGCTCTCCTTAAGGGAGGCTGACTTTTTAAAGATTGTATCCAAATCCCTGATTGACTGGAGCACCATGACATTGCTTTATAAAAACATCCCATGCTGTGGAGTGTAAATGGGTTTGTTCCTTCTCCTCATTTTGAGGGCCAGTTCTATTGCCATGATTAAGAGCCTGATCGTGCAGGGTGCTAAGCCCCCCTCCTTTTGTGGGGGCATTTATTTATTTATTTGCATATCACTTTTAAAGGCATTATCCTTCCATGTGTCCAGGCAGGGAAACCTTTTTTCTGCGCCCCTGCCCTTGGTCACTACACCAGTCCAGCATTATGGATTCTTTTGGACTACAATTCCCATCACCCCGACAACTGGTCTTGCTAGCTAGGAATGATGGGAGTTGTAGTCCAAAAAAACAAACAAAACCCCCCAAACAAACAGCTGGCAGCCCAAGTTTGGGAAACACTGATCTAGAGTAATAAATGGCTAGACCAACAACAGCTTGAAAGTGGGAGACATTAGCTCCCTGCATCTTGGCCATCAGTTACTGGGAGTGTGAATAGAGTCTAAATAATCCATTGTGTGGAGGTAGCCAATATTTTATAGAGTGGCTTGAATCTAAAAGACACACTGGCATGAGTGGAAGACACTTCTGTTTCTGCAATTTCTGATAATCCCCCCTCTCACTACACCACTTCATGAACTGTTCCTGAAAGTCACCTGACCCTCAAAAGTAGATTTCAGCACAATCAACACAAAGGAGGTGGGAAAGGAAAGGCCCATTATGCAAGCCCAAATCTGCTTGCGGTTCTCTGAAAGAAAGATGTCCTGCTTAGCACCAGGAGTATAGCTGGAGTAACTGATGCTTCCCTAACCTGAATTACTAACCCCATGTAGACTTGTCACAGTAAGAAGGGAAGTAATAACTTCTCAATCCCACATAGAGTTGTCACAATCAAAAGGGAAGTAGTTACTTCTCAAGGAACCTTCCTTCCATAACAAAGCCACTACAGTACTGTTGACTGCATGCATCAGTAATGTTTATTATGAAGCAGATGTGGGTCTTGTTGGTCTTTTCACTACGAGAACTCCTGCTTAATATGCCCCTAGAGGAAGCACCGAAAAGCACAGGGTCACTGGGTAAGAACTCTAAACAGAATGAACTCATAAAGTGCTACAAAAATTACATCAGAATGTACACTAGACTCTCTGAGGAACGGATGGGAATACTGACTTGGGAATACCGCTTGAGTCAGACTGTTGGTCATGGATCTTGGCCAAGATCACAAACATTTCTATTAACTCAAAACTACAGAAGACTCCGCACTGCTTGAGTATTATATTACTCCAGAGACTGACTAAAGAATGGGCTGGCTGCCTTCCTTTCACTACAGAAACCATACCGATGCCAAATACAAATGCCAAAGGGGTTCTTATATAATCTGCTGGTCCTTTTAAGACAAACATCTGTGACTGCCAACACTGTCTCATACTTCAGATCCCAAATCCATTTGTTGGTCTGTTCAGGTGTCAGTTCCTGGTTAGTGGGTTTGTGCAAAGCCAGGATAAGATGCTCATCTGCCTCTCTCGCGTGGCAAAGGAATTTGCTTTGTGCTGTTAGATCAAGGCTATAGTCAGTTTGGCAGTTTCCATGCCTAGTAGAAGGACTTGTAACTGGTGTCAGTAACTCCAGATGCAGCCATGTCTCAGACTCAGAACGCTGTACCTGGGAAGCCATTCTTCAGTACAAAACACAAGTACATGGTGTCATTTGTGAATGATCCCCATGGTTGGATTTTGTCACATAGCAAATAAAGAAAGGCTGGGCTCTTCACTCTTCGCCCTGCAGCCCTTGTGGCCCCAAAGCTCTGTTCAGGGGCATTGGGGGGACACCTCCAGAACAGCAGGAGTAACAGCACAGGGGGCTGCAGGGGAAGGGCAATACTGGTGAGATTTTGGATCTTCCCATTGGTGAGATCCTTTGCTGAATGAAAGGAGCTCTTCCATTGCAGAAGCCTAGTTAGGATCCAAGCCGTGATCCACATCTGGAAATGGGTCAAGCGAAAGCAACCCTATTAGATGAGTGGAAGTCATTCACAAATGAATGCTATGTGTGCTGCTGTTTTGTTCCTCTGGAATCAGTTATCAAATGCAAAATGGGACAAAAGGCCTGGAATAAATTTTAGGACTGCTGGTTCTTTTTGAGTGCATCCGCCCATGTTAAGGCATGCCCTGCCACTGATGGCTTCACTCCATGAAACCGAAGCTGTGATTGAAATGGAAAGGAAGATCCCCAACCATACTTCCTACCCGATTTTTTTTTAAATAAACTTTTTCCTTCACATAATGTAAATTGGATTCACTTGCTTTTCTTTTCTCCCTCTTCCCAGGTCCTGGTGGCAGCCCTGGCCGAAACTGCAAAAAATGTGATTTACGTTCTCGTGCTGTTGTTCCTGCTCATGTTTATCTTTGCAATTCTGGGTCATGGTTTGTATGGAGACCCCGACCACGGAGACACACGTAACTGGGGCACCCTAGCAGCTGCCTTTTTCACTCTTTTCAGTTTAGTGACGGTAATGATCCATTCTCGGTCAGCTCTGTCCCACATTGCTTTTATATAATGGCAAAATCAACTTGAATAGAAATTATTTCAGAGTGTAACTAGGTCTAGATTGAAACAAACAAACAAAAATTCTTCCAGCAGCACCTTAGAGACCAACTAAGTTTGTCATTGGTATGAGCTTTCGTGTGCATGCACACTTCTTCAGATACCATGCATGCACACGAAAGCTCATACCAATGACAAACTTAGGATATTTTTTTATTTTTTGTTTCGACCACGTCAGACCAACATGGCTACCTATCTGTATCTAGGTCTAGATCTGTTATGTTTCAAGGTTTTTTCTTATTTTAAGGACAAAGGTAGTTTCAGGGAATGGTCTACTTAAGCTGAGGAACATTGTTCTCTGGATGGTTGTTTAAGCTTTCCCCTTGCCATTGTTTCACTCATTCAAAAGTCCTCCTTAGAGATGCTGTTTGCCCCATAAAGCAAAACATGCTGGTATCACACTGTGCCACACTTGAGTGTGTCTTCAGTGCAGCTATTTTTCAGAAGAATGTAGAGTGGGTGCAGTTTGCATCTCATCCCCATCATTATCCCTGATAAGTATTTTGCTAATGAACCTAATTTTCCTGCAACATTCCCCACAATATCTGGACAAACTTTGAGAACGGTTTTGTGGCTTCTCTCCCCCAATAATCAATTGTTACACCCCCCCCCCCCCAATTTTTATCTTTGTGCACATATAGTGCAAACACACCAAGATCAGCCCCAGAACAAAGAGGGGTAAATAATGTGAAATGGGACAAGGACAACAGCATGATCAAGATCTCAGAGACGATCATGATTGCCCCAAACAATTCCTGCATGAAGCAGTGGGTTGGGCTGATTACCGCCAAAGGACCTTCTGATTCTGTCAAATTACTATTAATTAGTAAGAGCAGTTGTTTTAAATCTGAAAGCATAGGCATGGATCAGGGTGTGTGTGTGTGTTGGGAAGAATGTATTGCATTGAGGAAGGCAGAAAGGCAAGAAAACCAACCAAACCAAGCCTTCAGTCTTGTTAATTTCTTTGCTGCCACCAGGTCAACATCTTCTGCCACCTCGGGCCCTCAGCCACCTGCACTAAAACAGACTTCTAAGCTTTCCCCTATACCATAGAGTGGTCTGGCATTTAGCTGTGGGGTGAATAACAAGATCACAGACCATTCCCACCCCCCACCCCCCAAAAACCAAACCCAACCTTTAATTAAGGTTTTTAGTAAAGCAGTATTAAACAGCTTGTGAGGAAATTATTTTAGATTTTTTTAAAAAAAGTTATAGAGATAAATGTACCTGAGATAAATGTACCTGTTCTAGACTGTTCCCCTAACCAAGCAAATGCTTATGAATCTGTATCCCCCTGCTTATATGGGTTCTTCTGTGCCCATATGCTGACTCGTTCTGTTGTAGTGCCCCTTTGAGCTGCCGGACATTTTCTAGTGTTCCAGCACTGTTAGTGTTTCAACCTTTTTGCTCTCTTGCAGCTTTTCAACTGCTCAAGTCTCTATCTCTTCTCATCTTTTCAGTTAACTACGCTATTTTCCAACTCAACTTATGTACAATATTGTCACGCCTCTTCCCAATCTTTTAGCCAATTGGAAGGAGAGAAGATTCTTGGTTAAGTTTCTATCTCCCATAATTGCCAGGTTCCTCTGTGCAGAGCTTTCCCCTGTGTACATTTAACCTTCTTCAGAACTTTTACCCCTCTTGTCCAGAAAAGCCTCTAATCGGATTTTACAATCCGAGTCTTACAACCCCAAATTAAATCACTGTGATTTATATGAAACTCGGCTGGTTCTTCTTTAGAGTTTAATGACTGATCTGATGACCTTTCAGGTGGATGGCTGGACAGACCTGCAGGATGAACTGGATGCCAAAAAATTTGTTTCAAGCCGGACATTCACAATAGTGTTCATTCTCCTTGGATTTTTTGTGTTTTTCAATATGTTTATTGCAGTTGTTATCATGGATATTCAGGTAACTTGTCTTTGTGTGGCAGAGATAGCAATTTTATCTTTGTATAAATTCATTTGTTTGATAACCAGCACTTACTGAGTACCCATAAAACCGCTATGCATGTGAACTATTTGTGACTGAAAGTCTGCCTATTTAGTCTAAATCCTATGTTTAATTAAATCCTATGTTTATTTTTCCTCCAATTTAGGCATACCTCTTATCTATATACTGCAAAATGAGTACAGTATAGTGACACACGTGATTTAGATCTGTCACAGCCCTACTGCAAGCTGAAAAGTCTTGTGGGACAAACATTAACACCAAAAGTGTATACAGTTGTATCTTGGAAGTCGAATGGAATCCTTTCCAAAAGTCCGTTTGACTTCCAAAACGTTGAGAAACCAAAGTGTGGCTTCTGATTGGCTGCAGGAAGCTCCTGCAGCCAATTGGAAGCCACAGAAGCCCCGCTGAACACTCACTTCTAGGTTTGCAGCGTTTGGGAGCCAAAACGTTTGAGTACCAAGGCGTTCAGGATCCAAGGTACGACTGTATAAACAGTTACTTTAAATATACTGATGCTGTTACTTCTGCAGAATGATTTATCACTGTTTTGGTATGAAGTACAAGGGATATGGTTATCAACTGGGCTGCTCTACTATACAAAGTAGAACAGTTTGTCTACCAGTAATGAATGCTGATTAATGGGATATCCAAGGCAGAGGATCACCTTGGCTCTGCACTTAAGGAGGCAGGGAAGGATGTAAGGAGAGCGATTACACATACCTTATTCTTTTACTGGGTTGAGAAAATAAAATTTCCTGACTATGTAGTAAATGAACAGGAGCTTTGCCTCAATATATTCCATCACCCTTTGTTTCGATACAACCAGGGGTCAACTGACGAATATGAGCAAAAGCTTAAAGCAGAGAGACATGCTGCTCTGATAGCAAAAAAGAAGGCCATTCTGAAAAGACAACTGGGCGAAATAAAGGAAGTACTGCATCAGCAGGTTAGCACATAATAATGTTACGTTGCATTAAGGGCATACTTTTTAGTAGATGTTTCCCATTCAGTTGGCCTCCATTAATTCACAATGAATGAATAACCAACCAGGAATATTATAACCCACCTGTGGAGAATTTTAAAAGTAAACCAAGTTGTAGATTTTCACATCATTTAATGCTCAGACTGAAGTTGTTCGTTTAGCTTATAAAGTGGGAAAGCCACAGCTGTGCTCCATTCTGTGGGCCACAGAGCCCAATGCTGTACAGAATATTGGGTCCAGAGAGAACATTATACCTACCTTTCAAGCTATAAAATCTAAATAGACTATTGAAATTGTCCGAGCCTATTCAAGTGTTAAGTCTTGTAGCTGGTTAGGGCTGAGATTGTTACATCTCCTGAATGAACTAGCTATGGCTTATTAATTTTAGTTAATAGGCTTTTGGACCACTTTTAAGGCAATATTGCATCCCAAAGCAGATATACAACTACATATCCTTAAAACCCAAGAACAAAACTATTTAAAACAATGCAGATATCCAGTTCTATTCCCAAAATATACTAGCTTGCATACCAGAAAAGAAGTGGCTCACCTAACTGAAGAACAGCATTCATTATTCTAGATTGAAAAATTGTTATTAAGGCCTGTTTAAAATTAGTGAGGGATGAAGCCTTGAGCATCATAGCTGCCAAGTTTTCCCTTTTCTCGTGAGGAAGCCTATTCAGCATAAGGGAAAATCCCTTAAAAAAATGGATAACTTGGCAGCTATGTTGAGCATCTGTGGCAGAGAGCAAGGAAGGCAGGTCCCCTCTGCCGCTGGATGAACTGTAGTATCCAATTCCCAGCTTTTGTTTTTATTTTTTCCTGTTTCAGGCATCTGTAAAACCCGAGATGTGGTGCAACATGCATTTTCCTTTGTTTTGTGAGAAACTAACCCGCTCCCACCTTTAGGTGTTCTTGGCCAATGAATGAAGTCATAGCAGTGACTGACATTTAAGAAACCAGATCTAGACAATTAGACAAAGAGAAGGCTAGCTACCACCATTAAGTCTCCAGAACTATCAGAAACAGAGGTGTAGCCAGGATCAAAACTAGGGGGGGGGCAAGCCATGGTCACTCAGGGGAGGGGCCACGAAGTGGGAACGTGGGCAGGGCTACAGGGCCAGTGGGCCCGAAGACATCGTGGCGGCAGCGGCCACCTTGTGCTTCTGGGGCTGGCAGCGTCGGCGGCTACCCTGCTTGGCTGGAGAGGACGGGAGGGTCGGGAAGGGGAGAGGGGGTGGCAGGGCGGGTGAGGGCGAGGCGAGGCACGGCCGCAGCCACGACGGCTCCGAGGCGTTGCTGCATATCAGCATAATATTTCAACCATGTCGTGGGTTCCAGCCCCACCTTAGGAAAAAATGCCTGCATTGCAGGGAGTTGGACTAGATGACCCTTGTGGTCCCTTCCGACTACAATTCTATGATTCTATTGATATATTACCATAGCATATGCATCATTCTGCTTTCTTGAATTGTCCTCCTCCTAGGCATAGCAGCCAACTAGAGGCCTAGGTGCCCCCCCCCAATTACTGGTAAATACTGTATTTGAAAGAGTCATCCCCCCATGTTGATGGGCTTTCTATGTGGGGCTTATCTGCCCCCCCCCGTATTTTATTAAGGATGGAAGAGGGAGGGAAGGAAGGAAGAAATAGAGAGAGGGATAACTCACATTTGCAGCAAGAGGAAGATACCGGTATGCCTGTACAGGAGCCTTGTAAGCAGCTTTCTCTTTGCTTGATTTACAGCAGGCACGTCCAACAGGTAGATTGTGATCTACCAGTAGATCACTGGATGTCTGTGGTAGATCACTGCTAGATCACTGGCACCCCTAAAAAAAGCTCACCCAAAATTTTCCTCCTCCCTAAAAAAAGCTGAACTATGACCTGAAGCCCTAAACAAAAATGGGCCTCCCTCCCTCCTAAAAGAAGCTCAACAAGTTTGACCTAACCCCCCCAAAACAGGGCTTCCCTTCCTTAAAAAAACTCAACAGCTTTGACCTGAACCCCCCACAAGGGGGTAGATCACTCCCAGTTTTTAACTCTGTGAGTAGATCAGAGTCTCTTGGGAGGTGGCCACCCCTGATTTACAGTATACAGATGCAGGAGGAGGGGCAGACTGGAACACCACTGCTTTTTAGAAACATCACTGTGTCTATCAAAGCTACAGCCCCCCCTTTTCTTATTCACTTCCTTTTAGCCTTGCAGAGCCACCTTAGTCAAATGGAATCCTCTGCACCCTCGTTAAATCGCCAATAGAACTCTTAATGCGATCCCTGAATGCTCATTAACAATCAGAACAGTAGGGTGAAGTGGTGAGCTATCAAATCCTGCCTGAAAGGCTTTCTGCTCCATTGTCTTAACTGCTTAACTACCGGTAGCCACTTTGCTTTATTTATTTGATGTGTTTTTGTTACAGCTGTGTCCACCCCCCCCAGCAAGCGGAGACTGAGCTGCTCTCGCTAAAGCAAAGCCCTTTCCACTTCAGTTTTTGGAGGGGAAAAGTGCTGGTTATGGTCTGTAAAATACATTATTTTTTTGCTTCTGGGGTGGGGACAGCTGCCCCCTCCTGCCCCCCGCCTACGCCCATGACCAGAAATGGTAGACCTGCTATCTCATGCTAATTATGTATGTTTATTTATCCCCTGCCCCGCATATGAAACATTCCTGCAGATGCCCATGGATAGAGCTTGCCTCACTTGGACTCAAGTTCCATAAATTGGGAAGTGTACAGTATTTCTTAAGCTTATAATTTATACATACACATCCCTTACTCACACATTCACTCATCATATCTTCATATGAAATCTGAAGGACCCTACACAGGGCTTTTTTTTTTCAACCGGAACTCAGTTTTGGCACACCTCAGGTGGGCACCATTGCCATTAATAAGAGAACAAGGGAGGCATTCGTGGTGAGATCCGGGCACCTCTTTTTCTAGAAAAAAAGCACAGATCCTACAGATTTTGGAAGGCATCCAGAAAGGGGGTCATGCAGGGATGCAGGGAACTCCTTGGGAAACATGGTGCTCAGCCTCTTCCTAGATGTCTGTGACTCCTCCCTGACTCCTCCCAAGCAGTCTCAGTAATGGAGTATGGACAAACTTTGTAAAGTTTCTAAAGGGCTGCCCATATGGCGCCCTTTTTAAATTCCACAAAACTTCTCCCAGAAATTTAGGGATAAGATGGACCAGTCCTGATCTGGATGTGACTTCTGTTACTTTAAAACATAGGTGGGGCACCTCAAGCCTGAGGTCCACATGCAGCCCTCAAGTTACCATTATCTGGCCCTCAGAACATTTTCCAGGCCGCACTCCTCCCAGGCCACGCTTTGCACCCTAAATGTTTGTGGCTGACTAGAATGTGCTCTTGAACTCTGATAATGCCTTGTGCTTGTCTCTATGGAGGACAGAGGGGATATGTGAGTTTGTGTAGAAACTAGCGTCCCATTCAAAGGTAAGCATTCACATTTTTCTCTCTGCCTCCTTTCCCCTCTGGCCCTGCCCATCACTGCTCTATGGGCACCAGAAGGTTGTCCCCTGGGCCCTACACCTCTGCTTGCTTTAAAACATCAAAAAACTTGCCCCCTTTCCAATGTTGCTTATTTGGTATTTGTGGAAGTTACTGGGCAGTACAACCAGATCTGTGAAGCCGAACGTGGCATTGTAGCACTGACGTTAAACCGGTTGCCTGTCTTTTCACACCAGAAATCATCAGAATATAGAACCTTTGATGAAATGGTGGAAAGTTTTAAGAAAACCCTGCTTCACACAGATCCCATGATCTTAGAAGATTTTTGTTGCAGCCTGCCATTCATCGATCTATATTTGTCATCTTTGGATCGTCAGGATGCCACAATTTATAAGTATGCAACACTTCCTAAGTATAAGAGTTAGATCACGTTCATGTTAATGGTTATTTCACTGCAGCAAATGTTAATTAGTTTAAATCCTTAACACTCCTTAACTCCTGTACTGTTTGTACTGAGATCTACTGTAACTGAAATGTTTTTTTTAAAGTGTGTGGCATTGTTTCCTAAATACTGTGAAGTTAAGGAATTCTGAATGTTGGTGGGTAATGGTATGATTGAATGCTTCCGAGGGGGCAAAAGCATTCCTTGCATGCAGAAAGCTAGAACTTCAAGAAGAAAGGTTCTGGGATAATCTTCCCAATCTTTCCAAATGCAAGGAGTTTTTGAAATGGAAGGCAGTCTAATGTTTGAAATGGTCTTGCCTTAGGAGAGGTGTAAAACATTGGTTTTTTGTGTTTTTGAATCAGCACTCCGAGAGAAAACCATGTTTAACAGCTTTGCAATGACAGGACCATTTCAAACATGTAAAAATGGCAAGAACAGAAGCTTCCCAGTTAGGGAATTTCTGTTCAAAACAAGGAATGAATGAAAAAAGTGCATTGTAGACTTGTTCCTAACAAGTGCATGAACAATATAGAAGGCACAACTTCCTGAATAAGCCCTACTAAAATACCTCAATACTGGCCATTTGGAGGTAGAAGAATGAAGCTTTGGAAATGACTAAAGAGCACATTTGAATATTTTGTCACATTTTAAACTCTTGTTTTGCCAACTGATATGTATGGATCTTGTTATAATTTGTTCCTACTGATGAAAATGTGGCAGGCCTTTGGAGAAGACTTAAGAGGCTGAATGTAAGAAGCCACTGGGGCTGTTTTTTGCACCTTGAAAACATTGCTTCCAGGATCCAAAAATCTGTGATTGTGTAAATCTCTGTGTGATGAATATTATATTGTTCTTTATTTTAAAATAATTCTAAGCTGCTTTTATATTTAATAAAATGCATCAACTGACTTGCTAAAAACAACAATACTATCACTCAAAGCAGCAGAAAGAAGCAATAAATACAATTTTAGACTAAGGGGATCAATATATAAACTCACACCATCCATACAATACATCTGCTTTGTGTGCTGAAGGTCTAGGTTCAATCCTGGGCATCTCTAGGTAGGACTGGGAAACATTCCTGTCTGAAACTCTGAAAGGTTGCTGCCAGTCAGTGTAGACAATACCAAACTACATGGAGCAATGTGAAGAGTTCCCAAATGCCGTCTCCAAACTGAGTAAATGGGCAGTAAAAAGGGAAAGGCAGTTCAACGTAAGCTAGTGTAAATTGAAGCATGTCAGGGAGGGGGAATCCCAATGAGGTCTGAACTGATGGTGACTGACTAGGAGTGAGGCTTGGGGTTGTAGTGGATAGCTCAATCAAGATGTTGACTGAGTGTGTGGCAGCAGTGAAAAAGGCAACTTTTGTTAGGGATCATTAGGAAAGCGATTGAAAATAAAACTTCCATGATCGTAATTCTGTTATACAAATCTAATGCACAACAGCACTTGGAATATTGTGCTCAGTTCTGGTTGCCTCACCTAAAAAATAAAAAGCCTGTGGAGTTGGAAAAAGTCCAGAAAAGGACAACCCAAATGATCGAGGGGATGGAGAAACTTCCCTGTGAGAAAAGGTTACAGCGTTTGGGACTTTTTGGCTTAGAGAAAAGGAGAGTGATAGAAGTTTATTAAAAGTGGCTAGAGGAACTTTTTCTCCCTCTCTCCTAACATGATAACTCCTGGACATCCAGTGAGGCTGAATGCTGGAAGATTCAGGACAGATAAATGGAAACACTTCTTCCCACAGTTAAACTATGGAACTTGCACCTGCAGGAGGCAGTCATCACTACTAACTTGGATGGCCTTAGAAGAGGATTAGATAAATTCATGGGGCATCAGGACTGCCAACAGCTACTAGTCATGATGGCTATGCTCCACCTCTGCAGTGTGCCTCTGAATAGTGGTTTCTGGGAATCTCAGGGAGGGGAGAGGGCTCTTCTGCCTGGGTCCTGCTTGTGGGTTTCACACAGGCACCTGGTTGGCCACTGTGAGAACAGGATGCTGGACTAGATGGGCCACGGGTCCACTGACCCAGCAGGCTGTTCTTATGTTCTCAAGACCTGTTGTAGCATCATGAAATGATCATTGCATGTTTTTTTGCTTGCTTTCTCATTCCAGGCTGCAAAAATTGTATTATGAAATTGTTGCCGTTTTGACTAATATGCTGCAAGAATCAGAGGATAAGCCTTTGCAGTGGCTGCAGAATCGTAGGTGAAGACCTGAGTTTCCTGCTACCTAATGGAAAAGTTTTTTTTTCCCTTTTTGAAAAAATCTCATGCATGTTCCTTAGCAATTAGCAAAATGAATGGAAGAACTTCCATGAACTTCCAGCAGACCTAGAATTTTACTTTGTTCGTATTCACATCATAGGAAATATAAACATAATTTGGCTGCTTTGCTAATGCATCCTTGTGTTTGCGGCTGTATCTCTTTCCATCTTTATAGGCTTAGGTCAAACTGTTAGATCATATTGTGTGATTTTTCCTGAGGCCATGTGGTAGCTTTTAACTGGTAAACCCAGATGGGTTGCAAACTAATGGAGTCATTCTGTGTGTGCAGGAGAGTTTTTTGGTCGCTGTGGGGAAGGGGAAGGATCCCATGATTGTGTGCAAAAAAAATTTCTCACAGCACAGGGCCTGGGCCATGACGACCACCTAGAGCAGCCTTCCCCAACATCTAGTGGCTTCCAGATGTTTTGGACTACAAGTCCCATCAGCTCCAGTCAGCATGGGCCACAGTCAGGGATGGTGGGAGTTCTACCCCAAAACAACCGGAAGGCACCAGGTTGGGGAAGACTTAGGTAAAGGTAACGGGACCCCTGACCATTAGGTCCAGTTGTGACCGTCTCTGGGGTTGTGGCGCTCATCTCACATTATTGGCCGAGGGAGCCGGCATACAGCTTCCAGGTCATGTGGCCAGCATGACAAAGCCGTTTCTGGCGAACCAGAGCAGCTCACAGAAATGCCGTTTAGCTTCCCACCGGAGTGGTACCTATTTATCTACTTGCACTTTGACGTGCTTTCGAACTGCTAGGTTGGCAGGAGCTGGGACCAAACAACAGGAGCTCACCCCGTTGCAGGGATTCGAACCGCCAACCTTCTGATCAGCAAGCCCTAGGCTCTGTGGTTTAACCCACAGCTCCACCCGCGTCCCTACTCAACCACATATGAACAATTGGAGTGCATGGTAGAATTTGGGTTCCTGAATGCACGTTGTCTCTTGAAACTTCACTTATCCTGGTGCACATATGATTTACTATTTGCCCAGTTGACATGGGTTGGTCACTGATGTGAATGACTACATTCTGGTTTCATGGTGCCACAATGGAGCCATGAATTGCCCTCAAGGTGAGATGTTAGTTTCTGGAAGTACTTCATTTCTGTGACTTCCTCAACATACATGGATATTTTCTGGAACTTTCAAGGTAAATAATTATGTGGATATAGTCACATTCACATTCATTTAAAGGGAAAACACGCATACACACATATACATCCATTTCAACTCCATCGGTTATTTCTCAAATAAGAGCCAGTCTTGGGTTTCCAATATCTCAAATCTCCTTACTTTGCATCTGATTACTAATGAAGATTTCATGCTTCAGAAACAACAGCTTATGTTGTAAGATTCTGTAAAGGTTGGGATCCTTTGTATTTGTTTATACAAAAGAATTCTGTTTCCTTGGAGGCTGGTGGAAGCAACTCAGTCTTAATGTGGTGTACATGCAGGGGCCTATACCATATCTATTCCAAACGTATCCTTTATCCCACAAGGAAAATGTGTGCAGCATATTTAGAGCGGGGGTGGTCAACGTGATAACCTGAAGGTGCTGTTGAACTCCAAACTTTCATCAGTCCCAGCCAGCAAGGTCTATAGTCAGAAATTATGGGAGTTGTCATCTATAATATCTGGAGGGCACCAAGTTGGGCTACCCATGGGTTACAGCAAATGCTACTGCAGAGAAAGAGTATAGCTGACATACTGTGACTTCCCAGCTATCTCGAGAGCCAATGCTATACTTGGAAGGGAATCAGTGAAACACATGCTTGGGATTATACACTTAGCCATTTTGGACAAGATGGAAAAGATTCTCTTTAGTGATTAAGTCCATTATTCTGGCCCATTCACACAAAGGATGCATCATATGGTGAGCATATGCCCTTCTTGAATTAACCCCAAACTATGAGAAACAGCCTAGAGACACTGTTGGATGGAGAACTGTTCCGTTCTTGAAGTATTTTGAGAATTTCATGGATGGAATTTCCCTCCCAAGGGGGGAAAAGGTGATAATATTTGGTGCTGAGTTTTCTGACTCGCGTATCATTTTTATTTTACAGCTGCGAAGCACTTTATGATTATATGTAGTGGATTGGTGTATAATATTACAAAAAGAACCACTTGAAAAATGTCCTTTATAATAGTAAGTGGTTAGAGTGGGTCACCCTATGCCTTTTTAGTAGTAAAATAAATTAGAAACAGACGTGTACAGTATCTAATTCTAGGCTCAAAAATGTTTGAAAAATGATGCTCATAAAGAAAAACTATTGACACTTTCTGAGAGAGATATGGGCTGACTTTAAATATATATAACAGAGCAAGTTGAGTTATCCCTCTGCAGTTATTTTTCTGAGTACAACTCACTCCACCAGACTGGGTATTGGTTTGCACACACGGTTGAATTGTTTCGAGGCTAGTTCTTCCATTGTCAACAACAAATTCCTCTACATGGACCATTAGTTTTGAGAGGCTACCATATTTCATATATCAGTATCACACAGTGAACATATTTTGTGTTATGTATTAGATACACACACACAGTTTGCATTGGGGAGGAGGCATTAAAGTGTCTAAATTCCACTGGAGAATGTAGCCTAATCACTCAGTACAATTATTTGGATTGCTTTTGATCGCAGCCCCTAAGGAAGATATAAAAACAACCCAAACCTTGCACACCACCCTTGAGAATTTCAGCAACATTTTTACTCGTCTTTGATAATTTTTAATGGAATATTTTTTCTCTCTCATTGGTGATGGACTCTCTCTCTCTCTCTCTCTCTCTCTCGTCCCAATCCTGATGCACAGAGCAGGCTATTTTGAAATATTTATATCCTGCCTGTCAACTTTACTTTTCCAAGTGACATACCCTGAGAATCTATACAACCATAAAGCTAAACACAAAAAGACAATAATAAAAAATGAACACCATAAAAATTATAAACACAGAGCAGCAGCATCCGACAACATCCAATGAGAGCTTGAAGTGTGTTGAAAGCCAATATGCACACACTTTAAAGGTCCTAAACAACAATAAAACCCTGCGCAAGTAGTAGCTGCTGGTATGTGAGAATCTTTCTGCTGAAAAGATGGTTGGCAATGCCAGCACTAATAGAGCTCTCTCATTTGTGTGTACAGAAATGAGGTGACTGGAATCAGTTTCCTTACCTCAGGAGAGGTGAACAGAACTGTCCTTAACAGCACTGAGCACAGGTATTCAGTGGGTACCTGCCATTTTACCCCTTGCAGCATCTCTTTATATGAAAGTGGCCCAAGAAATGGAAGCCTATTCTCCAACACACAGATCTCCCTTGCTGGGTCAGACCTACAGTGCTATTCTGTAGAACTTTTCAACTTCAAAGGTTTTAAGGGCAAATTCATCTGCATGCGCCCATTCCCTACCATTTACTTTCAGATAGACATTTCCAACTGCAAACAGGAGCTCCTCATAAAAGCCCTAGAGCGGAACCAACCATACAAGTTCCTACTAAATTTGGTTTTCATGTTGTCATTTGTAGCAACGTAATGTTTTATGAAGAACACCTCCTCAAACTTCCGCAGCATAATGAAAACATATGTGGATCTAGAAGACAATATGTGACCGTTTTCATGGAGAGATTATATCGAAACCTCATTTCCCCCCCGCTGACAGTTATATGGGCCACATTTCAGCAGGACATAACAAATGGGGAAGAATACTATCAAGCATAGAACTTCTCACTTTTACTGTGGCCATGTACATGCTAGATGGAATAATTTATGATTTAATAATTTTTAATTATCTGAAATAATAAGAAATATGCAACAAATGAGATACACTGTATAATTAAATGATAAATTATTATTTATTTGGACTAGTGTTAAATTAAATATTGTATTGCCTAGTTTGTGTTGATTGTTGACTACTTTGGAGTTTGCCAGAGCATGGATAACTAAACACCTGAGGGCGGTGGAACTATCAAGGGGGGCCCTTCTGCTAATTTTTACCAACCAAGAGAATCCGTAGAAAAAGAGGTGGTTTCTCAGATAGTTTGAGCACCTTAAATTAGGCCCAGAATGAACTGGCAAACAATGCAGTTCTTTTAGAACAGATTTGCCTAAGCTCTGTTATATGAGTTTGACATGGAACCCTAGTTGGGTCCAATTTAAGTATGCCTGGAAAAAAACCCAGTAGATTCAGTGGAACTTACTTCTGAGTAGGATTGTGCTGTGCAGGGCTGAACAGAAATGTACTCCCAAGATTGGGCGGTAAAATGGGGGTGGGGGTGGTGATTAGATGGCAACAGGTGAAATTCTACAACAGTTCTTCTTAGAAAATTCTCCACAAATACTCCTCTGCAGAGGAAAATGTTATACCTGGAATTAAATATTCACCGCTTATGTAGTGTCAGAGAAAAATTAGAAGATGCCTATCAAATTCTGGGAGATAAAAGACTAGGAGTAAGCATGCCCTCCAGCTAATATGTTCCTGCGAGATAAAAAGACAAACTACAAAAAATATATATGTCTGATGTCTGAGATCTGGTCTAGACATTACTTTCACAATAGCCCTGTGTTGCATTTCCATTAGGGGACTGGATCATGGCGGGGAGAGGGGGAATGGGAACAAGTGCAGGGTACTAAAAAGTGGAGGGAGCCTCCATGGAAACAAAAGGCTTCCTGTTTCAGATCAAAAATAGTTTGAAACTAGGAGATAGGAAAGGGGATGCAGAACCCAAATCTTTTCGACTGGATGAATATTAACTCCCTGCCCGCCCCAGCTTGTATGGCCATCTGTTACAAGCATTTGTGTACACCTTGATCAGAAGACTCAAAACCAGTTTTACTACTCTGTTGCACAGCAGGGTCTTGTACTTATAAAGCAGCTCTTAATTACTTCCAAAGTTACTTAGCAAGGTAATGTTGGTTTTGTCAGTCTGCTTTCCATACCTTTTGGGGTGGAGGTGGGATGCCTTTAGATGTTATATATGCAAGCCCTTTCTATCCAGGCAAGCAGCCTGAGACTGTGACCGATTGGGGGACTTTCTTAGCAGAAGCGTTAATGTTTTGAAGTGTGCTCTTATCCTCTTGAATCCTGAACCTCCAGATAAAAAAAATATATAAATGAATATGCTGAAAAGCAGAAAGGTTAAGGGAATGTAGGACTGAAAAAAAAACCAGCTTTTAAGTGTGCTTCATAACTTTCCTGGAGATGTTCTCAGCATCTCCAGTCCTTGCAAGAACAAGGCTAGTTATTCACCCATCTGTATGGAAGGAAGGGCCATGGCTTCAACATAGGAAGCTGCCTTATACCAAGTGACACTATTGGTCCATCTAGCTCAGTGTTGTGTACACTGATTGGTAGTCGCTCTCCAGTGTTTCAGACAGGGGTCTATCACAGCCCTACCTGGAAATGCCAGGGATTGAACCTAGGATCTTCTGCATGCATCCCACTGAGCTACACTCCTTCCCAAAGACCGCATGTCTCACTAAGCTTCCATGCCCTACCTTAAGAGTTAATTAAACTCTGCATTCAAGTAAGGCTGGGAGCCTGTGGCCCTCCAGATGTTTGGCTCCTACTCCCATCAGCCCCAGTCAGCATGACCAATCCGGAGGCCGTAGGTCTGTTGTACGTAATAGTAGTTTCCTTGCCCATGACACTTGCCTATTAAGATAGACCGGTGTGAGAAATCCATAATGATGTAAATTGCGAATGTGTGCAGAATTTTCAAATGCTGAAAATATTCATATTTGAGACACGAGATGCAGTGTGATAAAAAACAGGTCCATTTATGACATTGTAATGTAAAAATGTGTGCAGAGAGATGTTCGGTTGTCATGTGCAAACTTTTATCTAGTCTAATGGCATAGCTGCCAAGTTATCCCTTTTTTAAAGGGATTTTCCCTTATGCTGAATAGGCTTCCTCGCGAGAAAAGGGAAAACTTGGCAGCTATGATTAATGGACAGCAGATCTTTTTCAATGACTTTTGCGTTCGGGTGGCTGCTAGGTTTGATGCAGCACACCCGCTTGGCAGGGTCCTTGAGGGGGGAAGGCAGCACCTTCAAGGCTATGCTGTTTGCTACCAGGGACTTGAGCTTGCTTCTGATTCGGCAGTGACTGTGTAATTGCAAATAAAGTGTCGTCACAGGTACACCAATACTTTCCTTCAAAAGGAGGCTGCCTCTGTAAAAGGCTGCAACCTTTAAACTTTCTACTGCAGTGGCTCCCAAAGTCCTCTACCTCTCCCCCCCCATCAGACCATTTGAAAATGGCTGAATGTCTTGGCAGACCACTTCATGATTTTTCTGCCTAGTGTTCAGCAATCGTAATGTGCTGTATTAGGTTATACATGGATGAATTCTAATTTTAATACAGTATAATACATTAAGATACGAAGCAGGCAATAAAAATATAATAAAAAATAAATATGAATATTTTTTGATGTGGACTACTCTCCTTTTTTATAAACTGACAACAGCTCCCACCCTGAGTCACTTTTTCGAATGCTCTGTCTCTTAGCTTCTTCCTCCTTCTCTTCCTTTCCTTCTTCCTTCTTCCCTTCATTCTCATGCGTTGATTCTCCACTCCATTGAACTACCTTTTCAGCCTCTTTTCCCCACTCAGGACCTTCTCCTATCTTACTGCCAGCACCAAATTTATTCCTCTAAACAAGGCAGAGACTCATCCCCCACCAACACTTTTGGTCAGTCCTGTTCACCTTTTGGGCAGACCCCTGAGTCCTAAGAATGATGGAGCAGATGCTGTGAGCACTGTTCTTCAGACACACATAACCCCTCTGTACCTGCCACTCCACAGAGTCATGGACCACCTGAACAAAGCTCATGGACCACTTGTGGTCGATAGACCACACTTTGGGAACCCCTGTGTGGATCATGAAAGAATATATTCTGAAATGACTATTTCCCAAAAATTATTTGGCAGAGTCCGTCATCCGTTTCCCATAGGAAGTGGTATCACTTGTTAATGTGAAACAAATGTCTTTCCCCCTCCTCCTGTGTCACACAACTCTTGAGAATGAAGAAAAAGTTCCCACAAATTCTCAGTACCAAGTAATTTTCCATTCCTCACAGTTGAGACGTTTCTAATTCCATTTGCTTATGCTCTACGGGAGCTTCTAACAGTGGTTTCAGGTGTCTGTTCAAATCTGCCACCTGGTTTCATTAATGGTGCTGTGTGCTAACAGAGTGACAGGTGTTACCTGCTTAAGCACTGACTTCAGTTCCTAGGGCATCCTGAGTTTTCCTTGGAGGCCTTCCTTCAAAAATATTATTCTACTTAGTGTCAAAGATCTATTGATATTCCAGTCAAAAGGAATATGAAAAATAAATCAAAACACTGATATTCCTTAAGACATGTCCATTCAGTGCAACAGTTAGTGTTACTATGTCAGATTTACACAGCAGATTATGTAGATGATTGAAGGCATTCTGGCATTACTGGATGGTAAGCATTATTGTAGGTTACGGTTAAATTTGATTCAACTGAAATAAGTTTGTTGTTACTCTGTGTTTACAAAGTGAATGCAAAATGACAAAAGGTTTTGGGGTTTTTAAAGCCAGAATGTGAGGCGGGGGGAGAAGGCAATTAGGAAAATATTCACTTAGAGGGATATGAAATACACAAGTCTTCACAAATGGGCAAATATTTATTTGATGTCTAATAGTTATAGGCTGCAGCTCATCCCTGGCTATTCAACATTAGAAAAAAGAAAAGAAAGAAAGAAAAGAAAAGAAAACTCAGAACTAATAAGAAACACTACAAAGCCATATAAGGCACTTTATCTCAAACATCGAAAAACAGAGTATATTTTTATGAGTTACAAATAGATCCAATGATAAGTGATACAGAAAGAAGTTTTAGTAGAGGCTTTATAAGGCTAAAATGTCCTGCTAGAAGAGAAATGTGTGTGGGAAAAGTTGTTGGCATAATCAATGCAGGATGGAAAATAGCCCCAAATATTCTAAGAAGTGGCATGAATGAATTGTGTTTCCTGTTCTTGTAAGAGTACTATTGAACTTCTTTCATGCTTATGGGCTCCCATTGGTCACAGTGAGAATAGAACGATGGAGCACATGGGCAACCACAGTCTTCTCTGTCAATGGCTGGATGCCTTGGGTTCATCTGTTATCTTCTCTAGGGAATGTTTTATTTCCATCATTATATTCATGCTAACATCAGTCCTAGAGCTAGTTGGCATGATAACAAATCTGCGTTATGAATGTGGGCTGAAGGTAGCCTTAATGCGAACATTGTTGTTTGCTGCTTTGAACAAACCAAAGAACCCTGGATACTCCCTTATTCAGAGAGGGTGAGAGTGTAAAATATCCAATGAACTAAATAAAGCATAAATAAATGTATAAAGTGAGATGCTGTTGAAACAGAAGGACATTGAGATGGAAGAAGATGAAGGCTCAGCCTCTGGTAAATCAAGTTTTGAAACGATATCAAAAATCTGGAAAACCTCTTTATCGGAGTCAAAAGTGGATAACCACACACACCTTGAGCTTTCAAATTGCCTTCAACTGTGTCTCAAAAAACAGTGACTCCAAAACAGATGATGCTCTGCATCCAGCCTCAATCTGAATGGAACCTGCGGAGCAAGTAACTTGTGCATGATTAATTCTAGAGTCCATACCTCTTGGATCCAGGCCATTACACCTGTGAAATCATGACTTTCCATATTTCCTCAGCAGGAAGAGATAATTAACACAAGAGACTGCAAAACATTTCACTGCAGTGTAATTATGTGCCATTAGAATGTAATTAAATGCTTATGCGGAGAAACCCAGCCTTCTAGTTTTAAACCCTCTTTCAGACTTCAGCCAGACAAAATGGAGATTATGTTGGGATGGCATGAGGACAGTCTGGGATTAGGTATTCAGCCAGTTCAGGCTAGGTTTTCACTCCCCTTTAAGGAACAAACCATAATTTGGTAGTGCTGCTTGGTCATGTTTGCTCCTCAATAAAAGGGGAGGGTCACTGTATCCAGGAATGCTGCTGCTGCTGTTCACAGCTGTGGCTAGTACACCAACAGCATCCTTTCCTGGCAAAGGCAGATCTGGCCACAGTTATGTGTGTCTTAGCTACCTACAGGTTATATTAATGAAAATTATTCTTTGTGGAGCTGTCTTTGAAAAGCCTCCAGAAACCTTTGTTGACAAAAATCATAGTTGCTAGACTGCAATAGGAGTTCACATTCATGTAACACGTTGTACCAACTTCCATTTGGCTTCCAGTTTGCTTCTGGGCCTTCTCGGTGGTGGCGCCTGCCCTGTGGAACACCCTCCCAAGACATGTCAAAGAGGAAAACAACTACCAGACTTTTAGAAGACATCTGAAGGTAGCCCTGTTTAGGGAGGCTTTTAATGTTTAATAGATTGCTGCGTTTTATTTTTCTGTCGGAAGCCGCCCAGAGTGGCTGGGGAAACCCAGCCAGATGGGCGGGGTATAAATAAAAAAGTGGGGAGGCTACTGGTCCTCGTGTTCAACACAGACAATGGTCATGGGTGTTGAGGTTTGTAGTCCAGCAACATCCGGAGGGCGGGGCACAGCTTCCCATAAATGGTTTGGGACCTAGTTACCTGAATGACCACCTCAGGTGTCATGTTTTTTTTCTCTTTAGAGGAAGTTTGGCCCCTGCCCCCGTTACATATCCCGTCTCCATCTAAGCTGCAGTTGGTGAGCAACAAGGGACAGGGTTTTCTCAGTCATGGCGCCCAAAGGTTCTGGAGCATCTTGCCTCAAGAAATTGGGGTAGCCCCTTCCTCCTGCTTTTAGCCCCCAATTAAAAACATTCTTATTTAGGCACACCTTCCAATGATTTGTTTTATTAGGGGTCATAATGGTTGTTTTCTGTTTTTAATGGTGTTGTTGGCACTATGCACTGCCTGTGGCTTTTTAGCCGAGTTTCAACTTTTGAGAGATTGTTATTTTAAATAGCTTTCTCGTTACTGTTGTTAGTAGTCTTAGAGGCTCCACTAAAGATCTGAAAAGTGAGGCATGAATAGATAAAATAGAGGATACGAACGAATACCTTGCATACAGAGAAAGCTATTTTAGCTACAGGTGCCTGCACAATGCTACCCATAATTATCTAAAATTGCCAAAAACCACCCCCTGCATTTCTAAGCATCGTATTACTTATATAGCCTGTCCACAGTTATCCTTGCTCTGGTAACGTCCCATTTGGATTACTATAATGTGTTGCATATGGGGCTGCCTTTGAAACCTGCTCAGAAGCTTCAGTTGGTGCAAAAATAAATACCGTTCCTCGATTGCTGGCTGGGATTGGGCAAGTTCAGATCGGGGTCTTGCCAGTTCTGAAGGAGTTGCCCTAGCTCCCGGTCCACTTCCAGACACATATGTTGTATATTTATGCATTTTTTATATTTTGTGCTTTGATATATTTTATTGTATCGTGATTTAAAACTGTTGAAAGCCCCCCTAAGTAGAGTGGGTAGACATTTTAAATAAATAAAACTCACAGTGCTGATACTGACTACTTGAAGCCCTTTGTGGCTGAGGACAAGTGTTCCTGAAGGACTCTTCTTCCCATATGAACCCAGGTGCAGAGATCTGCCTCAGAAGCCCTTCATTAGGTCCCCTTGTTTTGGAGGTGAGATGAATGGTGACCTCCAGACAGGGTTGGGGTTTTTTTTTTTGGTAGTGATGGCATCAGTTGCCCAATCTTTAGAATGCCTTCCCTGGGGAGAATGATCTGGCACTAGTTTAATAGTCTTTTCAGTGCTGGATGAATATGTTTTTTTGTTTTCCAAAGCTGATAACATGCCATTTTAATGGATTGTATATCTTTGGCCACCTCCTGAGAAGAGAAGACTCCCTGGAAAAGACCCTGATGTTGGGAAAGATGGAGGGCACTAGGAGAAGGGGACAAGGGCGTACCCACCATGGGGCAAGTTAGGGCAGCTGCCTTACTCTAGAAGCAGGGCTGGTGGGCAGAGGCGGAGCACAGCCCGGCGGAGCGCGAGTTCGCCATTCCCGCCGCGCCGCGCCGCACCGCACCCTCCCTCCAGCTCCCTGGCGCACCCTCAGGCAAGGCCAAGCGCGGTGGGGAACCAGGGAGCGCGGCGCGGTGGGCGGGAACGCTGAACTCGCGCTCCGCTGGGCTGGGCTCCGCCTCCGCCCACCAGCCCTGCTTCTAGGGAGGGGCACAGCCCGGCGGAGCGCGAGTTCGCCGTTCCCGCCTGCCGCACTGCGCCCTCCCTCCAGCTCCCCGTCGCGCCCTCTGGCAAGGCCAAGCGCGGTGGGGAACCAGAGAGCGCGGCGCGGCGGGCGGGAATGCTGAACTCGCGCTCCGCTGGGCTGGGCTCCGCCTCCGCCCACCAGCCCTGCTTCTAGGGAGGGGCACAGCCCGGCGGAGCGCGAGTTCGCCGTTCCTGCCCACTTTGTGGCCCCTCCCGTGCCTTGGCCCCTCCCCTTGCCCCCCCCAGTTTTGATCCTGGGTACGCCCATGGAAGGGGACGACAGAGGACGAGATGGTTGGACAGTGTTCTCCAAGCTACGAACATGAGTTTGACCAAACTGCGGGAGGCAGTGCAAGACAGGAGTGCCTGGCGTGCTCTGGTCCATGGGGTCACAAAGAGTCAGACACAACTAAACAACAACAACAACAATATCTTTCTGGTTCTGTATTTATTTGGCATTTGGCATTAATAGATCAGGTTACATTGCAAAGCATAGATCCAGTTACAAATAAGTAAATAAGAAAGTTGTATATTTATGCCATGAGCATAAATAGAAGTTTGGATACACCCACCCACACCCTAAACTTCTATTTATGCTTATGGCATAAACAAACAAGCAAACAAACAAACAAGCAAACAAACACACAACTTTCTTATTTACTTATTTGTAACCGGATTTAAACTATTTACATGTGTATATGTGTACACACACACACACACACACACACACACACACACACGTAAATAGTTTAATATTCCAATGAACAATCTTAATCCATACAAGTATATAACAGAACATAGAACAACAGCTTCAAAACACATATTACATAAACTCAGCGAAGACTAAATAGATTTCATTCATAATAGCATTGTAATTTTTAAATAAAATGTATATTGGTTTTAGAAGAATAATACAACAAACGGGGTTGCCATATTTTGAAGAGCAAAAAGGAGGACACATTTGCCAACTTCTACTTTTAACTATGGATCGTTATGAGTGGTGCTGTGGCATTATGGGTGGTGCTGTGGGTTAAACCACAGAGCCTAGGGCTTGCTGATCAGAAGGTCGGCGGTTCGAATCCCTGCGACGGGGTGAGCTCCGGTTGTTCGGTCCCAGCTCCTGCCAACCTAGCAGTTCGAAAGCACGTCAAAGTGCAAGTAGATAAATAGGGACCGCTCCGGCGGGAAGGTAAACGGTGTTTCCGTGCGCTGCTCTGGTTTGCCAAAAGCGGCTTAGTCACGCTGGCCACATGACCCGGAAGCTGTCTGTGGACAAACGCTGGCTCCCTCAGCCAGTAAAGCGAGATGAGCGCCGCAACCCCAGAGTTGTCCACGACTGGACTTAACTGTCAGGGGTCCCTTTACCTTTAACCATGTTCTGGGTGGTAGCATATGAAATGAAATTAGGCCAGGTGTTGTGAAATTTCATAAATAGTGTTATATACCAGTGGTGCAACAAATGCAATCTTATGCCCAACCAGGCATTCAGTTGTGGATTTAGTTTTATAGAGGGCAGCATCCAGCACTGGTGTATACTATGCACAGCTTCATTTCTTGCCCCCATGCAAAATCCAATTCTCATATGTCTTAAACTAATGAACGACCACTATTCATGCATAGGCACAGTAGAATACATGTCATCTTCTGCTGCTCCTTGGGTTATGGACATTTTTTAAAAAAATATTTTTATTGCAATTCTAATAATCTTACAGAATATTCCAGTATATAATGATCAATCAGCCATCAATCAACCAATCATAAATAATAATAGAAACAAAAAAAGAAAAACTGAACCAAATACTGTACAGTCAATTTACAGCAACGTAGCCCTTTCTCCCCCCTCCCCTCCAATCCTCCTCCTCTATACCTCCCTCTCCTAGCTTCCCTCACCCATATACGATCTCATTTAATCTTGTACTTAACTTTTCCTGTTGCGTTTTATATTTTATACTTAATTTAAATGTCCTTCTCTACTCTGATCTTTTTTTCCTTGTGAGTATTACTTATTTATGTTCCCACTTATTTGGGATTATGGACATTTTGTATCTTTGCCACATTCCGTGTTGGGTCAGGGCAGGTCCATGGATACTGGTCTGTCATGAATCAGCAAGGCTCAGCTGCAGAGGGAAACCTTTCAGGGGTGTCATCTCGCCCTCAGGATTGTGGGTGCCCCCACTGCCACAATGGGGCTCATTCCCAGGTAAATTGGTGTAGGATTGTAGTCTTAGTTTGTTAAATATACATTAAGCTTTCAAGATAAAAGCAACACTTTGAATTGTGCTCAGAAACAGACCACCTCCGCCCTGCTCTGGATGTTACTACCCTGTTTCTCCTATTTTAAGACGTAGTCATAAAATAAGCCATAGCAGGGTTTTTAAGCATTCAAGGAATACAAGCCATACCCCGAAAATAAGACATAGTGATAGGAGCAGCAGCAATGCCGGCCACGGCAGGAGGAGGAGGAAAAAAATAAGACATCCCCTGAAAATAAGCCAAAGTTTGTTTGTTTGTTGCAGAAAAATAAATATAAGACGGTGTCTTATTTTTGGAGAAACACGGTACAGTATGGATCATCGTCCATCAGAATGGCCAAGACTATTTCGGGAGCAGAAGTGTGCCAGGTTGAGATGGATCCCAATAATCAATGTATTCTAAAAATGCCTAGAGTTGCCTGGTAACAGTGTGAGAAGTGTGTCTGCTTTCGGGTCATGTTATGAATAGAAAAAGCTTGTTTAATTAGTGTTGAGATCAGTCCGACTAATAATTTTGGATCCTGCAGCACCTCATGGGTAGCAAAGCCAGGTCAAGTCTTTGAACCAGAGATGGGGAACCTGTGGCTCTCACAGGTGTTCTTGGACTACAATTCCAATAATCCCTGATCACTGGATGGTTTGATGGGAGATGGATTCTAACAGCACCTGGAAGGCCACAGGTCCCCCCCTTATAAACAATGATCCTTGTCTTCATTCAAGATGTTGACATTGTTCCATCAAACAGTGAAAAACAGATGTTGCGTTACTGTTGCCTTCAGTGAGATTCTGAGAATTGCTTAAGGGTTTTTACATACTCAACAGCAAGAAGAGAAGGACCTTCCAGGCTCTCTCCACCACAGGAACCCTTCAAAACCCACAACAATTTCCACTCTGCCAGAGTCAGTTGAGGATGTTCTATCACATCCCTGATATTTAGGGGTGGTGTGTGTTCCTGTGGCTTTGAAGCATGGGACCTGTGTGAAGTGTGATGGGGAAATAAGGGAGAGGTGGCAGAAATTTTACAAGCCACATGCTGGATGAAAACCAGAGGCTTAGCAGAGAGGAAGGAGTCCTTGCAAAGTGATGAATAGTTAATACATTTTTAACGCTGATGAGCTACAGACAGGAACTGCAACTGTGTGGTTAATGGGCAACAGCAGGTGGAACAGGTGAATCCCAGGCCAGTGTGTTGTGTCCAATGAGCCATGAAAGGCACCTGGACGATATTGTTCTAGAGTCAGAGAGCTGCCCCTTGCTACGAAGGTGTTTGTCGGACTGGTCATTATCCAAAATCACTTCCAAAAGAAGGCAGACAGCTTCTGACAAGCAGGCTGAGGCAGAATAAGCAAAGAGAGCACGGGGGCATTGTGTGGAATGCTACAGAACAAGTGCTGATCTGGGAATGCTCATGTGTAATTTAGCTGTTTAAAGGTTAAACATTCTTTAATGGCCCTTGACCTGCTGTCAGTCATCTCAAGTTAGATGCGGCTGAACTAAATTGCAACAACCTTATCGGGAGGGACTCCCTGTCCCACTAACAATTATGTGAAAGAAACCCACATCATTTGGCTGTTTTGAGGGGTCATTCCTTTTGCTATATTAGTTATAAACTTTGAGGCAAGATTTATGTTTTGTGCACTTGGATTTTTCCAGATAGAACAGTTCCAAAACTCACAATATGTGAACATTTGGCTGATTCTCAACTGGCGTCCTGGTGAAGTGGATATACTTGTGATGGGATAGGTGCAAAATTGCATACTCTTGACAGGTTAGTGTGCCTCGTGTAGCAGACATCTCAGGTGTAGCCCAAAGCTATGGGTCAGAAATGACTTAGCCATGACAGAGATTGCTTTGCATTGGTCTATCATGGGTTGGTGGAGGGTCCACATTTGTGTGACTTGAGCCTGAGGGAGGTCCTCATCAAATTCAAACTGCTTCAACCTCTCGGCTCATAGTCATTTCTTGTTTTTGTCCCAGTGAATTACAACACTCCAGGAAGCCTCTCTCGTTTAGCTGTTCACAGGGCGCAGACTGAGCAGGGGCCTGAGGAAACTGTTTCCCTTGTTAAAATAAAGGCATTAGTTTAATATGTACCAGGAGAGGATAGGGAGTTCTCTTGTTAAATGTTTACCAATCAAATCCTGATGAGGACTTGCTTTGAGTAATTCGGCTTTAAGCTGTGGCCTGTCATTCTTGGCAAGCATTCTCACAGGGCCATGCAGACCAATTATCAAGGTTGGAGGCAAGCACAGCATTAATACTTAGACTGCAGTATCTTTGCCTAGTGGCAAATACCTTTAAAATTGTGAACCATGATGAATACAGATATTTTCACTCTATCTATAGAATCTGTAGCTCTTCATTTTTGAAGACTTTTATCTGAAGATATAGACAAGATGTAAGCCACATCTACCTTCAGGGTCACAACCAAATTAAACAGAGGAATGCATTGTCTGCTGAATGATAAGAGTTTGTGTCAATGACACATGACAGAACGTATTATTCTAATTCCTGTAGTGCATGATGTGCATGAAGGGAACCATAGGTAGCTATGGGGCGAATGGCTTTATATAATACTGTTTCTTAGATGAAAGAGTGCCCTAGGTGGCTAGGAGAACACACACACACACACACACACACACACACACTGTCTCTATATGAGATAGAGATAGAGATAGAGAGCATGACGGTGGTTGTCAGGTTAGACAGGAATTTATCTTGTGTGGCAATGACAAACCAAAGCATGCAAAGGACTGATGCTCAAAAAGTTGGAATTTAGTATGGTCTCCTAGGTTGGAGTATCAAAAAAGTAGGACACCTATCTGGATCAAAATCCCAACGTCTTTCAATGCACACTTTTAAAGTTCTAACTCGAGAGTCTAGGACAGGCACCCCCAAACTTCGGCCCTCCAGATGTTTTGGACTACAGTTCCCATCATCCCTGACCACTGATCCTGTTAGCTAAGGATCATGGGAGTTGTAGGCCAAAACATCAGGAGGGCCGCAGTTTGGGGATGCCTGGTCTAGGAGAACCACAGACTTCCCCAAGCCAAAGTGTTCTTCCACCCAGGACCTTGAACCTCCACTTTCTTCTCCAACCCTCCTAACCCAAAAGTTAGGAAAGTCCTCACAACAGGAAATGGCATTCCTGACTCACAGCCTTATTAAATTCTATAAACAACAGTAAAATTAAAGACACACAAATTAATGTTAAGGGTGCCGTTCCCTCCATGTGGATTTGAGAGACCCTCAAGATAATAACTAAGTAAGTAGGGCTAGCCCTTTAAAATAAACAGGCAGCCTGGGCCTTGCCTGATGTCTATTCCTGCAGCCTAGCCAAAATGGCTTCCAAAGCCCTCGAAGCCTTCTTTCCTTCTCTTCTGCATTTCCTGCCCCTACCCTAAGCCAGCACACAATAACTTGAATGGGCCACTGAGTTGGACCCCAGATTATGGCTGCTCAGCGGCACCTGGGAGCCCCACAAGCCACATCTGAGGCTACTTCCAAGGCCCCATGAGGCCTCAGACACGACTTTCTGTGCTGCGCAAGGACCTGGAAGTCACGTCCGAGGCCCAGTGGTGGGAGTGCCAAGCACTCACAACAAAAATTTTGTGACTGCCCGAGCACCTAGGGCTCCCTATAGTTGGCACCAGTGAACTTGAAAATCCAGAATAACCTTAAAGTAACAGGTCTAACATACTTTCCAAGTGTCCCTATTTTCCTGGGTCAGTCCCATATTTACAGATTTGATCCTGGAATGTCCCACTTTCTCCTAGGACGTCCCTTTTTTCATCTCAGAAATGTTGGAGGGTATGGAGTTATGCTACCCCCCCCCCCCAAGTCAAGGAGACAAGTAACTATACAACCTTTGGAAGACATCTGAAGGCAGCCCTGCCTTCATTGGAGAAATGTCGGTGTGTGTGTGTCCTGAGTATAATAAAGCCATCTGGGTTGTGTAGGCATAGGTTTTCCTTAAAAGAAATCCTAATCACAGTCTAGAGAAGAACATGAAAAGCATATAAACTGGGCTCAAGGAGAATTAAAAGCTTACTTGGGGGGAGGTGGAGAAATTTCCTCGCATTTTATCTCTTTAAAACATGTCCCAAATTCCTCAATCCGTGTTTATTGTTCACTTTTTGTGTGAACAAATACACATTTTCACCAGATCTAAGCATCTGAAAACGGTGCTGAATCTATTGCTTGCAGTACTCATTAAAACCACTTGTTTTTGTCAAAACAAACCAGTTTGGAGAGAGTCTTGTAGCCTAGCTGGCAGTTCATCGTGGCTTCTTGCACTTTCTTAGGTATGAGGGTTTACAGTTATATAAAACTTAATGAATCAGTATACTTTAGATTTCCTTCCTCATACATATGGGTTCAATTAACGTCCCTGTTTGCTTATTTAAGTGTTTTCATTAAATTGCTTTACAGTATTTTCTCCTGCAACTGAAAGGGAACATGGCGGAGCTTATGCCTTCTGTCATCATCTTTTTAAGCTGAGCTTGTCCTTTGTTCCAGTGCTTTTCCATATAAAAGCGCCTGCCCTTTATTAGGGGGCTGCAGTGTGCGCCTTGCATGCTCAGATCTGCACTGCAGATGCATAGATAAAAGCTCTGTGCATGGGTGCTCATGAGTAGGGGTGCTCATAGTTTGCACGTAAGCATACAGTTACCTAGTAGTTTATGAACCTTTTACAAGAACAAGTTTTGCTTCCCTTCCCTTCCCTCCCACAGCTCTGCCCCCAGCCTCACAACTGCTCCTGATGTGCCAAGCTCTCCCTTACTATGTCTTGTTTAAGTGACATTCAAGGGTAGAGTTGTAGCTTAGTGGGAAACCATCTCCCACACATGCAGAAGGTACTTACTTGGTACCCCACTTACCTGGAATCAATCCCCAGTGCTTCTGAATTGACTTCCAAATAGGCATGGTTAGGCTTATACTGTTAATTAACTTTACCAAACCCCACACCCTTTAGATCTAGTCTCCTAATGTAAGGGTGTGTGTTTCTCCCTAGCTTTGATAGATTTGGGACAGGGAATCTGAGGTTCAGTAGTTGTGTCTTCTTCCATCAGTCTGGTCCTTTGGAATCTACACTTCTGATCTTGTGGCTGCCGTGGATGAAGGAGGAGGAGGAGGAGGAGGAGGAGGAGGAGGAGGACAAGTTGGGGCTGGGCTTAGCAATTATCTTTAGAATCCCATCTGCCTATGTAGAGAGGACTTGAAATTTTCTTCCAAATGCTCATTTAACCATCATATTTTCTGAGAAAAGCTACAAACATGGCTTCAGGGTTCTCTAAATGTTGTTAAAAATCATAAGGTAAATTTGAAGGGAGGGAATGAGTTTATTAGTTTTGAAAACTCTGGGTACTGCTGTAACTACTCTCATGATATTTGAAAGCCTGAGTTATGATGTTTAAACATGTGGTGTTAACAATACTGTTTACCACAGCAGTACCCATTTATCTATTTGCACTGGTGTGCTTTTGAACTGCTAGGTTGGCAGGAGCTGGCACAGAGCAACAGGAGCTCACCTCATCACGCAGATTCGAACCGCTGCCCTTCCGATCGGCAAGCCCAAGAGGCTCAGAGGTTCCATCCAGGAATCATTTACCTTTTACCTTAACCTTAACAATATCCCTGGGCTCACAGAGCCTGCTCCAATAACCTCTCTCATTTTGGATACAAGGTTTTATTCTATGCTGTTGTTTGTGATGAATAGCACCATCCTAACTAACCATGTCTATTCAGAAGCAAGTCCTATTGAATTAAGTGAGGCTTATTCCCAAGTAAATGGGGGTATAATTGCAGCCTGAATTGAGTGGGCAGGAGAAGCATCCCTGCTAACAGGATCAGGTTGATGGTAGACAAGCAGGTAGTGGTTCCAGTTCTTAGCAATAGTTTCCCTAGATTCAGCATGTCTGTTTAGCTTTCTTTGTAGACTGTGCTCTTAGGGCCAAGGAGTAGTGCTGCAAACAGCAGACACTGGAAATACATTTAAAACGTACTGTACTGTAGTAGTGAATGATTTCAAGTAAGCAAATACTCTGGTTCTTCAATGTCTCTCAGGTATGACAGCTCAGATGTGCATGTGGAGCACCTTTGATCTGATGAACAAATCATCTATTACCATCACGTAAATCAAATGCTGCAGGGGGAACCAATTCGCCATTGCTTTTAATGCACAAATTATTGCTGTCCCTTGAAATGGCTGGGGATCTACCGGTTTGTGTGACGAAGCTCCCAGAAATCCCCCCTAAATAACTCAGAACTCTCACATTATTTTAGGTTTGGGTTTTTGGCATTTAAAATACAATTTTATTCTGAGCGTTGGCTTAGGCTTTGGTTAATCCATCTGTCCTCTCTAAGGGACAGGACCAATTCCATCTGACCCATTTGGGACAGGACCATTCCATCTGACCCTCTTTGGGTCAGGACCAGCTCCGACTTACCTATGGGTAGGTAAGTCAAGTAAACACCCCAAGGGAGTGGAGGTACTGTTCAACAGACACTCTCCCCTCGACCCTGGAATATTCCCCAAGGCTCGGCTCTGCAATGGTCCATCATCCCCGCCTATGGCAGGTATGTGACTAGAGTCCCTGAGCCCCAGGATTCCTTTAACGGAATACTTCTATGAGGAGCAAAATAGGGGGGTAGGCAATTTAATGCCAGGCCCCTCCTATAACCAATTTATTAACCCAAGCCTAACGGCAGAGCCGGCTCTAGGTAGACTCCCGGTGGTGCGGTGTGCCAGGGCGCCGGGCGGAAACCATGCTGTGCCCTGCAAGGGCGGGGGCGCCGGAGCGATCTCCGCCCCTCAGCTCCAGGGCGCCTGACCTGCTCGAGACTGCCCTGCCTAACGGCCAACCTAACAAGTTGTGACGATTTGCTAAGCAGTAGGCAAAAACCAAATGGCAACAGCCAATCAGCCAAGTGGCAAAATTCCTACTGGGTCCCTGAATACAGGCGACCCCTGGAAAAGCAAAGCAATGTCAGGCTAAGGCCTATAGAAAGCAGCGGGCGGGCGGGAGATTCAAAGGCTATTCGAGAGTAGGCTAGAAACGAAAGTAACTGGGCTTAAGTAAGGTCAGCCTGTCAATCAAATACAGCTACACGCCCCCATGACTCAGCCTGAACTACAGCCCACCCCCTCCCAGATTTCTTTAAGCTCTTCCGCAATCCCCATTACCCTCTATGGAGGGTAATGGGCTATGTGCAACTCTGCACACTCTGCAGCTATCTCCATTATCCAAATACTTACTGCTTTTTAATCTCCCTATGTAAAACTAAATTATATTAATTTAGGAAGAGCTACTGTAGCTGTTGTGGCAGTTGCTAAAAATGTGTGCCATGAATTGGGAACTGTGTGGTCAAACTATCCCAGTACTTGGAACGGCCACAGCAGTCACACCAGCTGAAGGCAATAAAATGTGCTCATAGGCACCAAGACCACCTGGGCCCATGTATCATAGAATCATAGAGTTGGAAGGGACCCTGAGGGTCATCTAGTCCAACCTCCTGCAATGCAGGAATATGCAGCTGTCCCTTATGGGAATCGAACCTGCAACCCTGGTATTATCATTACCACACTCCAACCAACTTGGATGCTCTTTGAACGCCTTGGAAAAGTGCTAGAAACATAGCAAGTACGGTATTAGTAATAACTTGTATCTAAATTACAAAACCTTTAAACAAGCCTTACTAAATGCCTTATCCGCTATCTCTTTATGAAGTCTCTATCCTTGATTCTTTGTCTCAGCTGTTGCACCAACACAATGCTTGTCAAATAAGCAACCCAGCCATCTACAATTTAAAAAACATGCTTGTATGGACTAAGTTCATTCACCCCTTCCATAATCAAGAGATATTCTTTTTCTTATCTTACCTGTCCTTCAGATAAAGGCCAGTTATCCCATCCTTACTTTCATCTAACAGCACTGGTCTTTGTTCATAGATAGATCTTAATGATTTATTTGAGACAATGGCCATGCTTAACATAATAAAATTGTCCCCTTGAACCCTGGGCTGATAGAGGTAAGCACATGTCTTCTCTGTAGCTATTCTTCCAGTTCTGCGATTCTGTTCTTCTGTTGCTGTGTCAGTATAACGGCAATCATACGTTACATGTAGTGCTATTCTAGAAAAAGAGGTGCTGGAACTCACCATTAACACCTCCCTTATTCTCTTAGAATGGCAATTGCACTGAGTTCCGGTGTGTTCCAGCTGAAGAAAAGCCCTGGTTACATATAACATTTTCCCTTAGTGAGATTTGATCTGATGGAAGCAGTCTTTCCCTGTTGGGGTGGAGGACCGATGACTGTGGTCAGCTCTAGAAATTAATGGGATCACAAGGGTTCCTAAGTACTCCGGGGATTTTCTGGTTGCATGTCTGATGCTCCCATCAAGGCTCTGACCTCACTATGGACTGACGAGATGGAAAGCACCATTGATAGGCTGGCCCCTAAGTAGGGAACAAAGAATCTGTTAATTTCAGTTCTGTCCATTTCCAATTTTCCAATCTTAAATTGAGTTCTCTGGTTTTCTGCAGCAGTTTGGCTATTCCAGGAATTAGAAAAGTCTTGGTATACAACCTACTTCCTTTATATATATATAATAATATATTTATTAAGGATTTTCTTAAACAGCAAAACATACAAAAATACAAAACACAAAAAGAGAATACAAAAAACAGAAAATACAACAATGCAAGAAAAACTACAAAAACTACAAAAACCAAAAATTCTAACTTATGACCCTTATTATCAATATATTGACTTCCTCATTCCTCCTCCTTCTGCGATTCTTTACATATCATCCGTAGTAAACTCTAAATCTTATATAATTTCTAATTATTACTTTAATATTATCTTATTTCTCTATCTTTTACATCTTATCCTTTTATATTGTGTCCAAATCTTACTTCTTAATTAAATTATCATTTACTTCTAACAATACTTGTTTCACACCATTGTATTATCTACAACCTCTATTTTATCTCCCTCACTTCCACTAATTCTAATCTATTATATGCTTATTCTTTAAATAAATTTTAAATTTCTTCCAATCTTCTTCCACTTCTGCTTCACTTCGATCCCGGAGTCTCCCGGTCAGCTCAGACAGTTCCATATATTCTATCAACTTCTTCTGCCATTCATCCACTGTTGGTATTTCTTCATTCTTCCAGTTCTTTGCAAATAGAATTCTTGCTGCTGTATACAACCTACTTCCACCCCCCACCCTCCGCAACTCATAACACTACAAAACCCAAGAATTCTAGTTCCAAAGTGAGCAATGGTCTGTTAGATAGCAAATATTGGTCATGGGGGAAATCTATTGGGTTTTTTTAAATACTAAGTGAATACGGATCCAGTCATTTTTTGGGTGTGTGTGTGTGTCCAAAATTCACTCCAAATACCCAATGTTTTCTCCTCCAAATTGATAGAAATATATATTTTTAAAACCCCAGACTTTCCCACCTAAGGTGGGGAGCATGATTGCCAGAATCTTTGAGTTTGTCAGAAGTGAAATGATATAGTAAAAATGTATTCATTCACCAGTGATGCACACTGAACTAGTAAAATGCATGCACAGCTGATGGGTCTATGTGCCTGTTTCTAGTCAAATAATTGGCAAGAGCTCTGATCAGCTGTTCTGGGGTGGGGGACTACATCCATACACCCAGCCTTCTGTTTCCCACTCCCTAACAGCTGATCAACAGTGTCACTTATTTTATGACCAAGGCTGTGTCCTGGCAGCTGAATCAGGGCAGGGACTATACACACAGCACCCCTTTGTGCACATAGTTTTTCATCCAACGACAGGTATTTGCATGGAAGTCCCCTAGCTGGGATGTATGAGAGTGATGTAGGCTTATCCTATGTAAGAAGTATGGTCAAAGTAAACTAATTCATGTTTAAATATGTGTTAACTCCTGTCTACCTAAGAGTGCTATTTGACATGTTTAAAATGTATAGTTAAACCACATTAATTCCTTATGGAGCCATTCAACTGTCAAATCTACTATCATGCTGTTATTAAACAAACAAAATGTCTCACACAAAATGTCTAGGAAGACTTGAAAACAAGCAGTTAGAGGGAGATCCCTCCCTACTAAATCAGATATGAGTTTAACCGTAACAGGAGTTTTAGTTATTTGCCTAAATTTAAATTGGGGTTTACATCAGACCCAGAAAAAGATGTTTGCTGAACTTGATCAAAACCATTATACAAACTTCTTTTAAAAAAAACCTCTAACAAGGAAAACTATTGAACAGACTGCATTATCCGATTAACCATCCATTTGAATTTGATGGCATTCGTAAGACTTACAAAAAAAAATGTTCTTCATAACTTTGTTCACTTTAAGCAGTGAGAACTTATCCACGGTAATGACTGTAAAGTAAAATAAAGGTTGAGACTGCCACCTTCTGCCTCATCAAAGCCTGATTCACACAATTGAAATTCAGCAATGCTGTTATGTCTTCATGCGCTCCATACTAGACATATGGTGCAATGTGGGATGCAGTTCTCCCATCTCAAAGGGGTAGAAGGGTTGTGGGTGTTGTGGGGAGGGGGGCTTGCTGGCTTATGGCATTTATAAAGCTCCTAAATTTCAAACATGTGAGCAACTTCAGACTGCCACAGATTGTGTCCACACATGCAGACAGCCTCTCTCTTATCTTCAGAGGCAGTGCTTCTTTTAAGGGAAACCTGAATAAAGTAAACAAAAGGAGCACAGGATTGATTCTTCTGCCCTTAACCTAAAATGGCCAAACTGCTACTCTCTAGCAGTTCTTTAGTACTCTGAGCTCAGCCACAGAAATCTGAGCGATGGTCACATTTAATCTCTGGAATTGTTCATAACTCTGAATTTGTGCCCATCCTGCCCAGCTACACAGGTCTCTTTTAGGAGCACAGGATACTGCCTTATATCAAGTCGTATTGCTGATTTATCTAGCTCAGTGTTGTCTACATTGACTGGCAGTAACCTGCCTTTCCCATCTCTTATCTGGAAATGCCAGGGATTGAATGGACCTTGTACCTCTTGAATGCAATACATGTCCTCTATCAATGACTTACTGTCCTTCTCCCTTCCTACGACTAAGCTCATGAATTACCTGACTGACTAGCTTAAAAACATTATTTGATCTCTCTTCACTCACTTTCGCTCTTCTTCAGACAGAGAGCGCTTGTTTCCTTCATTTTACCCTGTTAGCAGACAGCTGTCGGTGTTAAATGTCAGGCCTGACTCATATACGGCTCTGTCCAGGTTGATTCTCAAGCCATGGCATTTTGTAACAAGCAGAGTGTTGAATATGGAGGTGATAAAGCGAGTGTATTATTTCTGAGGCTAAAGTAGAATTGGTGGGCATCGCTTGCTCCACTCATTGCCTTTACATTCAATTAATACTGACTTCTTTTTTATTTTTAACTCACCACATAATGCCTCTGTGTTCAGATGATGTTTGAGGTGAGATTGTGGGTCAGACATTCTGCTGCTGAGGTAAACCATGGGTGTCAAACAGCTCTTTAGATCTCACTGCAACCCCTTATTAATGAAGTATTGAGTGAGGGAACACATTTGATTAACTTTCCCTTTTGCTAGTGTCTACACCAAATATGAGGATCCGGTGGTTAATAGAGCTAATGCAGCATAGTGGTTAAAAGCCCGAACTATGGACCTGGAAGTCCCCACCAGAGCTGCAAATTGTAAGCACAGAAAGCTTTGGGGATGAAAAGGTTTTGGGGGGATGTTGCAAAATGCAACATGCCGTTTGGGTTTTTTTTTCCCGTGTAGCTCACTGCTGCTTCCATGTTTCCACCTTAAAAAAAAGGACCAAGCTTTAACTCGAATCCAAAGGGAGGAAATTTCCTCTGAGCTAATAGAGCTGTGTTCAGCCAGCCTAAGAGTGTGAATTTCACTTAATTTTTTTTCCATCTTGAAACAAGGCATGCATTTTAAAAAATGAAGCCTACCATACAATGAAACACATACCTCTTTGAAAAGTGCCTGTTCCTGATGCCTCCAATTGTAGAATCTAAGCTTGGGGGGGGGGGGGTCGGGTCATAATTCACATTTTTTGGTTTTTCAGAAATGATCTCTCAAACACACTATAAATAGACCTTGAACACTTGTCTCATTGCAAAATGAAAATCGTTTGCATTGAATAGGTTTCAGAATGGCTCAGATACAATATCTTGTGGAGCAAAGATGTGGATCAGTTTGGAAATGTAGACACCAGCTTGGCCTAATCCCTCCCAGCTGCTTTGCTTTGTTTTTGCCCCCAGAAAGAGCCCCTAAAAGTCTTCTCTGTAATCCTGCAAGCTGAAATTCAATCTACACACACACACACACACCAAGCTTTGAGCCTCAGGCTTTGGATGTGGGGAACAGGGAAGGAAGAGGTTCGCCTCTCCACCGCTCCCAAGGTGGTAAAACTCCTTTCAATTTAAGGGGAGAGCCCCCAGAATCCAATTCACATAAGTGCACTAAGAGCAGAGCTTTCAAAGTCCACTAATCTAAACAGACAATTGATAGCTTTGAGATTTTTCACTAAGTAGTCATCTTTCTGTTGCTGTTGACAACAAGGACCTTGTTTCTGGTTTCTGTTTCAGCTTATAGCAGGGAAGTTTAGCTCGGGCATCAACCTGACTGGCAAGCCAAGTTTCACACACGGTTCTGATTGTGAACCCTAAACAGTCATGTATGTCACAGGCTCTGCTACCTTTAGATGTATCCCAAGAAGAATTTATGACCCTTTCCTAAGTGTTTCCCATAGGATTTCTCTCCAGCTCCATCCTTCCAAACACGGGTAAGCAATAGGAATTCTACAGGCTGTTCTTTGCCCTTTTATTTTTGGTGTTATAGCAGCTGAATCAGCAGCTATTCATTGTGTGATAAATTACCTGAGCTGCTTGGCCTCTTGATACTTCATTGGTCCAAAAGCTTTTAGGGTTTATTTTCAGTTTTATGACACTTTTCAAATGCAGGGTTTGGGTGTTTTTTTCTAATCCCCTCACCCCTGCATATGTAGACAAAAAATAAAAAATAAGCAAACAGAATTCTTTGGCCTGGAAAAGAGGAAAAACTAAAAACTGAAAAACAGAAGCAGGAAATGGAGGGTCATAGCTCATGCACAGGTCTCATTTATATTGAGCAAGAATGGTTCTATGGTGTTTCCATGAGCTTGGTGGATGCTACATAATGGCAACAAAAGGGTGGGGTATTATTTTTTCCGGTCTTGTAGCAAGGGATGGGAGGGGGGATTTGATTCAGTTCACATTTAAAGGGGAGCTTCATAATTTGCATTTTCCAAAACAACATGAGGACCGAAACACAACCTGCCATGGACTGGCAGGATGCAGAGGTGGTGGTGGTAGGCACCAGCCAGGAAATCACTAAGGGGACCCCCAGTGGGAGGAGGCTCAGAGCCAGGAAACTGGTGGTGGGATGATGATGATGAGTGGTCAGAGGGAGAAGAAGGAGCAGACTGGGAGGAGGAAGTGTCAGAAGCTGAAGAGGTAACGGGGCTTAGTGAGCAGGAAGAGGTTGGGGCAGAGGGCAGTCCAGACTCAGAGGCAGGAGAGGAGTGGGAGCAGGAGGCAGAGAGTCTGGCTGTGGAAGAAGCCAGGGAGTCTTGGCCCTCCAGTTGTAACCAGCTGCCCTCTTCTCTGCTCTCCTAGAACATGCAGAGAAATGAAATGGGCAGAGAAGAACGGAGTTATGCGCAGACGCTTTGTTCTGAGGGCACCATCATATGAGCGAAACTCTGCTCATGGAACTTGGCTCCAGCCCACTGACTTAGAAAGAGTTTGAGCCATAATCATTTTTTAATACAATAATATTAATGGCAAAAACAAAGCTCTTTGCGCAGAGCGAAGGTCAAGTTCTGTGTGAAGAATGTTGGTTACGGCACCACCTGAAATGCCAAACTGTGAGTAATGAGGGTAATCAGTGGGTGCAGTGTTCTCACAACAGGCAGACTCTGGAAAACTGGAGGGCTTTCCTTGTTGTTACAATAACATCACCAATAAAGAGCCAGGGTTTTGCACACACTGTACTTGCAAGTGATGGGAAGCACTAAGGCACCGGCTCCGTTCCAAGACAACATGTGTGATATCTGTTTGGCAAGTGCTACAACATGTGTTCTCTCTTCTGTTTGACTTTTCAAAGCACTAATGGCCTTAAGAGTCAGAGGCCTGCCATTGATTTAAATGGATTTTGGACCAATGCCACAAATTTGTGACTTTTGCACCTCTGACCCTGCCATAGGCCTTTGCAATGACAGTTATTGATGCACAAGGTTAAGGCTATTCATGCAATAACAAATATCTCTTTAGTAAATTCTAACAACACTATCTCTGTTTAACATTGAAATAGTGTTGAACAGCTGCATGTTATCAGTAAAAATAAAAGGATTTTTTTCTATTCTTAAGCCCTCTGTAGTACTATACCCCAGTGCTTCTTTTATTGCTGCTGGTTGGAGGAGAGACAAAGGGCTGAATTAATATTGCAATTAACCATTATGCAGAAAGGACATATTAAGAGTTCACCGATTGGGAACTTGGTTATGGATTAATCCCACATATGGATCTTGAGACCAGTCTTATGACAGACAAATGAAAGACAAGATAAGGACCAATTGGTGCATATATGTTTCTAGAGAAAATGCAGTCCCTTGCTTGCCATTTTGTTTTTGTCAGCACCTGCCTTACCATGAAGCAGAGTGAGATGGGAATAGCATACCTGCCAAGTTCCTGCCAGAAACATAAGGGATCGGACCGGAAGTAGCAGACCGGAAGTAGCACTGCCGCCATTTTGGAACTGGGCGGAGCATGCTCAGAAGCGACTTTTGATGCTGCTCTGCCCAGTTCCAAAATGACTGCCGCACCAGAAGTCGTGCTGCAGCCATTTTGGAACTGGGCAGAGCAGCATCAAAAGTTGCTTCTGAGCATGCTCTGCCCAGTTCCAAAATGGCCGCCGCGCCAGAATAAACCGGGGAAAAACAAAAAAATCCGTTTTTTCGGTTGGGAACAGCTGGAAAAACGGGCGTTTCCCAGGGAATACGGGAGACTTGGCAGCTATGGAATAGAGTGAACAGAGCTGTGTGTGCCATGTGCACACCCTAAACTAGTCTTCTATGCTCAGGTACACTGGAGGATGCTGCCCCATGGCCAATGTTGAATATTCTGTACAGCAGAGGCGCCAACTTGCAAAGGCGAAGGGAGGGGCAATGTCGCCTGTGTGACGTCCCGACATCACGCACAGGACATCAGGACATTGGGAGTAGCTGGGGGCAGAGCTGAATGTGGTAACCGAATGGCTCAATGGCCAGTGGCTCCTCCTCCTCTTGGTGCTGCCACTGGCGGAAGGCTGTTTTGGAAAAGAACAACAATAAAAAATGTTTTGAAATCAATGGTTAAAATCAGTGCAGTTTTGAAAGGCTCGGCCCACCATCTTGATTCAAAATGATGTCCAATTATATCCAAACAAAGATGGAAATCTGCTCCTTGATCTCATGAACCAAAATTTGGTTACAATATTTTAGGAGGTGTCCAAATGCAATGCAGACAAGCAGCTTTCCAAAATACATACTGTAGTAGATCCTACTCTATCTCGATAAACAGTATTCTTTAAAATATACTTTCACTCCAGCTTATTTCTCTTATCGGTGTGTGTAAGATTTAATGCTTCCATTTCCAAACTTTCACTTTGAACATTACATAATTCAGAAAATTGAGATTTTGCATAAACCGAAAGAAACTTTTCGATTCATGGCTAGACCAGCCATTAAATAGAGTGGCATTGTCTTTGGCAACTGTTTTGGGGTGTCATGAAAGGACAGCAAATACTTGTTTCATTTTTTATTGTTGTGTTTTTACTCTCAGGAAGAAATACTTGTTGTATTTTCTACATCAGGTACCAAAACTATTGATTGGCACAATGCATGGTGACTTCTGAGGGTGCAGGAGGGGGGAAGTGCATTTGCTTTTTGTCACAACTCTGGGTATTTTCAAACTTCCCTGTTTCTTTCACTTGGTGCAGAATCTGAAGGAATCTGAGAAGAACGGGACTGAGGACCTAAAGTGGAAAAGTAATGAATGTTCTCGATTCTTTCCCTCCTTGTGTTTCTCCTTGAAACTGCCTATCCCAGTTGCTGGCTTCTGATCAAAGATAGTTGCTAATGGTAAACAACTGTAGTCAAGGATCCATGGTAATGCCCTGCGAATCATCAAGAGATCTACCGGTTGATCTCAATATACCTTCTGCCCACCCCTGACGTATAAGGCATATCAATTGAAAGAGGTGATGCTTTAGCTCTCTGCTTTCGACTGTCTCTATACAGCACATTTAAGCTTACGGCGTGTTCAAGACATCTTAATTGTCCTTATCGAGGAGGTTATACTCTTTGTAGTCAATTAAGATTTGCAGAAAGATTCATTGTGGGATTTCTCCTAAGAGATTTCTAGCAAGCATCTATAATATTCAGCGACTGGATTTATGTAGGATATGCTACACTACCATGTAACGAATGCAGAATAAAATCATACGGCTTTATAGGGCTGAATTTCATCTCAGGAGTCTTCCTACAAGGGGCCTTCATCAATTTGGAAATTTGACAGAATGCAATAAAAGATCAAGAACGGTATGGAAGACATGAATTAGGAACTCTTATTTTTCCTTTCTTGTAAAGCAAGAACTACCATAGGGAGAGCAGGATGACATTAATATGTATCGGGTTTAATATAATTAGGTACCTTTCCGTGCTGTGAACACTTCGGGAACCCACTGTCAAAAGATGTTGTCAAGGCTGTATCGTTCAATTCAACACAGATTTAAACAAATTCTTCGTGATTAAATCCTTCATTGGCAGAGAGCCAAGATGACTGGGGGATGCAATTTCATAGTCAAGTATTTGGAAATGTCTGCTTTGTAAAAGAGATGAATAAATGTAAAGGGATGGATTATTTCATCATTGGACTGAACTATCAGGCACCAACGGTTGCCATAGATAGGACATTGAGCTAAATGACCCAGATGTATGTAATTTCTTAGGAGCAGTGCTTTTTTCTGGGGGGGACGCAGGGGTACACATACCCCTAAACGTTTTGCGAATCTTTGAACTTTTGTCCATTTACTGTATTTATTTTTTCCGATTTGAAGTATAAAATGGTGGTTTTCTTGAGTCAAAATAGGGAGAAGTGCCATCTTATTCTTGCCTCAGGGAGCAAAAGGTCTTAGGCTGGCCTTGTGTCCATCCTAGAACCCAGAGACATCTGGGGGGCTACAGAAGCCAGCAGGGCCGTCTTAAGCCCATCCAGCGCCCTGGCGCTAGGTCCCTCCAGCGCCCCCCTCCAGAGCCTCTCCAAGGGCCCGGGAGTGCCAAGCGGACCGCGGCAGCAGCGGGAGGCCACCTCTGAGGACTCCGCGCTGTGCCTCCTTCTCGTTTCCCCAGCGCTGGGTTCCGCTCAGTCAAGCTTCGCCACCAGCGCGCGCACCGCGGGACCAGCAAGAGCTGCTTGGGCGCTGTGTGCGCACTGGTGGTGCAGCTCGACTGAGCGGAACGCAGCGCTGGGGAAACGAGAAGGAGGCACAGCACGGAGTCCTCGGAGAAGGAGCACAGTCCTGGCCAGATCGTCGGAACCCTGCGCTCACTTGGCGCCCTTCCAGCGCCCGGCGCCATGGTTCTCCGCGCCACTAGCCTCTATGGCTAGGACGGGCCTGGAAGCCAGCAACTGGGATAGGCAGCTTCAAGGAGAAACACAAGGAGGGAAAGAATCGAGAACATTCATTACTTTTCCACTTTAGGTCTCCTTCTCACTTTATACCTGTTCAGTCCGTTCTTCTCAGATTCCCTCAGGTTTTGCATCAAGTGAAAGAAACAGGGAAGTTTGAAAATACCCAGAGTTGTGACGAAAAGCAAATGCACCCCTCCTCCTGAACCCTCAGCTTTAAAGTGTCATCCTATGCCTCTTTTTTGAATCCTTAAAATGCTGCTGCTGGTAATCCTAAAATGTAAAAAAAAGTGGCAGTTGCTCCCCTGCTTTTTAAAAATTATTGTTGGTTTTCAGAATTGAAAAAGCAACTGCTGTGCATAACTGCATTAGAGTGACTCTGTTCCAGTGCCACCTCCTCCTAAGCAGTTCTCTCCCCCCCAAAAAAAATAATGTTTAGGGGTACTCTCATTCCATGTACAGAAGCCAACTGGCCCTGCAATGGAGTCTTGCTTCAACAATTGTGACAAGAGAGCATCCTCCACAGCACCTGAGGCAGCTGGGTACTTTGTGGGAATGACAGCAGAAGACAGAAAGGGAGAATGGAATTGTGGAGGGAGGCCAGGCTCATACCAGCATCCCTGGCCTTGAGCTGCACTGAGTAGGCACAGAGCTGAATGTATGTACTGGTAAGCTCTCTGCACACAGAATAGGTTAATTCCTGGAATCTGGGACAGGAGCAGCAAGGCATCCTGCTCCATCTCTACACATTCTTTATATACAGTTTCTGACCATGTGGAAGGAACTCTGTGTAACCCCCTTTAGCCATTTTTGCAAGACTGGAAAGCAAAGAGAGGTATGCAGCTGAAACTGTTTTATTTTGCTGCTTAACTGAAAGTAGGTAGTTTTCAAATCTCTATCTATCTATCTATCATCTCTCTCTCTCTCTCTCTCTCTCTCTCTCTCTCTCTCTCTCTCTCTCTCTCTCTCTCATCTATCTATCTATCATCCATCTATCTATCTATCTATCATCTCAAGGATGCCTTCTCAGGGTGTGAAAAGAGAAATGTTTGGGAACAGCCCAAGATCAAGATGCTTCCGTTAATGCACTGATTTATATGAAGCATGTGTAGGAAGTGCTGGTCGTAATGTTTGCTAAACACCATTTTTGTTTGCAAGATCACCATGTAATTTAATTTTTCAAAAACTGCATGAGTAAACCTTGATTTAGGAGTCAGGACCTCGAGTTGTTTTGAAGGTATCAAACTCATGTTTCATATGCAGCTTGCCAGTCTGGAGAGAAAATCTTGTTTTAATCAGTAAAGCCATTTTTACTTATATAATTTGAAAATAGAACTGGTGCCATTGCAGTTAGCAGCAAAAGCCTAATTCGCCAGCCTAATCTTTTCCAACTTGCAGCAGCTTTTGGAGCAAGATGTTATTACTGCTTTAAAAGAACTGGATCTGGAAGTGCCCTCGTGTGAAAGGCGTCTTCCTCCACTCACAGTAGGCAGGCATCGGGAGTCGTGTTGACATTCTCTCTCTTTTTATTATTATAATTTTTATTAGATTTCTCTTTTACATTTTAAAATATTCACTTAAACAACCTTAAGATATCAATGACTTCCCTTCCTCTCTTTGCATGGTTCATCTTGCACAACATAAATCCTTGCATATTTTATATAAACTAAACCATTCAGCATTCCGTTATAACATCCATCAAAACTTATTTACACCGTTGAATTTATCTTAATGGTGCCCACGTTTTCAGATATACACAATTTCCCTCCATATATTCAATAAATATTTTCCAATCTTTTTTAAACGTATGTTCTTGTTCTCTTATTCTATATGTTAGATCCGCAAGCTGTGCATATTCCATCAGTTTAGGTTGTCATTCTTCTTTATTTGGGACTTTGCTCGTTTTCCATTTGGGGGCTAACAAAACACAAGCCACAGTAGTGGCAGCCTTCTTTGACACCTGGGAATTTCTGTCCACGTTATCCCCAACATTATCAGTTTGTGCAAAACAAGAAGCCCCACCAAGTCACATTAGTGCCCCTATGAACAAACAGTTGAATGTGCTGAACCATTTGTGTCCAGAGCCATAGCTAGGTGATCTTGCACCCCTGGCAGAAGCGTCCGGATTGTGCCCCCCTGCCATGGACAAATTATCTCTTCTTTCTGCCTCTCCTCCAACCACCCCCTCCGCCCTTCCACTCATTCAATTCACCCTCTATTTAAAACCATTTATTATGGGGCAATAATTGATATTGATATTTATGGACATATTTTTAGCCGATTTTGTGCCCTGCCATTGCCTGCGCCCCTGGCGGGCGCCCACCTCACCACCCCCTAGCTACAGCCCTGTTTGTGTCTGCCTTCGAACCCCTGTGAACTATTTCACTGAGGATCCTCAGCAAGCAAGTCAGTGCCAACAAGGGTTTCTAGAAGTAGAATGTATTAAGATCACTGTCCTCAAGCCAGGGATGTTGAAACTGTGCCTGTAATAATAATAATAATAATAATAATAATAATAATAATAATAATAATAAATTATTTATACCCCGCCCATCTGGCTGGGTTTCCCCAGCCACTCTGGGCAGCTTCCAACAGAAAAATGAAATAAAATAATCAATTAAACATTAAAAGCCTCTCTAAACAGGGCTGCCTTCAGATGTCTTCTAAAAAATCTGGGAGCTGTTTTTCTCTTTGACGTCTGATGGGAGGGCGTTCCACAGGGTGGGCGCCACCACCGAGAAGGCCCTCTGCCTGGTTCCCTGCAACTTGGCTTCTCACAACGAGGGAACCGCCAGAAGGCCCTCGGTGCTGGACCTCAGTGTCCGGGCAGAACGATGGGGGTGGAGACGCTCCTTCAGGTACTGTACTTGGTGCCAGTAAGTTGAAAATATTTTTATGCCATTGTTCAATGGCAGAGAACATGCTGTGCATGCAGAAGATCCTCAAAGCACGTGCAGAGTTCCTTTTCCTCAGAACTATCCTCACCACCAAGCATCTAGGATTAGAGGACAGTGCTTTCAATTTGGCCATCTCCTTTGTTGGGAATTGACCACTGAGTCAAAGATTCTACATCTCCACATTAATATCATCAAGTAAAAGAACTTTGAAGGTTTGATCTTTCTTTTGGGGTGGAAAAATCCACTCTAGGGATTAGACAGCTTTTATCCATGAAGATAATATGTTTTTTTTCATTTCTATCAATTTTGCCTGCCACAGAATTCAAGTTTACACTTTCTTCTAGCATGTGAATTGTGTTTTTTTGCTGCTACATTTGCTACTTCTTATGTAAGATCAGAGTCAATTTTTGGCAAAAGCCAACTTGCATAGCTTAATCTACCAATGCGCTCTAAACTGAAATCCATTTTATGGGCAATTCTAACCCATTTTATGGGCAATTTGTGGCAATTATTTAGGTCTACCAACCGAAAATAATGGCTTAGACAACACAAGCATCTCCCCAACAGCCTCTTTTGTGAAGACGGAAGCAAAGAATTCACTTAAGGAATACTCAGAGAGAGTATAGTTAAGTACTTCTCTCTCACCTGGGTGGTCTGTAGTGATTCTTTGGCAGACTTCCTTGTTGTGATTTATTTTGACCAGAGAGAGAGAGAGAGAGAGAGAGAGAGAGAGAGAGAGAGAGAGACTTTATTGTTGCTGTTTGTGTTGCTGTCTTTAATTTAGTAGCTCCTCAAATTCCTTCTTGGCTGTTATTTTACTTTTATGTTTAACTTGCCAAATTGTATACTTTCTTTTATTTTTGCTCATTTTTATTCCCATGCACTTTTTTAAAGGAGACTCTCTTGCCTTCCTCAGCTTGGTCTAATGCTTTTTTCATACCTCTTTTTGTTCTGAGGTGACTCAGAAAACCGCAAGAACCCAAAAGTTATCAAAAACCACCTCCCTAAAACAGAAGTCTTCACATATTGCCTCCTTCAAATAAATTTCCACAGTCCAGAATGTGGCCTTGGAGTTGGAATGGAGAATGCCAAAAGATGTCTGCAGCTATAGCCAGCCATATCCCAAGAGTTTCTAGAAAACTCTAGGGACAAAATCTGCCCCGGGGTGCATGTGAGGAAATGGTAAGCATTGAAAGGGGTTCTCCTCCACTTTCTCCAACCCCCAACTAGAAATGGCTTTTAACCACTCTCAACTCCAACCTGATAATTTCCACCTGCCCAGATTTTAACTTGTCTGAATTAATTTTAAGATGTATTTTAATTAATTGATGTCTGTTTTTATGCATATTGTGTTGTTTTTATGATGTTAGCCACTCTGAGCCCGGCCTTGGCCGGGGAGGGCGGGATACAAATATCATAACAACAACTTCCAAACCATAATGTACTCCATAGAAGAGCCCTTGGAAACTGGTGATAGCAAAGGACAGGACCTTGTAGACCTGTTGCTAGTTAGAATAGGGACTTGACTGAGGGTGGAGGAACAAATGTTAACTTTACCTTTTTACAGTCAGCCAGTTTCTATACATACTTGCACACTCCTCTCTATCTTCCATCCATGCAAGCAGACCCTCCAAGTGTATTTATTTCCCAGGAAAATAAAAAAAATTCCTTCAGTAGCACCTTAAAGACCAACTAAGTTTATATTTTGGTATGAGCTTTCGTGTGCATGCACACTTCTTCAGATACACTAGAAACAGAAGTGTATCTGAAGAAGTGTGCATGCACACGAAAGCTCATACCAAAATATAAACTTAGTTGGTCTTTAAGGTGCTACTGAAGGAATTTTTTTATTTTGCTTCGACTCAGACCAACATGGCTACCTACCTGTAACTATTTCCCAGGGACGTCCCTAATTTAGAGAAGCTGCCCCGGTTTCTGATTTGATCCCAGAATGTCCCACTTTTCCTTAGGATGTCCCTATTTTCATTGGAGAAACGTTGGGTATGGCATTATCTGACCCCCGAGCCGCCTGAAGGCAATCCTGTATAGGGAAGTTTTCTTAATGTTTAATGTTCTATTATGCTTTTATATGTGTTGGAAGCTGCCCAGAGTGGCTGGTGCAAACTCAGTAAGATGTGTGGGGTATAAATAGTAAAATTACCATGATCGAATGGGACGTCCCTATTTTCATCGGAGAAATGTTGGAGGCGATGGGCAAGCAAGAGGCATTATTGGACATTGTGAATACATTCCAGCCACGCAAAAACACTCAAGGAGAGTGCAAAGTGGGGCTGAGGAGGAAGTGTAGTCTGAGGAGAGTCCTGAGGGCTGGATTGAGGGACCTAAGGTTCCCAACCCTTGGGATAGATGGACAAATAGCCTGGCCAGGTATAATATAGGCTATTGTGTTCCCAAATTGCAGCTAGTCCAGAAATTAGCCTCCAGTGTGTTATCTGCGGCAGGCCAGAGGGAACATATGATGCTGATTTTAAGACAACTTTGTGGCTCCCAGTTGGTTTCTAGGCCCAATTCCAATTTCTGGTTTTCTTTAAAGCCCTAAATGGTTCCAGGCTAGGATACCTCAAGGCCTGCCTTCTCACATATAAGCCTATTCACCAATTAAAATCTTCTCCAGATGGTCTGCTCTGGGCTTCCTTACTACCATGAGGTTACAGAGAGTGGTTATCTAGGAGTGGGCTTCAAAAATGGTCCCGAGTTTATTTATTTATTTAATTAATTTAACTTGCTAAATTAAGACAATTTCTGAATTGATTGATAGTCAGTCCTTCTTCGAGACTCTCTCTGATGGCTTTCAGAGGACAAGCAAGGATAGATCTTTTTGTGGGACTTTTAGGGCTCTTTCAAGTGACCTTTTTTTATCAGCCACTTGTCCCACTTTGCTTGTGCAAAGCTTACCCAGAGGTTATATGATGCCCGCTCTTTATTGAGCATTCTTCCTTATTTGTTTGTTGTTATTTGTTATACAACAATGACATGCATCCTGGTGTTCTTATGTGGAATGTATACATCTTCCCATCAATCATTTATCCCACACTTTTAAGTGCATTGCCATGTTACTATCCTAACTACAAATGTCTGGGGTTTTTTTTTATAAAAAATGTGGATTTATTGTGCCAGAGCACTTTAATCCGCTTTAATTACGCACACCTCAATTTCCAGTGTGCAGCTGAGTCGCTCCCACAGAATACTGATAGCTAGAAGGTGACCTTGGAGCTCTTTGCTTATTTTAAATGTTTGAGTGGAACTTCAAATGCTGTCTATACTGATTCCCACCCACCCCCTGCTCAGATTAGCTATGATGTTTCTTTTGCTTGATTAGTCTGTCTTTGACTATGTTTTAAAGCCTGCTCTATGGTTTTTACACATGTTGCTAGCCACTTCACAGATCTTTCCAGTGAAAATTTGGTTTAATAGATAAACCAGTAACTTAAAGGGGATTGGCTGTGTGTGATGCTACATGCATCTCCCTGCAAATTCAGATTTACAGTGCCATCCTAACCATGTCCATTCAGAATTCAATGGAGCACTCCTGTGGGAGTGGGGTTAGGATTGCAGTCTAAGACATGGGAGTCTGTGTAAATGCAGAATGTAGCATGAGGTGGAGACTTCAAAGCTGTTTCACACATTATACAGCAACAAACCTGAATTTGCCACCAAGTGTCCATTCACTGGAATGCCTGCTAATTCAGGCTGCCCGATGAGCGTTGCTGTAGGATAGGCAGGTTTCCAAATACCAAATACCTCAATGACCTTGGCCGTACATGCTTGAATGAGTCATCTCCCTATATAAACCAGCCTTGGGTGTAAGGAAGGGAAAATTCCAATTTATCTTAGTGCCTCATTTTACAGTTCACTTCTCCAGTTTGTGATACTCATATGAAAATTAACACATTTTTACAAAGTAATTTGCCCAATATAATGCATATTTTAATGTTATTTTCACAAAGAGATGCATTTTCACGCACAATTTACCCCAGCATGTGGATTTTTGGACACATTATTTGGCTGGAGCTCTACATTGCAAAGTCACTTGAATTTTTTGTGATGGCTAAGTTTCAGTTCGCGTGCACAAATTTGGCATGTTTACCTCTTAGTGTGAACCAAATTAAATTCTCCCCTATCCCTACACGGGTGTTAAGATCTGCCAGGGAGACCCTCTTTAATGCTCGTCAATCACTGAATAAGGCTGTGCAATGTTGGGTTTTCAACATTGTGGTGTATCGACAACCACACATCGTGGTTTGGTGATATACCGCGGTGTTGAAGAAAGCTGCATTTGCCCTAGCCGGTGAGATGCCAGGTGAAACTGCCGCACCCCAGCGCCTTGCGGGCTTTGAGTCTGCTGCCGCTTGTGCTGGAGCAGCAAGAACCTTGGGGCTCCTTGGCCAAGCTCCCTCTGCCTTTGATGGTATGGGGAGCAAGCGAGCTACCGTACCTTACCCACTTTCCCTAAAAGCAGCAGTAGCCAAGAGCACGGAACTGACAGGTTGACTGCCTTTGTGTGGTTGACTGCCTTTGCCTTCACCTGTGCAGGTGTGCTGTCCCTTTCCTCCGGTGGGGGGTGGGGGTCCTTCACCCCAGGAGAAATGATGCAGCCCGCCCACCTGAGCGAAGTCCACAAGACACAGGGTGCAAAGCCACCATATCTGTGCCTTGCAGAGAGGGGCTGCTGGAGGCTGCTAGCAAGCGCTGGGGCCACCAGCATCAAAGAGCCCCTACACTGCTTGGCTGCCTTCCACTGGAGGGAGGGCTCAGTCGGCAGCCAGGTGGGGTCAGGGATCTCTCAGCTGGGAAGCAGAGGCTTCCCAGTATATTGCTGATGAAACTGCCGCCCCTTGAGTCTCTCTGCCTCCAGCGCCCAGCTAGTTTGTTTCTCCCTCAGCACGCTGGGCGCTGGAGGCAGATGGACGCAAGTGTGATGACAGATTCACCAGCAATATACCACTGAGTGTAGCTGTCATCACGATCTGTCCCCACATACCGATCCGGGGCAATATATCGATATACCACCCAGGCCTAATCAGGAGCTATATACTATGCAGGACTCAAAGTCTCCATAGCGGCACATTGATTTTGGAATTCTCTCCCCTCTGAAATTTGGCTGGCACCTTACTCTCTTTTCATTCGGATGCTAGCCAAAACCCTGGTTAAACTTGACTCAGAGTCATAGAATCATAGAGTTGGAAGAGACCACAAGGGCCATCCAGTCCAACCCCCTGCCAAGCAGGAAACACCATCAAAGCATTCTTGACATATGTCTGTCAAGCCTCTGCTTAAAGACCTCCAAAGAAGGAGACTCCACCACACTTCTTGGCAGCAAATTCCACTGCCAAACAGCTCTTACTGTCAGGAAGTTCTTCCTAATGTTTAGGTGGAATCTTCTTTCTTGTAGTTTGAATCCATTGCTCCGTGTCCGCTTCTCTGGAGCAGCAGAAAACAACCTTTCTCCCTCCTCTATATGACTTCCTTTTATATATTTGAACATGGCTATCATATCACCCCTTAACCTTCTCTTCTCCAGGCTAAATAGACCCAGTTCCCTAAGCCGTTCCTCATAAGGCATTGTTTCCAGGCCTTTGACCATTTTGGTTGCCCTCCTCTGGACACGTTCCAGCTTGTCAGTATCCTTCTTGAACTGTGGTGCCCAGAACTGGACACAGTACTCCAGGTGAGGTCTGACCAGAGCAGAATACAGTGGTACTATTACTTCCCTTGATCTAGACACTATACTCTTATTGATGCAGCCCAGAATTGCATTGGCTTTTTTAGCTGCTGCATCACACTGTTGACTCATGTCAAGTTTAGAAGCTATTAATGTTAAGCAGGTGTAGTAGCTTAATGTTTTTTCTTTCTTTTTAGGGTAATTGTGGGTTTTTTTTGTTCTGCTCTTACATTGCTATGGATTTATGTTTCTAAGACTGCATTTGCTCTTACTGACCCTGAGAACTTTGCCTATAGGAAAGTCTATAAATCCTATGGGGAGGTCTATATCACATATATATATATCACATATATATAATGATTTAAAAAACAAATTAATGTAAAGATGAAACTTGGAAGGTATATGAACAGAGACATCTCAGTCCTGAGGAAGACTCAACAGACTTTTAATTAATTAGGCAGTTGTGCCCACATGGAGCAGAGGCAAGGTAAATTATGCAAAATAATGAAATAAATTCAAAATGTACTAAATTTGCATAATGTCCGGTCCTGCCTGCTTTTGGACTTCCCATATGCATCAAAATACACACAGTTGTACACAGCTCCAGATGATTTAGGCTGCAATCCTGAGAGTAAAATCCTCTGATTTCAATGGGACTTACTTTTGAGTAGGCATAATAATGATATGATACAAGGACAATAAAGAGGAAGAATGAAACCTAGACTCACTCAATGGCCAGTCTAGTGTAAGAAGAAAATAAATGGGCCGATAATAAAATTAGAATGCACATTAAAAGTACATGTCTTTCCCCCAAAGAATTCTGGGAACCATAGTTCCCCCCAGAGCTACAGTTCCTAGCACCAACAAACTACACTTCCCAGGATTCCTTGAGAGAAGTCATGTGCTTTTAATGTCCACTGAAGGTCCTTTTAATGTGTAGTATGGATCTGCCCGACATCCCATCGAGTTCTATGGGTGTACTCTCACATAAATGGGTATAGGGCTGCATCTAAATTTATTGGCTTCAAGGTGGAAGTGGACAAATGTATTAATATCTTGGTTCATGTGAGCATTTATTCAAAAATAAGTCCCTGTTGATAGGGTTGACTTCCTAATCTGATGCCTTGCTAGTATCCTACAGGAAGCTTTTCCTCTCCTCTCTTCTCAGGCTGCCTTTCTTTGACTTCACCATAACACCACCAGATAAACGAAGCGAAAAGAGCTCTTCGAGAGATGTTTTGCAGCAATCACTTGAGCATCTCTGCACAGAAATAGTACATTGAGGCCACTTTCCTGGCTGTGGATCTGTTAACATGGCGGAAGTCTTAAGATCTTGGACACAGATTTATGCAGAAAATATGGCAGTTCTCCACATATCACTTCCCATGTCATTTCTCTCCCCCCCCCCCCCACTTAACCAGCAATCATGTTCAAAATGTGAGACTGAAAATAGTTCCAATGGCTACTGCAAATGACATACTCACCAAAATAGCTAATCTTTTCATACAGTTTGTTGCAGTGAACTAGGTGGTGTTTTTTTAAAGAATGCAAAAAACACAGCGTGTGGGAAAATCTAGTTTTACCGTAGGATAGAATGTTCCATAAAGGGGGTTTCCTGATGTTCATGTTTACCTAACCTCACAGTTATAGTTGTAAATTTGACCTTCTTTGATGATTTGAAAGATTCTCCTCTACTTTTCAATTCACAACCCAATGCATTTACTAGGAAAGTCTAATTGTTTTCAAAAGGGCTTCAAAGTATTCTTAGGCTTGGGTTGTTAGTGGCTTTAAGTAACCCCTTTCCTAGCAATGCCATCAGCAAGTCTCAGTAGTGTTATCCTTCTCTGCATGGCTTTGATATGTAAAAATAAATGACGCTATAGAGATATATTGGGAGCTCCTCAAACCCTATTGAAGAAATCAGAATTATCATTACTGTTCCTGTGAATGTGTCACTTTATTCTCATCTTGGATAGATTTGGGATCTGTGCAGGAAAGCAAAAGACCTACCAGTACAGCCACCTTTGCATTTCATGGCTATTTGCCTGCCCCCCTCTCCAGTCCCATCACCCCTCTTTGAATTCATGTTGTGTACATCTCAAGCAACTAAAACTAATGCTTAAAAGGGGATTCTAGTCCATAAAAGGTTCTCTATGTCAGGACCCAGGTGGCGCTGTGGTAGGACCCAGGTGGCGCTGTGGTTAAACCATTGAGCCTAGGGCTTGCTGATCAGAAGGTCGGCGGTTCGAATCCCTGTGACGGGGTGAGCTCCCGTTGCTTGGTCCCAGCTCCTGCCAACCTAGCAGTTCGAAAGCACGTCAAAAATGCAAGTAGATAAATAGGAACCGCTACAGCGGGAAGGTAAACGGCGTTTCCATGTGCTGCTCTGGTTTGCCAGAAGCGGCTTTGTCATGCTGGCTACATGACCTGGAAGCTATACGCCGGCTCCCTCGGCCAATAACGCGAGATGAGCGTGCAACCCCAGAGTCGGTCACTACTGGATCTAATGGTCAGGGGTCCCTTTACCTTTATGTCAGGAAAGTGTGTTTAGGATTGCAGCCTAAGAGCAAGCCCCATTGAGCTCAAGTTCCACTCAGAACTTATTTCTGACAAGATTATTTTGTAATCATGGTTAAATATTTGCTTGAGTATTGCAGGCTTGCTTTCAGCTGTTTATATTGGGGGTGTCGGGGAATCCAGTTCTGTTCTTGGCCTAAAGTGGAGTATTAAAATCCTACTGTTGTACCGTGCTTTTTCTCCAGTATCTTTCTCCCCCATCAAGGTGTTGGAAGTCTATGGGGTATACACCAGGAGTATTGCAGTTAGGTTGGAAAAGGGAGTGTATCCTCCCCCTCAGAAAAGGTTCAAGAGAGGGATGGCTGCTTGTCCACAATCTTCTCACTTTTTTTCTGGAAAACTGGCCTTGGATTGTTTTAAAGATTTATTTGGCCAAAAAGGTTGACACAAAAAAATTGTTCACATCATTGGATGGCTTTATCAAAACTATGTTCAGCTCTTAATTAACCTGCTGACTGTCTCTACCCAAAACTGCAGGTTTCAGCCAGGAGCTCTGATGCTGGAGACATCTCTTTGGAAATTGTAGGGCTTACTTTCTATTAACAAGGAGGAAAAAAAAAGAAAAAAAAGCCCCAACCCTTTCCATTTTCCAGAAATGGAGGAGCAAAAAGCCCCTCTGCTCCTTTTCTTTCTCTTTCTACTTTCTCCCATGTACTTTCTCTGTACATGGGAAAGACCCTGATTTTAAGGGCAAGCCCCATCACTTCAACCAGGAAATCATCTATTGATTTCATTGTAGTTCACTTCAAAGTTAAGTGTACTGTATTTAATATTGTAGCACTGAGATCATAATCTTGGAAACAATATCACTGGAATCTATGCACTAAATATTAGGGGACTAATTCAATGGCTTTGAGGCAAATCCCACGCTGAAGGCCATGGGACTCAATTGCAAGTAAATGTTCAATGTCAAAGTTATAGTGATACTTGATCAATTTATGCACAGGCCACTCTTTCACTTGGTCTCACAGCATGTTTACATTTTTGGGCTCATTAATTATATAAGAAGACAAAGGAGGTAAAGCCCACCACTACCAGACTGCAGTACTGAATGTAATATTCAAAATATCCTCTGGGATATTTTCTTTAGATTAGAGGATCTAGACATTAATATAGCTAGAAAGGAAGACCAAAAGCATTTGAAGAGGTTTTTTATTATTATTATTCCCATGCTCTTAATTTTGGAAAAAAATCACAAAAACATAACTTATAAAACAATATATATACTGCATCCTCCACAACAGCATTATTGAAACATCCAGCGTAACGGTTACCACAGGTGGGAATACACTGGGAAAGAAGTACCTTGTGCATTTTATATTACGTTTCTTTGTCATCTACAGGTAATAAGTATTGACAGAAAGAAGCAACAAATATGTCTGCAGGAAAACTTCATATGCGTTTTTAATGCGTATTAATAGTTAAGATCATATTTATCATTTTCATAGTCATTTTAGTATTATCTACATTTACATCATAACACCTTTTTAAGATTTCTTGTTTGGGCTCCTTGCTTTTTGTTCAGAGCTGGAAAAGCAAGTCACTTTTTCAAACATTTCCCCCATCCACGAGATTACTATACTCCTTTCCTTTTAAGATGCAGTATCGACGTTTCAGGATAGTCCTTTTCCGTATTTTAAACATTTCTGTCCCTAGATTCTCTAGGAGAATTCTTTCTTAATTAAAAAAAGAGCCATTTAAATAAGGATGAACGATAATTTGATTATCAGGGGTAAGACTTTTGCAAAGGGGAAGGGTTGGGGAGGGGGTTCTGCAAAGTTCCTTTTTAAAGGGATGCGATTTAAAGAGGGATGTTGGGGGGGGGGGATACTGCCGTCTTGGGAGGGAATAAAACGAGAGAGAGGTAGGAACCTTTCCAGCCGCTTAGTGCTCGGCATGGCCGGCTCTCCATCGTTTTCAGCTAAAGAAACACATCCCCATCGAGAGTCACTCATGCACGTGGAAAGCAACGCCGCCCACCCGACGGCCAAGCGCAGGGAAAGGCGAAAAGATAAACAGAACCTCCCTGAAGTGGTTGACCCTTGTCAGGATGACATTTGCTCCGGTTGAGAGTTCCCATCTTTCCATTGACACGAAGCCCCGCCCCCTCTCGCCAGAGTCGCCGCCCCTTCTCCTGAAGCGGCCGGAAAAGCAAGCAAAACCCCGCCCCGGAAACCCCGCCCCTTCCTCCTCCCACCCTCTACCACAAAAAACCCCGCCCACGAGCCGCGCCTTTCTTCGCTGGCGCGGTTTCTCCCCCCCGCCCCCGCCCTCTCTCCTCCCCGCCGTATTTCTTCGAATAAAGTGGACTCTTAGAAGAGGAAGTCCTGTGCAAGTTCAAGTAAACACGCATACAAAACCCGCATCATCCAGAGGAGAACGAAATACATTGCAACTCATCCCCGTGTTTCAGGGCCGGGCTGGGGCGTCGTCTGAACCCCCGTCTCTCTCGCTCTCTCTCTCTCTCCTTTCCCGTCGTCGCCGCCCCGCCGCTGCCGCGCCCTTCCTCCTGCGGGGCTCCCTCGGGCCCCTTCGCGCAGCCGCCGCGGTCCCTGTGCGGAGGCGCCGGCCCGTCAGCTGTTGTACTGGCAGGCGTTGAGGGTGGAGCCGGGGCTCTGCAGGCCGCTGTAGCCGAAGTTCGAGTGCTGCTTGGACTTGAGCCTCAGGCTGGCCAAGCTGGAGTTGCAAGTGTCCCGGTAGACGCTGTAGGGCGATCCCGGCGGGCCGTAGGGGCAGGCGGGCGACGACATGGCCGTGTTGAGCGACGAGCCGCTCAGGTTGTTGAGGCCCGCGTTGGGCACGCCCGGCACGGCCGAGTGGCCCATGGACGACGGCATGCTCATGGAGGGCAGCGTGCTGGGCGCCGAGAACATGGACTGCGCCGACGAGAGCGGGCTCATGGAGTTGAAGAAGGTGAAGCTCTTGGACGAGAGCGGCGCCGGCGCCAGGCTCTTGGCGTGCCAGTAGTTGGACGGGTAGCCCGCGTACACCTCCTCGTAAGGCTGCATCAGGCCGCTGAACTGCGGCACGTAGCCGCTCTTGCACAGGTCCATCTGCTGGTTGCGCTCCCGCTTCCGCCACTTGGCGCGCCTGTTCTTGAACCACACCTGCAAGGGGCGGACAAAGCAGGGCCCGGGCTTAGCGAGGGGTGGCCAGTCTCCACCGACGGCGAAAACGCTGCTCGCCATTCCTCCCACCCACCCACCCACACTGGGGAAAGCGGTTTAGACTCGGGAGAGCATGAGACTCGTCATCTCAGGGTCGTGGGTTCGGGCCACAAGTTGGGCAAAATATTCCAGCGTGCCAGGAGTTGGACTCAGGGATGCCAACTTGAATAAATATTGGCGCGCGGGGGGGGGGGCAAGTCACACCCCACATAATTGATCATTGAGCCTGGATAGCTCAGTTGGTTATAGCGTGGGGCTGATAATGCCAAGGTTGCAACAGCTGCATAATCCTGCATTGGTCCCTAAGTTTACTATCTGCAAACGGGCGTTTAATGCTCACAACCAGCTCTATGATTCTATGATCACATGAAGTGGCGCGCACACGCCATTTGAATTGCAATACCCATAAACCTGGGGGAGGGCTCCCTCAAATATTTTATGGGGGGCAGAGGGCCCCTACAAGTTAGCTCCTGTGGTTGGACTAGATGACCCTGGGATCCCTTCCAGCTTCTGATTTCAATGGCCTTATTTCCCCTGCGCCCCCCCCCCACTTTATTACACGTCACCATTAAGCGGTACAGAAAATTATTAATAGTAATAATAATAATAATAATAATAATAATAGCATAGAGGGCTTCAAAGTTGGCTGCCAGCCCTGCTGCCCTACATTACGTCCCCCTGTGGCATCCGCCGCTACACGGTCGGAGCCTTTTTAATGGGAAGCGCTCAGCAGATGAAACGGAAGGACCCAAGAAGGGTAGTAGCATCAGATTCAAAGTCCGGCTATTCCGGGGATGGCCAGCTGATGGGTGCGCTTCAAGATGTCGTTGGCATCCACTTCCCATCATCCCTGGCCTTTGCTGATGCTGGCTGGGGCTGACGGGAGTAGACAATATCTGGAGGATACGACGTTAGCAATGTCGGAGCTAGTTGCGTACTGGCCAGCCCGATGCTTCCGGAAAGCATCTCCGCTTAACTGAAGCTCGACTAAGATGTCATTTAGTTAACAGCTAATATACTCTCTCTCCGTTGTGGCATCTTCATACCAGATTATGGAATCACTTGGTGGAATTTCTGGAGGCCTATTTTCTGAAAACTAGGAGTATTCTGCCAAATGCTTTGCAAGGGTGCAACATGGTTAAAAGTACAGTAATAGTTGCTTCTGAGCCATTTAGAAAGGAAAAAAGGGACAACCAAAGTAAAGGAAGAAACACTTCGAGCATGTTCAAAATTGCTTTTCTTTCTCTAAAAGAAGAGCTGTCAATGTTCAATAGATTTCTGATATTTCTTTCTCCTTTAACCCCCCAAATATGAAATAAATCTATGAGTTATTCTACAAGCTTATTGCACTCAAATACATTGCTCACCTGATCTAGCAATATAACCCTGGCACTAAAAATAGGTTTGGGGCCACCTTGTAAGGACAGCCTATATTAATTCTTAAGTTTATTGAAGTGGATATGGAAGCATGAAGTTTATTTAGTTTTAATGGTCTTTCATGTTTTAACTTTGTATGTTGCCTTGATGTTTTATGATTCGATAGTATTGAAACACTGTTTAGAAATTTAAAAAATGGATGGCAGAGGGTGACTGGAATGTTAAAAACATGCAGGATCAGCACATTAAACTGATTTTTTAAATTCTCCATTGTATATAGACACCTATGGGCACTGTATATAGACACCTCCATTGTATATAGACACCTACCACTCTCTCAGCCCAACTTATGCATTTGATAAAAGTAAGCTATTGCCTTTAAAAGATTGCACAACAATGTTAGCCTTTAAAACCTGTGGCCCTCCAGATGTTGCTGAATTACAGCTCCCATTATCTCTGACCATTGGCTATTCTGGCTGGGGCTGGTGGCATCCAGCAACATCTGGAGGGCCTTAGGAGTTCCCTGTCCTGGCTTTAAAAGCTGCCATGGTACTTTTGACCATCTTTTTGCTGTAAACTAGCATGATTGCTGGTCTGGATTTTTTTTTAAGCTGAACTGTCACTTGCAATATTTCCCATATTCATGCTGCTCCACTCCACTGGGAAAGCTGTTTGTGGATAATCTATTATGCCAGAGAGGCCATTCAGCCTCCCTTCGCCTCCACCCCCAGCCCTCCCAAAGGAACAACTGGAGTTGAAGTCAATTGAGTAGAGCCAGTAGAGTACAATTTGTTTCTAGGTCTCAGCTAGGGTCCAGTTCCTGTCTCTGGGGAGCAATTATCCTTAAAACTATGGCTGCAAGCCAGTTAAAGAACGTTGGCTTTAAGAGCGCTTTTAATTGATTAATCAGCAAATGAATTGAATATAAATAAATATGCTTATATTCTCAGTCTAGGTGCCTTTCTGGGGATACTGAAGAAAACATGTTGTCCATCTATTTGTGCCCAGTCTGAACTCATGCCAGATTCTAGACTTCCCTTATCTAGTTTTCCTGCTTTCCTTTAAAAAGCCCTGGAGAAAGTTGTCCTAGGAAGAACACACCTCCTCAGAAATGAATTCTGTATCTGCCACCCCTCTCCCAAGCATTATATATTTGAGGCTCCATGCAATAAGACATGTAAGCTGTTTTTGTCCTTGATGTTTTTGTCCTTGCATAAATCCCTTCCTGCAGACTGCTGCTTTGGACGGGCATCCGATTTCTCTCCTCTTGATGATCTCCAAAATTTCAAACCCTCACTTCCTTTCTCTGCAGAGAATTAATGTCCCTTGACCATACTCTTGTTGTGATCAGGCCCTGGTTATGGCGGCTGGTCTGCTTTGTCCAATGCTAACGCTTTTAACAAAAAACACACCCAAAACACCCTCCTTACAGATCATAAAAAGTGGGACTGGGCAAGTAGGTTTAAGGTAAACACAGAGCCAACCACCCCCTACATCCTTCGCCTTTCAATGGATGCAGCATCTGCCTTTGCGTTTAATATTCAGAATTTACAGCTTTGCTGCTGGAGAGCAAAAGGAGGCTAGTTGCTCCTGGGGTTTAATGTAAAAAACGGTGAAAGAGGAGGGGTGAGGGATCTGATGCAGATTTGTGGAAAGTGCATCTTTGGGAAAAGCTTTGAGTTCCCTTTCATAAAAATCCAGGGCTCAGAGAACAGGAAAAGACACCCAACTCATAACCTGAAGCAGGACACAGCCGGATCTAGTTTAGCCTCCTGTTAAGAGACGGCCGATCTAATGGGGAGGTTTGTCTTCCACGTGGTTTCTGCTACAGGTTAAAATATCTTCCCTTGGTGGAAAATATCGGCCTCTGGAACTGACTGTGTTACTGGTGGGTTGTGTGGTCTTTGTACAGGTCCTGGCTAAGGAGAGTCAGGGAAACCAAGCAGATGTGAGAGGACATCACATCCACCTGGCCTCTTAGAAAGTGAGCTCTTCCAACAGAACCCATTTTTCCTTAAGTAAGGTCCTTCCAAAAAGTGGAATGGCTGCTGTGTCATTCAAGGGGGCCTTTCAGACTCAGCCATCTACTTCAAAATTATGCATGTAGCTGATGCTCACCAGTGTCTGAGTTTAGGGGCAACAAACTCGAATGCTACATTGAGAACAGGAAGGCAAATTGTGAAGGGAAAGGGACCAGGGAGGAGGAAGGATCCGGTGTAAATATAAAAGAGGAAACGAAGAAAGGCGACACACTCAAAACCTGTAATTCATTTTTCAGAAGGTGCTTCCAGACAGGAATTTCCTGAAAATGAGGCTAATAGTTTTAATGATGGCTTCTAGACGTTTTAAAGGAAGGTCCTCTTAGCAAATTAAGGGTGGGTTGGCAAAACTGAGTTTTAAGGCTGCTTCTAAATATATATGCATTATCTGCAGAAGGCTGAAGGAGGAGGATAATTGCAATGAATGGGAATGAATTCCCCGAATTCTTCCTCACCAAATGTTCAGCTTGCCCACACGTCTATTATTATTTATTGATTTGTCTACCTCTTACTTGCCAAAGTGGCTTCAATCTAAGCTGTTTACAAGTATAAACGCAATCACAAAATTTACTTGGGAGGAAACCTGATTTTTCTGGCTGCCCCCGAAAGGTTAAAAGCGGCATCTGCAAGCTACGCTTTTATTGGTTTGTTTTGCCCAGGTCTCAGTGATTTAAGTAGGCCAAAGTGGGATTTCCAAAAACGGCCTTTCATTTAGATTTGGACAGAAGTAAGGACGGGGCGATTCCAGCCGAATGAAGCCCTACAAACGGGGCTAGTTCCTAGAATTTGAAGCTACAGTCTTACATCTCGCTTTGGGGGAAATAGAACCCGTGGGGAGTGACACCTTGGCAAGAATTTAGCAAGTGATCCTCAGATGATCCACTTCGGCTGGATCGCGCCAAAACTAGTCTAAACGCATCCTTGCAAAAATGCAGCATATTCCCCGATCCTGCCCATGCTTTGTTTTGGACACACGTCCCATTGACCTCAGGCCTCGGGGTTACTGCTTAAATTTCCTTTACTGCAAAAACGACCCATAGCTTTTTTCTTTTTCTTTTTGCTTGTCACAAGGGCTGCCATTTCCTGCGCAGTTCCCGGGGAATAAGCCGGGGTTCACTTTTGAGGAGACAGAGCTGGCCTAATTGCATTAAATATCAAACCTTAAATAAATATCAAACCTCTGCGGATTTCCCAGTTCTAATAGCCCGATCCCTAAGCCGGTTAAGTGCCCGTTTATTTATTTTTTATTTTGCTTTGAAAATAAATTAGCGGGGCTTCCTTTGCAAGTGCCGCTTGGGGACAAAATATCAGCCTAACAGGGCGATTTAAGCAGACTGAGGAGGTGGCTGAGATCCCTTGCAGGCGTGACTTGAGAGTCACACTGGATTTGGTGTGATTTACCCCCGAGTAAAAGTGCATCGGATCCGGCTTCACCGCGGTTTCAAAAACCCCAAGACTCCAAGCTGACCTCCAGCAAAACAAGCCTTTCCCTTAACGTTTTTCCGTGCTGAGTTTACACATATACCGGTACTCCCTGGTCGCTTCTCCTGCCCCATTGCGGTATACAATACACTTTAGGCTGGTCGCCAGCTGGAGCCCATGATGACGCGGTTTTAAGAGGATGCAAGGCAGAACCATTGAACTGAATGGACATCTTGACATTCGCTTCCGCCCACTGTAGTTATGTCGCAAACTATCCTCAGCGGGGATTAAACGCACCCGCAGCTCTGGCGCTAGGAGGATTCATTCTCCTTACAGTGTAAGGAAGTATCCTGGGCTCATAAATGGGGTGGTGGGGGGGGGTGGAAGATGAGAAACAGAGAGAGAAAAGAGGGTGGAGAGAGAACCTCCAAAAAAGTCCAATAAACTAAAAATCCAAAGTTAAAAACAAGCAAAGAGAAAGTCTAATAAAATACTAATCCTCTCCCTACGGCATGATATTTTTTTCCTGCCAGTTGGGGCAGGAAAACGTTAAAAACAAACAAACAAACAGCCTCTCCAGTTGTAGGCAATAGAGGCGTAAGAGATCAGCTCTGTACGGATTTAGGACTATAATGATTTGTTGACGGGAGCCCAATGCAACTGGCCCTGGTAGCTGAGTTTACTCTGCGGATCCTGTCCGTGCTGCGCTAGCGATTCCTACCTACGCACAGACTTGGAAGTCGCGGATCCTTTGATTTCAACGAAATCTATTGAAGCTAAAGTGTGCTTTGGGGTGTGTTAGAGCTACAAGTTAGGAAATATATTAATAATCAATATAGCCTCTCCTGCCACCCTCAATATTCCCACATCCACAAGGCCCAGTCCATATAAAGTCAACACCAATGGGATTGTTACTCCGATCCTGAACACTGAATTTGTAGTTTCTTTAATTCCAGGGGAACTTAGCGTTTTAGGGCCACGCGCTTGAAATGAACTCTCACCGAAAGCGGGTTGGGCACAGTCAGGGAGACGGAGCCATCCGCTTAAAAAACCAATTTTGTGAATCAGGCTGTTGGCGTTCAAACAATATGTACACGAATATAAGGAAGGGGTGGCCAAAACAAAGCGAAACACAACAAACCAAACCGCACAGGAAATGGGGCCTTTTATATATGGTTCCCTGCTGGTTTTTAGGGATTTTGCACAGCTCTCTCTAACACACACAGAGCAATCTCAGCGCAACATATCAAATAACATTTCATTTCACCGGGATTTACTTTCACGCAGTGGGCACGATCCAGCAACAAACCCTACCTATGTTTAATTTAGAAGTCCGACTGAGCGCTAGGTAATTCACCCTCGCGGATTATGTTTCCTGGGGAGAGTTAAGCAGGTACTTGGCTAGGCCGCTGAATTCAATGTGACCTTCCAGGCCAAAGCAGGGCGTAGTTGCTTGGAATTAAGTCTCAGTGAGCTCAGGTGAACCTGAATCCACAGAAATGCACCTTTCTGAAGTGCTTATTTTGGGGTGGATCGTGTCCAGTGTTCTCCTCCAGGGCAATCCAGCGCAAGCCTCTTAATTTATTTTAAATCTCCGAGTTCTGCAGTAATTTAAGTACAGCGCGCAAACGCCACGTTCTGCCCAGCCAGCACCATTCACAATGCCCAGCACGTGCAAACGAGCGCGGCCCCTGCCTTCTCCTACATTAGCTAAAGGCGCGGTGTGATCGCTCCCCTACGTAGAATGCGTAGACGCCAGAATGTGGGCCGGCGCTATAAAGAGGGCTAAAGAAACGAGGCATTTCAGAGGGTGTCTGTCTACTATTCTTTCCCGCCTCTGGTTTGTTTAAATATGCTTAGAGCTGAAACTTAGAGCTGAAGTGCAGGGTTCTGTCCTGGACGTGTCTCGCGGTCTCACTGCAGTCTAGCATCTAAGGAAATGCGCCAAGGAAACGTCGCGCAAGCGAAGTACCACCCAATGAGAGCGGCCGGGACCAAGACTCCCCTGGGGGGGGGGAACCCACAAGTTCCTCAATTCTAGATCAGACGGCACAATGGTTTTTGTTTTGTTTTGAAAGATCCCTTCCTGGCCCCATGAAAAAGAGCGCATTCATAAAGGCTTTCTACCCGGATGCCTGGGCTCCCTCTCTCTCTCCCCCAGCAATCGCCCGAAGAGAAAATAGATTTCCTGCTTGGTATTAAATGGCTGCATTTAATTAATCCAGGAGAGAACAGTAAATTCTGAAAGATGGCTCTCCTGGCTAAGACCCGCTTTTCCCATGCTACGGAAAAGGACAATGATCTGGGGCAGGGTTTTGTCTCTCTTACTCCCTCTCTTTATAAAGATTATTATTTGTTTACGGCCCAATCCGGGGCATGTTTACTCGGTTGAGCTTGCTCCTTAACGTTCGTAGGATTGCGCCTTCAGCAGTGTAATGGAGCAGTGATTTTGTTTTAAATAAAGCCTCGCCCGCGTTTCTGGAGGCCTGTCTCCCTAGCGGCTTTAAAGGGCCATCGACGTGCCAGGATGGGCGCATTTCCACTGCCACTTTCTCCACCCCTGGGCCCGGTAGGCCCCAGACGCCCCGGAAGGGCTTGGGGCTGATTAGATCCTGCACTCTGCGTATCCTGATTTTATGCGAAAAATCACCTCCGATGCTCCTCCAGGGAACTGGCTTCAGCCCTGTGGTCGCGGCCCGAACTCCCTCCCGGGATTTCCCTCCGCCGGGAGCCCGACGCGCCAAGTTTGTTGCGCGTGGATTCTTTGGTCCTCAGGCGCCCAAGTGAGGCCCGATTCCTCACCTCGTTTACTCAGAAGTGCGCTATGTACGTTTTCACTGGGTTTTGCTCCCCAAATCGCAGCCTCCCCGACTCCCAGAACAACCCTTGGGGTATAGGGTGGTTCCTCAGATTTCCTAAAGCAGGCTTGTAGTTGGAGCTTAGCCGAGTCCACTCAGAAGTAAATCCCGTTTGGTTTCTTACTCCCGAGTAAAGCTGAGGCCACTTTCGTGCGAGCCCGTTCCTCGGGAGTAAGCAGCGAGGCACGCGTCTACGTAAGCAGGGCGAGGAATGAGTTGCGCGGCTCCTACACGATATTCGACGGGGACTTTCTCCTCCATGCAACCCAACTCTATGCACGTTTATTCTGAAGCAAGTCTCGCTGTCCTCGGCGGGACTTCCTTCCGAGCAAGTGGGAATATAGGGCTGCAATAATTACTTTGGTTGAGGAGGTGGCAAGCACAGAACTGATCAGGCCCAGCTCAGCCTTGTTTTCCTGCATGGAATTATGCGTTTTGCTGCCTTCAGTAAAGCAAATTCTCCCATTACTGAAATACTGTCTCTTTTTTCACTACGAAGGAGCTAATTCTAATTACATACTATAGGACTTCCCTCCTCTTTCTGCAGATATTCCTAGCATAAAGTGAAATCGACCAGAGATAGCTTAGGATCTGTAAAAACAAAACACCCTTGGACAGTCCCACCTCCGCCAGATCCCCCGGTTCTCTTCCTCACCTTCCAACAACGGGCGCTTCCTCTTAACCGCCTCCTGCCCCAATCGCTCCCTTTCCTCGGATTTCATCTGGGACTCCTCTATTTGGTAGACCGGTGTCTAAATAAGGCTCAAGGCTGCGCTCCTCTCCGCACAGGCACACCTACCCGGGAGAAGAAGGCCGCGCAACCTCTGGAACAAACTTACTTGGAAGTCCGTCCCCTGGGACACGCACATGGGGGCTTACTTCCGAGTAAAGCTGTTTCTCGACCTGGGAGGCGAGGGCCCAGGAGAGTTGGCGATGGGCTTTTACGGGCTGCCTCGGAGTTGTCTTCAGGCAAGCCTGGGAAGTGGCTGGGTTGGTTAACCCTGGGAGGCGGGCGCCCGAGGAGAGAGCTAAGCATGGCTCACCCTGACTCGGGGCTCCGTGAGGTTGGTCCACACCGCGATCTCCTCCCTCATGCTCATGTCCGGGTATCGGTTCCTCTGGAAAGTGGCCTCCAGCTCCTGCAGCTGCTGGCTGGTGAAGTGCGTCCTTTGCCGCCTCTGCTTCTTCTTCTTCGCCGGGTCATCCACGTTCCCGTCGTCGCTTTTCTGCACGCCGCTTCGCTCCTTTTCTGCAAAGGCAAAGGGCCGGGCATAAGGAGGCGAAATAAAGAATTACAATTAGAAAGCGGGTGTGTGTGTGCAGAAATGTCCAAACTGCTTCTCCTAACTCCCTAGCCCAAGTCAAAGCCATCGAACTCTCCTTCAGAAAGAAATCTGAATGAGGTCTGGATTTGTAGCCCAAATCTTCCTCAAATGCATATTTGCACTAGCACAGCAGCGAGAGCTCCTGGACTGGAACCATCGCGTCTGTTTTAGAAAGCCTCATCAAACACAACCCAGAACCGAGGACTTTCCATTACAAAAGCAAAGGCCAATCAAACCCGGATCCTGACCTAGTCTTCCTTTTACGCAAATGACAACAGCTTTTTTTTGTTTTGTTTTTATAATGGACTTTAAGAGATTCAAGACGGGGAAAACATTTCTTAAAAAGGCGTGGGAAACCTTTACAAGTCATTTCTTTTAAAAAGTCTCTAAAAACAATGAAGAATTCACATCGATTTGTTGTTGTTGTTTTTGGATATTTTCCCAGCAGGCACCAGGACACAAAATATACTCCCCACAAGGGGAACGTTTGAATTTACTTAACCCGAAAACGAAGCCTTTCACACAACTGGGTTAAACTTCTACTTTGGGCATTTGGATTCTGACAGTCAAATGATTTTTCAGTTAGGTAAAATTTAGAACCCTTTCCCCCCCCATGGTTCCTTAAATAAAGTAAAACAACAACAGCAAAAACAAAATACATTTGATCCCACCTACACTATTCGAAAATGGAAATTATTTGAATTATTTTCAGTTTCGAAGTGCAAGATATGTGCACGTGTACACACAAGTTAAGGCAAAACATAATACCTGGTACAAGCTTCTATTGGCACATTACATCAAGACCGGGGCTTCAGTCTAGGACTCTCTGAAGTCACTGAAGGAAGACTTCGAGGGCAAGAGCTCCACTGACTTCAACGGGCAAAATTCAATCACATTCTGAACTCTGCCTCTGACATCCATAGGACTTTCAAGGTGTCATAGGTATGCGCCCTGGAGTGCAAGTATTCTCGCCTTCAATTGACTCGCTTCCGAGTAAATATGCACAGGATCGTGCTGCCTGGGCAGTGATTAAATATATTGCCTTTTGCTTGTTCGATGTCTCCATATTTTTATTCCTGCTTAATAATATTAGTATATCTACTTAAATTATACAACGTTCATTTTATAGCAATACATTCTAGAATGGGGCGAGCGGCGGCGGCAATATCTATGGCTTCTTACTTCTTTAAAAGCAATATAAGAGGAAATACCTAGACAGGTCAATTTGATTTCAGTGAATTTTGTGGTTCACCGGCACTATGGTGCTAACATATTAATGTAGAAGAAACATATTTCAGACCGGCAAACTTTTTCTATCATGCAGCACGATGCTGTACATGTTTACTCAAGAGAAAATCCCAGAGTCCAATTGGGACTTGTTCCCAAGGGGTTGCCTCCTGTGGTGATGCTTTGAGAGCACTAATCATTTCGCCTTAACTGAAGCTATTCAGCTTGCAATCCCTGGCAGCAAATATTAACCACTGAACCTAGCGGCACTTTCTTCCGAGTAGAAACGTTTAGGGTTGGGTTACCAGTGGTCTGTTTTTCTGCATCGATATATTCGTTCATTATTGCAGAGTCACTCCAATTTTACGGGCTTGCAAAACGGTTTTTAAACTCATATTTTACGAAGCATTTTATCAATAGCAATAGACACGTGTGTTAACCGATGCTGATGCGTTGCGCGTGTCTATCGTAGTATGCAAACAGGAGTCCATATGCAAATATTTTCAGGTGGGATTATGTGTACTCCACACATAATCGACTATGCAAACGAAGCAAATATTATGAAAACCACCCATTTTACTCCACAACGCTTTTTTAAAAAGCAACATTCTCCAGATCATTGCAATAAGTTTTAAAACAAAGGGACTATGAATCTCAGCCATAGGCCGTTGTGTGTGTATGTGCAGAATGAGAGCGATTTTGTTCTCACGTACATAAAACTTTGCTTTCTTATTTTTACAGGCTGGTGTCTAACAACATTATTTGAAGTCCCAGTTCTATGGCATTGACTTAGGATCGTCACCTTCTAATTTCTCTGTGTATTGAAACGCAAAAATTGCAATTGATTCCGTGCATAAATATATGTACAACACATCAGTGTTTATGTAATTATCAAACCAAATCAAACCATAGCACAGGATCCATCAAACAGCAAGCTCTTTTCTTCCATTGATTTCAAAAGTGAGATTAAAGCATACACTTTAACCAGTGGGATGTGGGAGGCTACAGAATCTCGCCCCCCACACTTTGTTTGGATCGGGAACTATGTGCCACTCTATAGAGCGAGAAGAATTTCGTGTGCTCCTATCAGTGTGTGTAAGGCACGCACACCACCCATACAAACACGCGCACGCATACACCTCAATGACTCACGCAAACAAGAGTGAATGCGCTTTCATTCGCATCTGGAATGTTTCCTAAATCTAAGGTTTAGTACTGAATTAATTTCCTTGAAATGTATTTGGGAAACGTCGTTTTATGTATCGGGCAGTGGGGATCTGAAAATCCTAAATAAACGAGCTCTACTTCTGCAAAAAAAACCAAAAACAAAAAACCCCCCTCAATTCCCTTTAAGTCACCGATTAATGCCAATCCCCCGCTCTGGCTGTGCTTAAAATGACCCCACCGTTCATCTGGGAACTCTGAAAGCAAAGAGGCGAGTTCAAACGGTTACACGGTTCAAACCCCAAAGTAGTAAATGACCTTATTGGAGCCTGTGATAGCCCTCTTTCCAGTAAGCGGTTTGCAAAGCAAACAAGGCCTGGAACGCACTCGCCTCGTTAAAAGTTTCCTTGGTGGTGTCCAAGCCAGAAACCCATCGCAACCCAGATCCCACCCACTCTAGCTCCATCTAGGCTCCTCCAGTTCGCCATCCCTGGAAAGAGGGTCCGGCTGGCCAGCAGCACAGGGAGAAGATTTCACTTTGGGACGCCTCCTCGAACTGGCAGAGCACAGGAGAGCTGCCTCTGAGAAATATATATGTATATATATTACTATATATACATATAAATTATATACATATAAATCTTTGGAACCGCCATCCATCAAGGCGATTGAGATCTTGGCCTTTGATTTATCCCTCTTGCCCGTTTCATTGCAGGAAAAAAAAAGGGGGGGGGGTCTGCCTTCTCCAACGGGCCTCTGATACAGTTTCAAATCATAACACACATTAGGCTTAATTGGTCTTAGCACATTTTTCCACTTAGAAGAAGTGAGAGGTACTTTGTGCCTTGGCGTGGACTAGCGCGGGCCCTGCTCGCTGAAACGCTTTGGGATTTATGAGCCACAGTTTAGGGGGACAACGACCACTTTCCCACTGCTCCCTCTCCCCGCACCAAGACACATCGACCTTTCAGCATAGGCCCGGCCGCTTTCAAGCTGTCTTTGGGAAAGGGAAAGGAAAAATGAGGTTTATTTATTCCGTGACTTTGCTTAAGGCGCCTCCTTTGCTCCGGAGCTGCTAAAACCGAAGCTCCCTATTATTTTAAGACCTCGTCAAAGCGCCCAGAATCATCGATTTCCGTGGGAAAATCTAGAGGCAATAATGACCATTCCCAGCCCTGTTTTTTGACTGCTTTTGTTACACAAATTAGGTTTGTTACGGAGCTTACGCAGTGTATATACATTCTCGGTATATCTATATTGTGTAGATGGCTGCGTGTGTGTCTTAAAGATCCATATGCCGAAAGTAACAACTGTCTATGCAAAGGAAAACGCACCAGGGTGTGTGCGTGTGTTCGAGAGTTATAAAAAGATACTTAAATTTAAATGAAGCCAATATATATTTTGCCCGGGGAAAAGAGGCTGCGATCCTGTGCACACTTACACAGAAAGACGTGTGACACAATGAGACTTGATCGCAAGTAGATATGTATAAAATCGTGCTGCTGCAAGTCTCAAAGGTTTCTGTAGACCTCCCTTCCAAGAATGCACGCAGTATCCCGGCCATAACCTCTTCCTGTGCTCTTTTAAGCTTCCAGCCCTCCCCCATTCACTTCCAGGTTACAATCTGTCATCGAGGCCTCTAATCGTGGTTTAAGTTTCCCGGGATCTTAACCACAGAGCTCTCGAAATTAAATGGCAAGGCAAGGAATAGGGTCGTATGTACCGACTTGAGGGACAAGGCCTGGGTGTCTGTGACTCTGTTTTGTGTTGAAATAAAAGATAACCTTTTCAGCGGAGGGGCCTTATTATATGCGGGACATCCGCCAAAATTGAAACAGGCAGACAGTTTGGAGGGGGGAGAAAAAGAAATCCGAAAGTCTCCTTAAAATAACTTGAAGCATTAACTTTAATTATACTACGCACGTTTACCTGCGAGTATCAGTATAAGCATCTACACACACACACACATACAGAGAGAGAGAGAGAAAGAGAGAGAGAGAACCACACACCCGTCCCCTTATTTTGGCGTCTTCTAAAAATGATTTTTCCCTTTATAAAGTTATATTGTAACATAACCCAAGTTTTACATGATAGGCAGCCTATGGAATAATATAGATTCTGAATGTCTGGATTTCTCAGTCTTTCTCTCGTCTACTCCTACCCTTCACCCCCTCCTGATTTTTGATGGGTGCTCACCCATTTTGACATGTTGTACAGTTTCCAGGATGGAAAACAAACCCAGCGGAGCCGACATGTTTTCAGAAACGTTCTACAAAAACCGCAATCGGAATGGCAGCTCTCAAATAAATTTATAGCACATAAATTTATGTGCGTGTGCATATATATATGTGCATGCAACGCCAATGTTTCGCTTGGATGTGGAGAGCAATATACGACTATATGCTAGAAAAGCGTTTTAATCCCTCCGCGCCTCTTTCCCTTTCGGTGATTAACATAGTTCAAGTGCATTCGCCTACAGTATTTGGTTAAAAGACAAAAGTCATCCGGTGTATCTTCCCTCGGTAAGGAAAGCAGGCATTTGCCCTCTTTTCTTACGTGACGCAAACAACCCCAAGAACGACGCCACTCGAAGGACGTCAGCCCTTACCTGGGACTTCGGTGTCGGACGATTCGCTGGCGGAATTCTCGATCGCTTCCCTGGCCTCGGACGATCTCTGCAAATGGAAGCTGGAAGCCATGTCGTGGGGCGCCTGGGGAGCTCTCAAGCCGTCGGGAACCCTTTCCAAATTCATCCCACCTTTAAAAGAATCCATAGCAAGAAGAAGAAGACTCAGTTGTGCCCGGCTGTGCCTTCGGGGAGGCGCGCGCGCTGCTTTCCCAAGACGGGGCGAGGGTTATTCCACAGCGGTTGCAAAAGGAGAAGTCTGCTTTTTTGCTTTGCTCTGATTTTGACGGGTTAAATCCACTCGGCTCCGGGCTGGGCTTGGCTCGCTGCGGGACAGGCGGCGCCAAGCCTCGACGGGCTCTGGCTGCATAAGCGGGGCAGTGGTAGCAGCCCCCCGCGCCAGCCAGCCCCTTTGATGGAGAGCAGGGGGGCCAAGCGCAGTAGCAGCAGCAGAGCGCAGTGGCGCGAGGTGGCCGCTGGCGAGCGAGGGAGCTCCGAGTGCGCTGCCCGCGCCCGTAGGTCTGTAAGCTGTCTCGTAGCTCCTCCCTCTGCCGAGGTTCGAAACCTCCCCGTCCCTCCTCGCGCTGAGATGCCTTCCCTTCCACGCTGGGTCGGCCTCAAGGGAGCTGCCTGCGAGCCGGCGGCCCAGGCGAGCGCTCTCGGGGGCTGGCGGCGGGGCGCATTTCTTAAAGAGACCGCGCCGAGAAGGAGCGCTCTCGTCTCTCTCCCGGGTGGCTTGGAGCTGCTCTCGCTCTCTTGCCTCGCCTCCCCTCGCTTAGCTTTAAAAGAACCGAGGCCCCGGAGCAGCCTGGAGCCAATCAGGTGGCTCCTCTTGCCTCTCCATCAGCGCCTGCCTCCTGCCAGGATTTATGGCGCAAGGCAAGGTCCAATTCCAGCCAAAGGGGACCTTCTGGCATTGACATCACCGGAGAGGGGGGAGGAGGAGGAGAGGGGCTGGGGAAAGGTAGATCGCCCCCACCCCACCCCCGCCAGTCTCAAGGAGGTTTTCAAGGGGGCTTTTAACCACATCCTATTGGAATCCACAAAACCTGCCCCCCCCCACTTCAGTGGCATCATACGGCGCCCACTGTTCGGTTGCCAGTGCGCATGCTCCACTTAAAGGGGCTTAGTTCCTTCCTAAGAACTCCCGTCCCAATTTACCTGTAAACGAAGCTGGTTCGAGACGGAGAGGCTGAGCCGCCAGTAAACTGGTCATAGGATCGGCTTGTGAGGCTTTTTGGGGAGGCGAGGGCGGGGATGGGATAGTCCCACCAAATTCATCCTTAAGGCTTCCGTCCCCAAGCTTGGGAGTGAGCCCTACTGAAGACAAAAGGGTTTGCTGCTGAGCAAACCAGCACAGGATTGCTGATTTAAAAAAAGTGGGGGCATGGGATGAGCTCCCAGCACCATTTCGATGCTCACGTGTGAATTTGCTCGGGATTACCATGTCTCACCTTCCCAATAGAACTTTCTGTGCCGATAGGATTGCTCAAGCCTAAACGGCTTTTAGGCACAGAACATAAACCGAAAACCAGCCGGGGGTGTGTAGTTCTTTCGGATTAAATCGCGTTGTGCAAAACGGGTGTGCTATTGCTTAGGGCTCCTGTAAGGTCAAGGGGGGAGGGGGGGGGAAGCACGAGAACGAATTCAGCCGAGTTGCACTGGTTTCAGATAGGGTGGTGGCATGGTGTTCTAACTTCTTATAGGGGTTCGGAGGTCTCTCCGCGCCCCTCCATAAATTTAAGAGCGACGGAGAACATATTTCACCCCTGGATATAAATCCCCATAGAATAATCCAGATACAGTGATACTCAATAGATTTTAAAGAAAAAGCAAATTCAAGTATTCATTAGGACCCCCACCCCTTTTGCAGAATAAAGCACCCCAGCCAAACACTCTCTCTGGGACTGCTATAATTATGGCGTGGAAAGGTTGAACATAAGAAAGTTCTCAGTTTGTTACATATTATCCTTAAATACATCAGTGAAAGAACTTGCCTAGCTTCCTGCAAACTGGCGACCGGGGAGCGCAGTCGGGAAATAATTTGTTTTCATGGGGCAAGAAAGGCAACGCCTTTTCCCCCTGGCCATTTCTGGAGCCTTTGGGCTGAAGGTATAGTATAAGAAGCCATGGCCCAGTCCCCCAGCCAGCATTGCCATGGGGCTGAATAAGAATCTGCCCAATTGTTATTCTTGAAGGCCAGTCGGAGATTTCCTTAATGCGGGAGGTGGATTTATTTGGTTTAAAAGAGAGGCTTTCCTGGCGGTCGTCCTCTTCCACCGAGCGCGCAGCTTCGGGACGGACGCACATGGAGCGGTGAGGGAGGAAGGGGACACCCGCCTAGCCAGCCAGATCAGCCGAATCAACCCTGGCGATCAATGGGGTGACAGATGTCGCAGCCAGATCGCCCTCACATCTAGGCAAAAACAGTTATTACTCAGAGGCTTTTTGACATTGAACTGCAAAAAGAAGATGCCTCGCTTCCTAAGAACTACAGGTGTCTAAAATCTTGGCCTAATCTGGCAGCTGCCCCGTACCTATCCAATATTATCTATGAATCTTATAGATGGGCCTTTTCCAGAGCCCGATTTGATGCGATGCCTTCAGCTGTCTTACACGGCAAATTCTTGCGTATACCAATGGAAGAGCGCCTCTGTCCATGCATGTCCTACAAGGTGGAATCTATTATTCACATTCTTCTACTCTGTGAATTCTATAATGAAGAATGATCACGACTCATTTTACCCCTATTATTCACACCCTTGCAATATTATCTGGAATTCCCCCCCCCAAAAAAAAACGTTACGCAAATTCCTTCTGGAAGACTCTTTGAGCTCAGTATCCTACGCTGTGGCCAAATTCTGCACCTTAGCTATTAAAAAACGTAAATCTCTTTTATTGAATAACATATTATAACAATTTGTCCTGCCCTCCGATGATGATATTGCGGCTACAGTTCTTAGTTAAATTTCTTATTCTTTTATGGTGTTTTATTCCGCTGGACCTGTATTTTAAGTATTGTATATTGACTGTTAAAACCCCATATCAGTTGCTTTTATTGTTCATGTAGAGAATTATGCAGAATTTCTGGTTTAATATGCTGGCTGTTTGCCGTAATAAACATTGACTTGACTTGACTTGCTTTTCTGGTGGGATCCTACCAACACCTGCTTGGGTAAGATGCGGTGCTCCAGTGGCTGAACTGAGTGATGGACTAATTTCTGAGACCCTTTGGTCTCTTTAAAAAGTAGAGCCTTTGGGGAGTTTTCCCTCGTGAGCCGAAAACAGTACCGCTTGAGGATGCAGCCTTTGCATTCCGTGGGAATGTCACCCCGACCTTCCCGTGGTATTTGGATCGCAGCCCACGTGTACTGAAATTCTCGTTCTTCAAGTCAACCGGGAGGCCTATTAGGGATTGCCACAACGTGCGAGGCTCTCATTCCATGCAACTTCGAGAGGACTACTTGGGAAACTGGTTGTGGATTACAGTTTGGAATAATAATCCCTTTTGCTCTTGTGGTTTAAAACTCGCCTCTCGGTTGTTTTAAAACTAGCCTCCTAATCTCGCCTCATTTTGGAGCCCAGTGCCACTTTGGGGGCAGGTTGGATGATGGTGGGAAGGTCGTGGCTGCCACGTGTGTGCGCATGCGTATACATTTTGATGACTCCCTAATGAGTTGTTTACAGATCTGTCGACCACCCTGAATTCACACACACATCTCAGCCCGAGAAGGCAACTTCTGAATCCGACTGCAAGTCCACCGAATATTTCAAATCGGGGAGAGGCTCTTCCTATTCCTACTCCTTGAAATCTCTTCTCCAAACTGGGCTCAAGGGTAGAATATAAAGCCTGGCTCTCCCTCCTCCCACTCAATACTAAAAAAGAGACAACGCCACTTTCAGATCCTCTGGCAACCAGTGTTGAAATGTTTCTCTCCAGGAGCCCGGCTTGGTAGATCAGTTGTGGATTGATGGCTACCTAGACCTAGTTATAATATCATTTGCACGTGTACCATTACTAAAGGTATCAGCGGATAGCAATAAACCAGTCGATAACTCTAATAGAATCTACCATTATATTTATACGTCCTTTAGTTGGCTATATATATATATATATAACTCTTAGTGTTGGTGCATATTAAATTCCACCTTCACCTAGGAAGGGCTCTTGCACAAACCTGGGACTGAGGCATGTAGGCCTGGGGATAGATTCCGCGTCTATACACTGGAGAGTGCTCAGGATCAGAATCTTCCCCCATCCCCTATCACTCTGTCTTGTCTCTCACCTACGCTAAACAATAAATGCAGGCTATAATGTTATTTAGCCCTCTTCTTCTTTATGACTTGTCTGTTGCGGACAGAACATGTATTTTTTGGGATAGGAATGCCGAGTGTGGATGTTAAAGAAAGAAATCTCATCACAAAGAGATCAGCTCAGAAGCTGGATCCTTCCCTGTGTCCTGTTTAAGGAAGCCTCCTCCCCGCCCCCATTGTGGAGCATCCCAAATCCCTCCTGTAACCCTGAAAAAAGGAACACCGGGAGTGCTTCAGTGATGCCAACTTTACCATTTGCAAGCCTAAACACAATTCCTTGGAGACTATTCCACTTGAAAGTAATCAGGAGGCCTTGTTCCAAATAGAAGTTTTTTTGGGTCGAGAAGGCCACTCCTTGCAAGATCTTGCTTGCTTGGCAGGGCTGATGAAACTGTGGTCCTCCAGATGTTGCTTGATTTACAATTCCCATCATGCCTGACCATTGGCTGCCTGGGATGCTGATGGGAGTTGGAGTTTCGCACGATTCTGGAGGGTCACAGGCTCCCTTCATCCCTTGTCTAAGCCGAGTGCCTAAAGGACTGGCCTCCTATGTTGATAGGACGGTCTCCCCAACAGACTGTAATCAGAGACAAACCTCTCTCTCTCTCTCTCTGTGTGTGTGTGTGTGTGTGTGTTTTAAAGGGCTGTGTGGGTTACATAGAATCACGGACAACTATCTAAAGCAGGAGTGGGGAACTGCCCGCGTCACCCCATGCCACTGTCATACCGGGTAGGGTTGTTGGGAACTATAGTTCAACAATACCCGAAGGTTCCCGGTTCCGTCCCCCCTTGAGCTAAAAGGTGTCTTCGTTTCCCAGCTGCCAGGTTCAAAACAGGTTCGATTCGGCCCAAAATACTTCCAGAGAGAAGAAGAAATCTGTGGTTAATCTTCATGCTCCATATTCCAGGGAAATGTCACTGGAGGGAGTTTTCCAAAAAGGGAAAAGGGCCCCAGGAGGTCAGTTTCGGTTTAGGAAACTCCTAAATTCCTGTACTGGACTCTCTTCTTCTTTAATCGCACCCTCCCCAACCAATGTGCAAAAGGAAGACTGGAGAATTGTCTTGAAGAGACTTTTTCCAGACAACCCCAAAGCGCACAGCTCTAACGCTGACTCAGGGCCGCCGAACCACTCCCCGGTTAAAATGGCCCTTCAGCGTTTCACTCTCACTTCTCTTGAAACCACCGACCCACCCACTCGCTCTGAAAGCGCCGATTTCCTTAGAAGCTACTTGTAAGTAAGTGTGCCTAGGATTCCAGCCTTAATCCAACATTCCTGCGTTTTTCAGCTGCTTTAGGCTCGGGTCCTAAACCCACAGCTTAGAAAGGCGCTTCAAATCACAGGGGCAAAAAACTTCCACTGGAGTCTTCCAGGGTGGCCGGGACAACCTTGCGCCGATCGCCCAGGGGGACTCCTGCGCTCTACAAATCCATCAGAACAAACTCTGTGGCCTACACCAGGATCACTCCGGAATCAGGTGCCAAAGGTGGTTCGAGTGTCAAGAAGAGACTTGCCCGGGGGTTGTGTCACCAGAGGCTGCTGGCAAGCCGGATCCACCAAGCTAAAGTGGCGGGTGGGGATAAATCATTCATAGAAGCATAGAATTGTAGAGTTGGAAGGAACCCTGAGGATCATCTAGTCCAAACCCCTGCAATGCAGGAATATGCAGCTGTCCCATATGGGGATCGAACTCAACAGGACCCAGCAGTTTAACTCCAACTCCAACATGGGCTGTGAAGGAACTCAAAGTTTGAGCTCCCCCATGGCTCTGCTTGGAAACTATTTTTCATGAACATAGGATGCTGCCGTTTACTGAGTCAGACCATGAGTCCAGCAGCATCTCGAGGGTTTCAGGAACAGAACGTTCCCAGCCCCACCTGGAGATGCCGGGGATTTGAACCTGGGACCTGTTGCATTGCAAAGCAGATGTTCTGCCCCTGAGCCACGGCCCTTCCCTAAGTGGTGCAATGGTGCGGATGATCTGTTAAACAAATGCACCGCCAGTGACCAGCATTCTCTGCCATCGTTATGACGGTTTCTGTTGACAAAGCGCAAGGGAGCTTTGGGATGGAGCTCTCAAAAACACCCCACTGGGGTATTTATTCTTTTATTATCTGCGTCTCTCCCTCCCCCCGGGGTCCAGTCCCAAAACTACGACCTCTGGACTGTGTTTTAAAGAGACAAAATATTTGCCTGTGCTGATTTCAGATACAAGGAGCCCAGTTTGTTTTGTGGGGGGATGTGTGTGTGGATTGGGAGTGGAGTTTTCCAAAATAAAATAAAAGACAAGCGCTCCAGAAGTCAGTTTGCTTAACCGAAACTCCCAAAGTCCACGGCAATTTCGTCTCCTTGAGTTAATCCCCTCTTATCGCCCCTCCAGCAGCAACGTATGGCGAGAAAGGTGTGAAACGAAGCCTGGAGATTTGGGCTGCACAAATGCAACCTGCCCTTTCTTTCACGAAATCCAATTTTCCTCAGAAAGGATGCACCCTAAATCAAGAACATCGATTTCCCCCAAACAAACTACGTCTCGAAACGCCTTCCTCCCCCGATTCACGCCGGAAGCTAGTAGAAAACACAGCTGGGTTTATCCCATAAGAGGCTTATCAACAGAGCAAGAGTGCTGTGGCACCTGGAAAACGAACTCGTTTCTTTGAGGGCATGCATTGAATTCGTCACATAATCCTGTGTTATAATTAGCGCGCCATCTTGTCTCCTGTGTCAAGGTCGACCGTGTGAAGCCACAACGGGGGTCCCTAACCATGTTCGGTGCGTCTTTGGCTTCGCATGCATCCCCCACACAAGTTAAGGGTCAGCGGATGTAACCTCCAAGGCAGGCTCATTTCGTTTTGGAAATGAAACCCAGCATAAAAACACAATACGTTCTAATCTCCCCACCTCTCATTTATTCCCTTTTTAATTTAAATTTTATATTAGTTTTACAAAGGGATAATCGAGGCACTGCTTGGTTCCAAACTATGCAGAACCCCTCGCTTTCTGATCTTCCATGGTTATGGCAAAGTGCCATTGAAACAACTACCCATGAACTGGTTGGATCAGCTGGGAAACGGAAGTTACAGAAACACAGGAAGCTGCCATCACACCACTGGTCTGGCTAAATCAGTATTGCCTGCACTGGATTGCTGCAGCTCTCCTGGATTTCAGGCTCTACACGGGGTTTCAGGTGAGAGTTTTACTTACTTCTTTAATATCCCCCCTCTCCTCCAAGGAACTCAATATGGCATACATAAAGGTAAAGGGACCCCTCACAGGTCCAGTCGCAGACGATTCTGGGGCATAGCTGCCAAGTTTTCCCTTTTCTCGCGAGGAAGCCTATTCAGCATAAGGGAAAATCCCTTTAAAAAAGGGATAACTTGGCAGCTATGTTCTGGGGTTGCGGCGCTCATCTCGCATTATTGGCCGAGGGAGCCGGCTACAGCTTCCAGGTCATGTGGCCAGCATGACAAAGCCACTCATGGCGAACCAGAGCAGCTCACAGAAATGCCGTTTAGCTTCCCACCGGAGTGGTACCTATTTATCTACTTGCACTTGACCTGCTTTCGAACTGCTAGGTTGGCAGGAACTGGGACCGAGCAATGGGAGCTCACCCCTTCGCAGGATTCCAACCGCTGACCTTCTGATCGGCAACCCCTAAGCTCTGTGGTTTAGACCACAGCGCCACCCGCGTCCCATATGGCATACATACTTCTCCCCATTTTGTCCTCACAACTACCCTGTGAGGTAGGTTAGGCTGAAAGCGAGTGACTGGCCCAAGGTCAGCCAGCGAGCTTCATGGCTGAGCGGGAATATGAACCCTGGTCTCCCAGGTCCTAGTCCAGCACTCCAACCACTACACTACGCTGGCTCTTTTCTCTATCCACCTGGAGATGCCAGGGACTGAAGGTGGGACCTCTTGCCTGCAAGGCAGATTCTTGACGCCTCAGCCACAGTCTGTCCCGTGGTATTGACAATCAAATTGTAAAGAACATTCATCTGAAATCTAAGGAGATAATTTTCCAGTGTCTGTGTTTATCACTGCACAATGCATGAATCAGTAAAAATCAATGTTTTCTCTTAATTTGCTTGCCGGTAGAAATATGATTGAATCAACCACTTTTTTAAAGAAAAGAAAAGAAAAATGGCATGTTGTGGTGGGGAAATGACGAGTCTCCAATCTAAATCAGAGGGTCGCAACTCATTTGCTGCAAAATCAACTTTGACAGACTTCACAGAAAATGCTCCAGAGCAAGCAACCTGAGACTTCGAAGTTTATTTTCTTGAGGAATGCCCTCTGCATTGTTCCACTGAAAGTTAACACAAAGGGACTGAATTGCCCTTATCTCTTCTTCAATGATCAGCTGAGTGGACTGGGAGGGAGGCTGCAGTTTGTGTTTAGAAAGCCTGATATGGGAAGCTGCTATGGCAAAGGGAGACAGGGTTTGTGATAGTCACAGAAGATGGCATTTGGGCAGGTGCAAAGGACAAGGAAGCTTATCTTCTCTCTCTCTTTGCAACTTTTGCAAAAAGTAACTGTGATTCCTGTTACCTTTCAACCATGTCATCAGAAAGCAATGAGAAAGATTTTGAGTTCAGCATAACTTTTATTTGGGTTGGATGTTAAGCAAAAAAGAATAAATGAGTTCTAGTTACAGGTAGGTAGCCGTGTTGGTCTGACGTAATCAAAACAAAATAAAAAAATTCCTTCCAGCAGCACCTTAGAGACCAACTAAGTTTGTCATAGGTATGAGCTTTCGTGTGCAGGTATCTGAAGAAGTGTGCATGCACACAAAAGCTCATACCTATGACAAACTTAGTTGGTCTCTAAGGCAGTGTTTCTCAACCAGTGTGCCTCCAGATGTTTTGGGACTACAACTCCCATCATCCCTAGCTAGCAAGACCAGTGGTCAGGAATGATGGGAGTTGTAGTCCCAAAACATCTGGCGGCACACTGGTTGAGAAACACTGCTCTAAGGTGCTGCTGGAACGAAGAATAAATGAAACAGAGGAAAAGAGAAAATAAGAAGTTCCAGGGTATTTTGCAAAAGGCCCAGTTCATAATTTGTTTAAAGTTTAAAGTTAAACAACTTGGGGCTCTCTAACCAGGTCTGTGGCATACAGTTTTTGAGGCCATGTGGATCTGTTAGGGGACAGAGTAGGTAAGAGGTGGAGAACCAGTGGCCCTCTGGATGTTGGTCTCCAGTTCCTATAAGCCTCAGCCATCATGGCCAATGGTTAAATATGATAGAATTTGCAGCCCAACAACTTTGGGAGGGCACCAGGTGCCACACTCCAAGGAGCTTGATTATCCAGTGGTGTGACTCAACCTACCTTGCAGGGTTGTTGTGGGGATTAAATGAGGGGGCTCCAACATACACCACCTCTTTAGAAGAAAGGTGGAATATAAATGCAAAGAATAAATAATGAAATAAATAAACAATGGAAGAGGCAAGTTTTTCTAGGAACATAGGAAGCCACTTTCCATCAATTCAGTCCATTGGTCCATCTAGCTTAGCACTGTCTATACTGATTGGAGGTGCTCTCCAGGGCTTCAGGTGGGATTCTTTTCTGAGCCATACCTGGAGATGCTGGGGACCTGCTCTGCTGCTGAGCTGCATCCCTTCCCCTTCCTCTAAGCTTCCTACAATTATTTCATCATCATCATCATTTTATGATTTATACCCGCCCATCTGGCTGGGTTTTCCCAGCCACTGGGTGGCTTACTGAAAGGATGACAGTCTTCATGGAATCAGAACTTTTGTCTGCCTAAGGTCACTTCTTTTTACCACATCTATTAATACAATTGATATGCCATCCCTTATCACATGGGAACCTCAGGGCAGGTCACAACATTTTAAAATACAACCGCCTGTGCCAGAGAGAAAATAAAATGCAATTAAAATCAAAATCGCCAGTCCCTGTATTAAGTATTACAATCAGTAGTTACAGGGTCCCACTGGACTCCTTGATTTAATAGGGCCTAGTCAGTAGCCAAAGCAGCCACCAAAGAGGAACTAACTTTCAGCAACTAAGGGAGAATTACAGTATTCGAAACCACGACCTCCTGTGCCAAAGATGCAACAGCTCAGGGTCTTCTGGCATAATTGCCTTTAAGTGTTGATACTCCTGCAGCCAATTTAAAACCAGCTTCAAAATCATAGCCTGTCCAACGAGGCCTGGAGAATTGCAGTCTTGTAAAGTGGCTCGGCGCTGATCCCACCAGAACAAGAACAGCCCCCACAGTTCACTGCAGAACCATCTCTTCGAATGCAAAGTTCTGCAGGATGTTTGAAGCCAAGAGGAAGATCCATCGACTTCTAACTATCCTGTTCGCCCTCTCTCTTCCTCCCTGACCTATTTCGCAGCCTGACCCTTTGATATGAAACTCTTTGCTCGTTTCGAAATAGCATCTGTTTAACACCAAACATTTATTTGGAACACTACTGATTCTATGCAGCGTTGCTTACTCTCAAGGAGCGATGCTCACGAGTCACGATCGAATGTGGCTGCCTGAGTTTCCTGGCCAGGAAAACGTTCTCATGGACTAAGGGAGTTTGTTTCCAAAAGAAGCAACCCCTCATCCTCAATGATCCCCTTCTGGAAATCAATTTCTTTTCACTGAAGGGAATTGGATGCGTGAGCCACAAGGCCTGGTGGTGTCTGAAATCCCCAAACTGCAAGCAAATGATGGGTGCAGATGCATATTTGGGGACATGGGAAGAGGGCTGCCTTGATGTGGGCCTGCCCCACACAGACGTCCATAGGCACAGATCAGCTGTAACGGGGAAAATAGGATTGAATCTCCGAGTGCGTAAGAGTGATATTTTTTAACTGGGTGCGTTTAGACCCCCTGTCAGCTCTTGCAGAGGGATCTGCTCTGAATGAAATCCTCGATCCCTTAAAAGAGCGGCGCCCAGTGCTGGGCTCTGCCAAGCAACTGGTGCGACTCTGCAACCCAAAGGGTCCCCGGCCGGTGCTCGGCGCTCGCTCTCCCCTCCTGGCGCCTTTCAAATAGATCCGTGTCAGCCTGTCATCTTTTCCGAGCGCGGAGGGGCATCCGGAGGCATCCGGTTGGTGCCAGCGGAGCTCCTGCTTCCCTCCTCTTTGAGCTGTCAAAACTTACACCAGCCTTTTCCATTGCAGAGAGAGAGAGAGAGAGAGAGAGAGAGAGAGAGAGAGAGAGAGAGAGAGAGGGAGGGAGGGAGGGAGGGAGGGAGGGAGGGAGAGAGGAGAGAGACCCACCCGTGGCTTTCAACGAAATCTCCCAGCGGAGCCTCCGGGGTTTGTGGCTTGGAGAGATCTTCCAAGCCAAACAACCAAACAACCGCCGTCGGTTGGTTAGCAGCCTTAGCCGAGTGGAAAAACGACCGAGGCAGCCTGCGATTGTCACCGCGGTCGATCTCAACCCGTCTCGCCTCTCTCACCAGCCAAGAGCAGTTTGGTGCGGCGGAGCTGGGAACCAGGAGGTGGCGGGTTCGAATCAACAAGCGACTCTTGTTATCTCTAGCCAATAGGGAAAATGGAGATATTGGCCCACCTTACAGGGTTGTTGTCGTAAAAGGCGGCTCACGTTATTAAAAACATGACCGCCGATCCCAAATGTGTCTGCCTTGCTTTGGAGGCCGTCTGTAGCTTTCGATGGGGCTTGCGAGGAAGGTTTCACACGCATTCCTAAGCATATTTGGGAATCAATTCCATAGCTGCCAAGTTATCCCTTTTTTACAGGGATTTTCCCTTATGCTGAATAGGCTTCCTCACGAGAAAAGCGAAAACTTGGCAGCTATGCAATTCCCATTGGTTTCCTTGGGATTTTTCTTCCAGGTCAGCATGAATAGGATTACAGGATTTCCTCAAGTGGCAGTCTCTTTTACGAATTTGTAAACCCACTACAGTAGATGGAAATTTATTGTAGCTAACCAATGCTAGTCCTGCTCACTATGGATGAGCACCACTAATTTGCCTCCACTTTCTTTAATGTCTCTACTTTTCGTTGGATACAGCCCATAACCTGTATTCTCCCATGCCATTTCATCTGTACAGTATAAAGTAAGGGGGTCCAATGAAGTAGTGGACCTTATCTCTTGTAATATGTTTTCCCACTCATACTAGTTAGTATGACGGAAGAGCGCCGGTTCAAATGGAGGAATGGACGGAGAGGATGTCAGATGAGCAAGATTTCATTAGTTAAACGGTTCTGATAGCTTTGTATTTTTCCCCTTTTAAAGCAGAAGCATCAAAGGACGCACACTCACTCAGGATATAAGTTTCAAACTGGAATTGCGACCATATAACGTGTGTGGACGTAGGATCTCAGAAATAAAGGCCTTACAGAGACCTGTCTGGTTGTTGGTGCTCTTATTTGAGTCCACAAGAAACATCTAACCCACTCCTCCAAATATTTCGCCAGTAGAATATAGAGATTGCAAGTTTGTGCTAAATTAATCTCGCCGCGTAATTCACGGTAAAGTTATGTTCAAATTGGGTTTTCTTCTTTAATCCTAGTAGGTTATTTTTTTTAATTCTTATTTAATTAGACGCTCTTTCTGCCCCACGTGTCTATTATTTGGAAGCTGCAGCTGAAGGGTGATGTCACCAAGCTCCTTTAATGCATGGGCATGACGTCACAGGCTGGAACAAAATCCCGGTACAGCGGGCTCTCAACCTTGGCGCCCTCGATAGCGTCCACTTATCGTCCTATGTCAGGACGTCTTGAGGGGGCTGGCTCGATTTTCCACGGGGAAATTTTCCTATGAATGCGTGGGACGCCTTATGAGAAAGTGTGCTAAACCGGAGTGTTTTTTCCCTTATGTTATTATATTTTTATTTATTTATTAAATTTATATTCCGCCCTCCCTCCTAAAACTGCTGAGGACCGCAATGACAGAAACCATAAAACAATCAAAACATCTGAAAACAGTAATCTAAGAGCCATTCCAATGCACATATTTCGGAGAACAAAAAAGAGGACACATTTGCCGACTTCTACTCTTAACTATGGATTGCAATGACGACTCTCATTTGACATACCCATGAAAAACAGGACATGTCCTGTAGATAGAGGACATATGGCAACCCTTAAAAGCTTCGTCGTCGTTGGCTTGTTCGGGAACAAGTACTGTACAGAGCAAAGAGTCAATTCTAGGAGGATATGGTGGGGTGAGGGATGCAGAGCCTGTATCTAGCGAAAGGGGTCGAAGAGGCTTGGGAAGGCCGAACACAGGAGGCAAGAGGCTGGGAGTGAGCCAACAGGAGAAAGGAGAAAGATGGGCACAGATGGGGAGGCAGGTGTCGGAGATGCGAGCCCTGCGCATCATTGAGTGTGTACTTAGAGGATGAATGAAGACGGCAGGAGGGGGCCTTGGAGCCATAGCTGCCAAGTTATCCCCTTTTTTAAGGGATTTTCCCTTATGCTGAATAGGCTTCCTCGCGAGAAAAGGGACAACTTGGCAGCTATGCTTGGAGCACACCAACCTGGTGGGCGGAGAGAGGCTGGGGGGAGAAGGTCCACCAGCTTGTATTTCAGTAGCACTTTCTCTGTTAAAGACTAACAAGAACATAGGGTCAGACCTATCTAGTTCAGTATTATCTACACTAGTTGGCAGCTACTCTCCAGGATTTCAGACGGGGGTTTCTCGCAGCCCTACCTGGAGATGTTGAGAATTGAACCTGGGACCTTCTGCACGCAAAACAGATGCCCTGCCATTCCCCACATTAATCCTATGCCCACTCAGTGGATTTAGGATCGCGCTGAAAGACATGGGACGCAATCCTAAATCACTTGTGTGGGATATCTAGATAGAGCAGTCAAGTCCAACATGAAGTCGTGTCATTGAACACCGTGGATCTTTCTCGCACTGGCTCAGCTCAATGGCGCAGCAAGGTAATTTAAGGCTCTGGATTGACAGTGAAACTCCATACATGACTCTTCAGAAGTAAACTCCACCGAACTCAATGGGAAGTGTATAGGATTGCAGCCTAAACTGCTTTAGGGTTGTTTTTCCTCAGATGGCAGACTAGAGTGTTTTACTTCCCTGACTTGATAGGCCAGGCAGGCTGCATTTGGGGGCCCTGCTACTGATTCTGCCGAATGGGACCCTAGACCTCTAGAGCCCCGAGACCTCTGCCCTGACAGCAACACGGGTTCCTTACTCTGATGGGGCGGAAGCAGATTCTGTTGGAATCGGCGCGGGTCTTCCTCCCAGAGGCAAATGGGATTTGATTCAGGGATGCAAGCAGGGTTGTGCGTTAACAACAGCAGTGCAGTTCTCACTTATCTCTCTCGTGATTATTAAATCCAGATTTGGTGACTAGGGGAAACAGCAGCAAGGGCGGCCTGCGCAGCGGAGCCGACCAGCGAAACCGTTAAGCCGGAGTACTCGGCTTGTGCAGTTCCAGCCAAGGCGGCATAAACCGAACAAACCAGTCCGAATTGAACCAGATTGTGGGTCAGAGCCGCGCTTTAAAAGGTCAGTGCAACCCAGCCCTCGCTTTCCTGAAAGGTCTGAGGTTTGTTTGCGTTCAAGGAATTCCAGCAACCTTCCTACTGAAGACCGAAATTACCCCTGAACCGATTAACTCTTTGCTTCCTACGGCGACCACACATCTGAAGGCCTTTTCCCCGGCAGGTAACTTTCCTTTCACGAAAAGTGCCAAGGTACTTAAGTGGAAGTGCCTTTTAATGTGTTGAGGGTCCCGGTGTCAGAATGGTTGCAACGGCCCATCTGCAACAATGCTATCCAGAAGCAGGACCCCGAGCCTGACATCTTATACACGCCTCCTCAGACTTACTCCCAGGAAAAGGGATTGCAGTCCAAATCTGCGGCCTTAAACGCATTTATTAGGGAGCAAGTCCCTCTGAACACAATGGGACTTGTTTTATCAGTGAAATGCAGAAGGTTGCGCAGTAAACTTCTACACGACTTGTTTTCTTTCCCGAGTCTGGGATCAGGCTAGAAGGAGTTCCTCCAATTAAAACCTGGCTATAAATCCGGATCTCCGTCCAAATTTCGAAGCTGCAAGCAAGTTCGCTTGAGTTGAAAATGCAAGGAAATGTGTGATTGGGACGCAGTATGTTGGTCTTGCGACAACGGGACTGCACCGTTTTTTACTACAAGCCTCGTTCCTACAGGGAGGTTTAAACGTCGCAAGAAGCTATTCCCAAATGCCTGCATTCCCCTGGGAACAAAAATGTGCTCCGGACATAAAGCATCTGTTCATCACAACACACTCATGAGAAGGCTGAAATGCGATTGTAAATCAAGCTTCCTACCTGGCCATCAATCAATTAAAAAACATGGTGCAAAGGTATTTGTAGTCTATAGTTCAAATGCCAATGGTGGGACGTAGTGGCTTAAAAGTGGTACGTACGTGTGAAACGCGGTTTGGGGTTTCCGGATGGCGCTGCTTGGAGCTGTTTTGAGCCAAAATTGCGGGAGGTTGCACATAGGCTTCCCCGCCTGACCCCCGCCCCCTATCTGTCTACAAGGAAAATACCTAGAGTTGTTGATCTGGATCTGTACGTCCAGGAGCGCTCTGGATCCGTATGCCTATATGTTTGTGGGTTTTTACAATAAAGTCTAGCTTGGTTGTTTTGCGACGGCTAATTTCTCAGTTGTTTTCTAATGTTCAAACTAGCAGCCCACAATGTGTGTGTGTTTAAAACTTGATGGTTCATTTTTAAAAGAAAGTCTCCCCCCACCTTTTACAGCCCAATCAATAAACCAGTTAAGTTATAATATAAAGCTGATTACTAAACAGGGCATCATGCACAGGACAGTAACCCTTAGATCTCACTGAAAAACCACCTGGCAGCAAAATGTGGAATTCCGCCTCCCCCCCCCCGCTCGATTTTCTGCAGGTTTATTAGCGCTAAACAGAGTCATGTTTCGCCGATAAATTATTGAAAATCGTTAAAGAGTAAGTGACACCGTTTCCTCTCAAATTCCAAGGAGAAGCCTATTATAATGAACTACTAGTTCTGACGCACAAGCTCCACAAACGCTCCTAGGACTACATGGATATTAGTTTGTGTTTTTTAAAACAATAAAAAACTCCTTATTTCCTCAGACTTTTAGCAAGCAACATTTTAACTGATTGATATTCCCAGTCAGTCCATCGTGCTTTCAGAGTAGGGCAAAGCGTTGGATGGCTGCATGAACCTCAAGGGTGAGATTTTGGTCTGGATACAATCTAAGCGCCCGGAAGAGGGCTGAGAGCAATCGCTGGCTGATACAATCGATTGACGAATTCACACGCGCAAGTTAGTCAGGTGGCTTTAAATGGGACTTGAACTGGACCTTGAGCCGGTTCACTCCGGCAAGCAATCCTGTGCCCTGGATGGGCGTTTCCCTCCCCGGCAGGAGTATTGCGTTGCGTTGCCCAAGACATTGCCAAGACCAACTGGGTTCCGTAAGAAACGCTTCCACCCAAGAAAGGAGAGGGAGGGGGAATGAGCAACTCTCGACAGAACTTGTCCAAATTGTTATGCTTTATGGACAGTTACTGGGGAGTAAATTTCATTGGATTCAGTGCGACTTAACATCCACATTTTTTAAAAAATGTACAGGCTCGGGATGCATAATGAATAACAAGGTAAGCCTATAGAGACCAGCTAAGTTTGTCATTGGTATGAGCTTTCGTGTGCATGCACACTTATTCAGATACAGTACACTGAAACAGACTTCTGTTTCAGTATATCTGAAGAAGTGTGCATGCACACGAAAGCTCATACCAATGACAAACTTAGCTGGTCTCTATAGGCTTACCTTGTTATTCATTAACGGCAGACCAACACGGCTACCTATCTGTAACTAGAAGGTAATCCTATGTATGTCTACACCGAGGTAAGTCCCCCTGAGTTTAATAGGACTTTCTCCCAGCGGGATTGCAGCCTTAATACGGTATATAATTCATTGCACAAAAATACGTACGGGTGGATGGCAAGTTCTGACAAAAAATCTCGTTGGAAGACTTTTGGACGTTGGTTGACTTGGGACTGTGCTCTCTCCCGTGGAGGAAGCAGAGAGTTAGGAAATTAGGGAGAAACATTTATTATTATTATTATTATTATTATTATTATTATTAATGCAACTTGAGACCCCTCATTTTCAGACTCACCAGCTGTACTTCGATTTGTGCGGTGCTTGCCAAAGCAAAATATGCTCCAAGATTTCTATGGAAAATTTGTAACTGTTTTATCAAGAAGACAATGAGACTTTGTGGGTGGCGTTGAATGATGTGCCCATTCTCCTCTTCCAGACAATAAGCAAGAACAATAGCCATTTCTATCTCGTCAGGAGAGATAAGTTCTATCTGTACAAGAAGCTGCAGCTCGGAAAATGGCTGGAAGGAGCGGGAGGAGGGACATACTAAAAAATTGAAAGGCAGAATAAAGCTTCAAGCTGTGCTTGAGTTGGCCCACATTATTCTGTTCACTATTAAGGCACGCCTTTTACTTTTAAACTAAGGCTTGCTTGGCTGTTATTTTTAATGATTTTACAGAGCGACAAACAAAATAAATACCTAAATAAAGGGTTCCTGCCCCAAGGATCTTACAATCTCTATTTTGCCAGCAGGAAGACAACTGCGCAAAAGGAAGAGAAGCCTTCTAAAGTTATGGATATTTGCATAGGAGTAAGCCTTCCTAAATGTATCGAGCTACTCCTTAATTTACTCCTTAAGGACAGCAGTCTTTATTTTACCTGTGCCTTTACATAATCCATGGGTGCAGCCAAGGGTGGGGCAGGGGGGCAGCTTCCCCCTAGATCAAGTAAAACAATAGAATCACGTCGGTTCTGCCCCCCCTAACGAAAGTCCTGCCCCCCATACCAAGTCCCGCCCCGCCAACAACCCCGCCTGGCTATCCCATGACCTAATCTGAAAAAACCTGTTGTAAATTATTCTCCAATTGCACTCATAATCTTAAAATATGGGACACGACTCGCTTTTGAGTCCTCTATTTTCCCCAAGACAGTATTAGACAGGCCCCTAACAGACCACTCTTGTGCATGTTGACTTCGAAGTAAGCCCCGTGGGGATACTCCTTAATACATTTTCTTAGGATTGCACTGTGCGTCTATCCTGATCTCAGGGTCATAGAATCGTAGAGTTAGAAGGAACCCAAGTGCCATCTAGTCCAACCCTCTCCAATGCAGGAATGATATACCTTGTAAGCAAGGCATCAATGTAGCTGTGTCCCTTTCTTGGTCTTCCTCATTTTTCGTCCATTTACATATAAATGTGCATGAGATCAATCCACTTTGTTTGTACACAAGGAATTCGGATTAACTGGTTTGTCTGCTTAGAGCTGTGGAACCGAAATAATGAAACCAGGAAGGAGGTGGACGCAATGATGCGCCCACTAATGGCGTAGGATTGGACGCGACTGGTACGTGTTGAATTCATAAAACAAAAGGCAATTGTTAAAGCCTTAAATAGCCAAGGAAGACCTCCGCGTGGTTTAAATGTAGTTCCTCGCATGCATGCAAAGCACTGCACACAGGGGAGGGTGAGCGCCAGCCACGTCTCACCGAAGCCCGAAAGGCAGGAAACTAACCCCACGGATTGCCACGAGAGTCTCTATCGCGCGCACTGAAACTTAATCTGTCCCGCGGGGGGGGGAGGGGAAGAAGTTCGCATCCCGCGCCACCAAACCCAGGAGACAAAGACACTTATGCGAGCGCCGCGACAGCTCAAGACGCCCATTATCTGCGGATCATTATCTGCCTGCTTTTGCCCGTCAAGGAGCGCTCCATGGGGCGATCGGCGAAGTCGGTCCAAATCTTGCTCCCTTTTAAATCTGGAAGTGCGTCCCCGTGGGGAGGGTGAAGCGGGACGTCATTCCCAGCTAGCCTTGGAGAGGACTGCAGAGCCACGCCAACCAAGGGGCAGCTATCCGATTCCCGACCTCATACGTGCTGCGAGGTATAGCTGATCCTCGAAAACAAATTCCACTGGGACTTACTGTATTTCCAAACCATTTGTTTCGGTCGGATCAGGGCGCGAGTCCCACGAAAGCCAACTGAACCAATGCCCTACGCCTTTATTGGGAAAAATAAATGCATTTAAGGATGGGGACGTAGATATACAGTAGGATGAAATCGAAGCCTAGGGAAGGGGGACCCTTGCGGCGGGGCGGCGGCTCTTAGGATTTGCAAGCTGCCTGCTTCTTCTTAAAGCCGCGAATCCCTGCGCGCCTCCCGGAGGTGGCGATGCTAATGGAGTCCCATGGGCACGGCTCCTTCAGGCCTCTTTCTCCCACTTGCCCAAAGCGTTATAGAAGCGTGTTCGCGCCGCGTTGCAGTCGGATCTCCCCGCTCAGCTGCCTCTGCCCTCCACTAACAGCATTGGGCCTGCAGAGACACAGTCTCTGCGGGGGTGGTGTGCTTGTGGTGACCCGGAGGATGCCGGGGGGGAGGGGCGGGAATCACACCTGCCCCGTCCTTGGAAGCGGACCCGTGGCTTTTGGGCCCCGCAGGCGGATCCTTCGCTGGCTGGTCTGTTCTAGCCAGGGCGGAGAAGGAGCAGAAGGCGCCTGCCCCGCTCCAGGTGCCCCTAGCGTCCACCACCGTGGCAGCCATCCAGAGCGAGGCAGGTTTTATAGAGCCTTTTATTTTACACGGGACAATAAAACAGCTCCCCGAGGTGCCAATGCAAAGCGGAGGGCAACGCGCTTTGGGCTTGGGAAGCGATCGCAGCAAGAAGGGAAAGGGGGAGCATTCAAGAAGGCGGAGGCACTTCTTTGAGGGGTTCAGGACCCCAGAAACAGTCTCTCCCTCTCTCTGTGTGCACTTGACATGGTTAAGCGAGGCTGCTTTTTTATTAAGAGTGAGTTGGGAGAACAAGCAGGCTGGTCGGTTTCCTCGCGCATGGCGGCCCTCAGGACTGGAGGTCAACTTCTGGCTCTTTACACAAACCACTGCCAGGTCAATACCGGCGCCCAAGCAGCGTCAGCACTTGGAGAGGCGTCCCAGAGGTCCGATGACCAACCCAGGCATGCGGGGGTCGCCCAGGAGGAAATGGAAAGTTACAGGAGTTACAACAATAAGCCACAGGCCCTCCTCCCTCCAAGCACTGAGGGACTTCCCTCTCTCTTGGGGGGGGGGTGTGCACAAGAAGAGAAAAGTTAATCTCCTCGCTGCTCAAAGCGCATCCTACGCGTACAGCCCAACAAGCAACATCCACTCCGCTGTGTGGAGTTCAGCAACTCCCTCACTACTACCACCACTACGTTGTTGCAACCCATAAAAGGTGGGGGCTGTGCATGACCCCCCTACCTTCTCGCTTTGCCTTGTTATTTGATTCACAGTCATCCTTGTCTTCGGGCAAAATCCCTTCTTTAGCCCCATGACGGGATCCCACTCCCCTCCTTTTAAAAAAAATGCAAGGGGGACATACAACCACACAAAAGAATTTGCTCGGGAGCTTGGTCTGCAAAACTGCCTCTGGGCGATCTATTTATTCAAGTGACATTCCAGCTTTAAGCTTCAGAAGTGGATAAATTCAAGCTAGAAAACCCAGATTAGTTAAATAAATGGGCGAGGACCACCTACTTTCTCTGTCTCACCCCCACCCTTTCTCTTCAGACGTGGCAAATGCACTCTTTCGCGAACACTGGGACCCAGTTTGGGAGTACCATATCAGTGATCTACCTGCACGGATTTGAGAGAGAGAGAACGCGCGTGCGTGTGTGTGGACTCGTGTGAAGCTCTGACTGTAATAGGATGAGGCATCGCGCGCTGCGCAGATGCAACGTCTTTAATATATTACTGTCCAAACAGATGATGGGACTTTAATAATAAGGCAGCGGCCCTGAACTAAACGTTGGGAGAGCTGACAAAAACGCGGGCTGAAAAACAGAAAGCTTAATTTTCCCTGACAGATACAAATGACACCCCAAGGCTTTTTCGAAGAGCAGCAACTGGCTGCCGGAACCGCCGCTGATCTCTCCCGCTCCCCTCCACCCGCCGCTTGAACATGCTTTCCAAAGCTGGGAAGAAAGAAAAGCCCTTCTCTCCCTCCCTCCCTTCCTCCAGCAAAGCGAGCTGGGTTTCCGCTTGGCACCAGGACAGCCGGCTTGTCTGCCTGCCTAAGGCGCGCCTGGGTGACTGCAGGGCCCCCAGGCCGCCAGAGCGCAATGGCTGAGCCTCTCTCGGGGGGCCTCCGCCTCTTGTTAGGATGCTGAGGCTCTCTTGCGTCCTGATCCTAGACGTTTCCAAGAGGAAGAGAAAAGGAGAGGATTGCAAAGCGCGTGTGGGGAGAAGTATCAGATAATAAGAGGGGGCAGAGCATCTGCTTTGCATGCAGCCGCAGGTTCAAGTCCCGCCATCGCCAGGCAAGGGTTGTGAAAGGCCCCTGTCTGAGCCGCTGCCGGGCCAGTCACGGGGAACCTCTGGCCCTCCAGATGTTGATGGGGTCCAGACAGCCAGGTGGAGGGTGATAGCTGTACTCCTACGACATCTGGAGGTTCCACCGGTTTCCTCATCTTTGGTGTGTAGACAATAGTAGTCTCGTTATTCGTTTAAAAGGAAAGAGGTCCCACAGTTCCAGTTTCTACGAAAAGAAGCAGCCCTTGGGGCTGAAATACACGAGTGACAGCCTGGCACTTCAATTTCGGGACAATTACATTGAATCCCATTTTGGACACAGTAAGGCTGAAGGCACGTTCGCGTCGCGTTGGGAGGGAGAAGCAGGCCTTCATCTGCTGCTCTTGCTTTTCAACCCGTCTTAACATGCAAAGAGAGGTGAACCTCAGCAGGAGCGCACCAGTCCCTTGGAACCCATTCATTGGCTGGCCTGGGACTTTATTGCTGCAAAATCGAGATGTTTCGTTGCATTAGAACGTGCTGCATTCCGACTTCGGCTGCAGCCCGGTCCAGTGCTGTTGAAGACCCACTGCACGGAATAGGATTCGCTTTCCAGAGAGAAATAAAACGCGCATCTAATTTCCGCGTTAGGCTGCGCTGGGCACTTACACCAGAGCAGATCTATTGATCTTAGGCGGGCCCTGGAGTCCACGAGCTGCGGGTTGCTGTCTTCTTTAATAGCTCTGACTATCTTCAGAGTAGAAGAGAAGGGAAGTTTCGGAAGCGTCCGGAGGGGCAGGATAAAGAACTATAATATCGTTCCTTAGCTCGCCCCCTCTGGGAACATGCTTTTCAGATTAATTGATGGAGGAAAAGGGCAAGGGAGTTTGTTAACCAGGCTGCTCATATTACTCAGGGCATCTCTTCATCTGAACTCGGTGCGCTTTTTTTCTTCTTCTTTGGGGCGGAATTAAAAAATATGCCTCTGATCCAGTGTAATCAAAAGCGCAAGAACCACCAGCCTCTCATTCGTTAGGGAGCCTTCCCAAGCTGAAAAGAAGCTGCAATCGGAGCCACTCGGGATTGTGTTTCCAACATGTATTTCACCCCCCCCCGTCCTTGTTTCATTCGAGCAAGCCTCTTAATTGCTGGCAGTATTTTGCTTGGGGAGCGAGGGAGGGAGGGAGGGAGAGAAACACCCCCCCCCAAAACGGGACATTTCCTGAAAGGCTGAAGTATTCTAATAACGCACGGGGCTTTTTAATGTGTTCAGAGCAAACCCAGCCAGGAATGTTTCCTGTTTCAAACGACAAAAAATCAGACAAATAATTACCCTTTGTGGAGAACCAACAAACCCAAGATGCCTTTAAACACAGCTAAATTGACAACCCGGTGACTCTGCTGAGGAGAACGGTCAACGACCAATATTTAATAATGGTAATTATAAACGTTTCGAGAACTTCGTCCGCGTCCGATAAAACCCCAATTAAGAAAAACAGAACCCAGACAAGTGCAATCAACAAGTCAGCTAAGCGGACCTAACCACGACATCGGCTAAAATCCTTTCTGGTTCTGAGTTTAGCTGCGGATAGGTATGTATGTTTACTCGAGAAAGTTTGATAGGAGTTTATTTTTTAAATAAAATATCAAATCATCATTACAAAACAGTTTTCACTGACTCTCCCCAAGTCGAAACTCTATGGAAAGTGAGCCTCGTAGAAGGCGATCCTGCACACACACATTGGACCTGATGGAAACCCCACTGGATTCCCCCTCCCCCTTGAGATCAAGTACATGCAGGATCGCAGCACCTAAACAACATCCCCACCTTGAACATGTTTCTTTGGAAGTCAGAAAGCCACGGGACTTTATACTTCCAAGTTCTTATTAGCGTGTGCCAGCTCCATCCATTATCTTTCCTGCAGTCATGGGGTCCAGAGAGCAAACAACGTTGCAGAGAAATAGCCCAGATAAGGCTGGTGATGCCTTTGCAGTTGTATTTGGAAAAAACAAAACAAAACCCGCTTTATCTTAACACTAGTAGCAACTTGATTGGGGGGGGGGGATGAGTCAAATATTCCCTTAAAGTCTTTTTTTGGGGGGAGGGGGTGTAGCCAAGTTAATCAGCAGCACACGCAGAGTTAGAGATAGCGAGGCAAGAGTAAATAAAAGAAACGCGCCTCAATTAGTGCCTTTAGAATTCCGCCCAACTAAAAAAGGGCTCAATGGACTTTACTAGAGTATTAAAAGCGACGCGGAGCCAAATGCCAGGAAGACCCCCCCTCCCCTCCCCCGCTCCCCTGCTATTCCGAATTTCTCTCGCGAATAGACACTGTCTTACCTAAATCCACATAGGGAGGGATACTCTTGGGCAGACCCAGTTCCATAATACAATCTGTGTAGACAACAAAAACACTGTAAATGAATCGCATGGGGATGCTTGTATGTGTGTATCTATGCATGCATGCTGGAAGAGTGAAATAGATGGATTTATACCAAAACCGCGATTATTATTTTCAATGGAAAAATCCTCATCCAGTATTTCAGCTGAATGCCTTCTCTTAAGGGCCTATATACCCAAGCCACCCCTTGCAAATAGGGGACATTTAGGTCCCGCTGATTTCATTGTTTAGGCACGTGCTTGGCTCACTTTAATGGAAATCAATTGAGGAATTAGGTTTGGCGGATCACGCCTGGGTTTTATTGGGAAGGAAGCTCTACTGTCCCAAGGTATGTTAATATAGCTCCCCTCCAAAAAGAAAATCAAATGGCAGTGGCAAGTGTTTGACAGTCACTCTTGGAAAGCTGTATTTTAGCAAAAAAAGTTGCTTTCCCGCACACTGGAAAGGGAGATTTATTTTATAAAGCGAGCGGCTGCAGTTGTATGCTCCACTTATTCTGTGTCCCACTGAACACGGTGGGATTTACTTCCGAGTAAACATACAGAGTCGGGTTGCATTGGCGCAATCTAGAGCCAAGAGTGGATTTCCTACTGACTTGGACAGGATGCCATCCCCACATTCAAAACTACAGAAGCTCAATGTCCCGTTTTTCCGATTCTCCCCAGGGCTCCTCGTAACTGAGCGAGGTTTTCAGAATGGGGTGGGGTGGTGGGGGGCAACGGGAGTAAGAAAACATAAGATTAGGAAACTATGAGAATTTGCAGCTGGGCACTTTCTTATCTTAGCAAGCAATTATTATTTTTTAAAAAAAAGCCAAATAAAGAAACATTTAACCCGCCCACAAAGTACTGTATTATCCAGACTGGAACTATTAAACAGAAGTAGCGTGCCACTCGATCTTAATATGTTTACTCATAAGAAAGTTCCATGGGATATATCTCCCAGGGTATGTTTAGGACTATACCAACCAACACCTACGGTATCTATTCCCCGCTCCCCTCACTGTAATAGTAACAAGAATTGCCAGGGTGGATAACACGCAAAGAAACCAAAGATATTAGTCTATTCTCAAATTAGACAGGAACAGATTTAGAATCTTGACACAGATGTGTGTACACACATATACAGAAGTGTACATCAGGTAGCTTCTCTCTCTTTTGGTGCTACTGCCTTATTCACAACAAAGGCGACAATTGCTGACAAACGCTTGGGTGATTGTTTTATTTATTTTTATTTTACTCTAATCCACAATGTATTTTAAACCCCAGTGTTGTTTGAATTTAAAATGATTATGGGACTGGCACCCAGATTTTGATTTATTTTTAAAAAAGTAATCAGCCTTGACAGAAATAGAACTTACTTCCAAGTAAAACTGAAGTCCTGAACAAACATACTTGGATGTCAGTTCTGTTTAAATAATGTAGCCTCTTCTATGTTTTAAGACCAGGGTTTACTATGGAAACTTACATAAACTCAAGTAGTCTGCCTTAAGCTGTGCAAGGAGTGCAAAGAAAGCCAATGAACTAATTTCTAGTAAGAGGAAGTAAGGATTATATTCAGCGTTTAACTAGGGCAGCAATTACTGTACATGGACGGGAAATGAACGCACATGCTTCATTATCAATAACACAAATCTCATTTAGGATTCAAGTCAGGACAGTTTTGATCGTCTATACATTTTTTTTATTTAAATGGATATTTCCAGTTTAATAAAACAGCTTCCATTTAGTTTTTGAATGTGGACAGTTTGATTTCCTATTTATTTTATTAAACCGTTTGTTTGCAGTTTAATAACTAGAACCAACAGTTATTTCGGTCTATGAAAAAAGAAAGAAAGAGAGAGAGACATTGTCTTTGTAAGGCATCGGGTTTCCTACTTGATTTCTCTTTGGGGTAATGCATTCTCAGTTTTATTTGTTCTTCCTAAAGTCCTCCTAGACTTTTGGCAAATTATTCGAGTTCTGGTGAATAAATCAGTGCTCTGAAAAAATCATTTGGACCTTAAGCTCTTGTCACATGACCTCTAGAAAAATACACCTGTGAAATATTAGGTTAGCCTTTTCAACTGCATATATATATTATAATAATACTTCAGGATCAAGTAGCTGCAGCTATAAAAAGAAAATCGAATTCCATAAAAATATAACATTTATTAGCGACGTTCCGACGTGTTCCTTGTCATGCTGATCCACAACGCGCAGGAGACGAAATTGTCCCCTGCAGCCTTGACACTAGACAGCCCCGAGAACTGTCTCCCCTTGGCAAGAAGTTCTGGTTTGATTTCCATCTTCGCAGTATGCAAAATGAGGTAACCCCCTTGGAATTATATTTTCGGGTATATTTGTCAGATTTGACGAAGCGCAGGAGCCCTCGAGAATTTATACAAGGTATAAAGAAGTCAAGGACTTGCAACTTCAAGGCTAAGCCCAGGCTGCAATTAGGAAAGCCGCGGGGACGGCGGCGACTTCGACGGGGGAAAAGGCCGAGGCAGCCAAGGAGAGAGAGGGCGGGGCCCGGCCGGGGTTGCCAGGCGATCGACAGGATCTCTCCCGGCTGACAAAACCCGACGGGCGATCGGCTAAGGCGACTCCGCCGGACGGATCGTTCTGCGGGCCAGCAGATAACCTCGATTTTTTCACTCGCAAGAGAAATCCCCTTGGATGTGGGGTTAGGGACTCCATATTCCTCCCCCGCCCCCTTTCCAGACTCCAGCACTGCCCTCTAGAGAGTGGTGGTGGTGGAGAACCAAGGGGGTATATAAGCAACGTGGGGTTTGGGGCGGGGGCAAAGGGGAAGCCTTCCCCCAGTCTCCCAAAACGATTGAGGGAGGGCTTCGAGCTCCCCTTGGGCTACAACAGACTCCGAAACCAGGAGCTCTGTGGAATCCGCAAACCTGCGACACCGGCCCGCCCCCGCGACCCGAGCAGCGAGGCGCTTACCCTTGCTCGCGCCCCGGTCTTCTGGAGCGCCTCGTATGTTATCCCAGTAGAGAACAGGCTGCTAAAATTAGGATAGCAGCGGCGGCGGGGGCGACCTTCTCCTCCTCCTCCTCAGCGTGCTCTAAGCGTCCTGCCAGGGTCCATGTCGACTCCGCTCTCCGAGCCTTTCGAGGGAAGCCGTCGGAGGGAGGCCCTTCCTTCCTTCCCTTCGGGGAGCTCCGGCCCTAAGGCTCGTCCTGGACCCAGCGGCAGCCCTCCGCCTCCCGCCCCTCGCCTGCTCTGGTCCCCGGGCCCAGCAGGGAGCTGTGAGCAGCCGGCGCCGGGGGGTTGGCAGGTTTTCTCCGGGCGATCACGCCGGCTCCTTCTGACGTCAGTCACCCGGGGTCCCACCACCAGCACACACAGTCGAGGGAGCGAGCGGGGGTGGGGAGAGAGAGAGACCCCTCCAGACGAGAGCTGAGCCTTCCGCAGTGTATGTGTATACCTTGCCCCGCACCCTCGGTTTCTCTCTTCGACCCCAGCTCCCGCTTCCTGCAGTGCCGGCGGCCTCGAAGAACGTGATCCTTCCAATCCACCCCCTCTTCCCGAAGGGGATCACCCTTTCCGGTGCGTGTCTGCCCTAGCAGAGGGCTGGTGCCAATTGCCGAGGCAGGAGGCGGCAACGGAGAAAGCTCCCCCTGCCTTTATATACATATATATAGGGAGAGAGCGAGAGTTAGGAGATCCTGGAAAGAGGAGGGCAGGTTTGTTGGCCCACCTTTGGCTGGGGACCCTGCCTCGCCACGCTTTGGCAGAGAAGACCTCCTTCTTCCCCCTTCTTGCAAAGGCGACCTCCTTTATCGCTTGTTATTCGGCCCCCCTCCTCCAGCAAGTCTCCTTGACCCCCCCCTCGCCTATTCCCCTTTCCCCAATCAGGAACAAAACGCGGAGGCCCCAAGCAGCCCTGATGAGGCGCAGGGCCTACAAATTGGCTGCCTTCGTTTCCTTCTCTCAAATTGCCCCCTTCCACCCTTTGCAGCCCCCACCCCCAGCCGCCTGCTCGTTCCTGCTTCGCCACTGCGAGTGACAGACAACATTAACATTTTCTTTTCCCTTTTCCCTTCCTTGCCTTCTAGGGGATGATTATTATGGAGACCCTCACCCTGGCAGTGGATAACAAGGTCTTTGCCTGGGGATTTACAGGAGCGGGATTCCCTTCTCTTGCTAGGCCTAATCCTCCAGTTTCTCAAGTTAGCAAGGCCTTTTATTAAATCGCTGAATAACAGGATACATCAACACACAGCCGAAGAAAGGACTAATAGGCCGGTGGGGGTTGGCGTGGTGGATTGGTGGGGGTGCGTAAGAAGTGTTGCTAGTTTGCTGTTTCCTTATTGAAGCAAGAGTGAGCAAGCTCTCCTTCATCCCATTGTGGCCAAGGGAGCAATCCTAAACTCTTTACTAGGGAGGATGACCCATTGCACACATTAGATCTTCCTTCTGCATAGGCTTGGCCCCTGAACATTAGGTCCAGTCGTGACCGACTCTGGGGTTGCGCGCTCATCTCGCATTATTGGCCGAGGGAGCCAGCGTATAGCTTCCAGGTCATGTGGCCAGCATGACAAAGCCGCTTCTGGCAAACCAGAGCAGCACATGGAAACGCCGTTTACCTTCCCGCTGTAGCGGTTCCTATTTATCTACTTGCATTTTGACGTGCTTTCGAACTGCTAGGTTGGCAGGAGCTGGGACCAAGCAACGGGAGCTCACCCCGTCACAGGGATTCGAACCGCCGACCTTCTGATCAGCAAGCCCTAGGCTCAGTGGTTTAACCACAGCGCCACCTGGGTCCCTATAATGTGTCCCTTGCACACATTAGATCTTCCTTCTGCATAGGCTTGGCCCAACCTCCCCTATTTCCTGGGTTGGAAAGGACAGTGGTAAAGAAAACTATACCTTGTTTCCCTTTTACTTTATGGAGGCAGCTTAAGGATGATGGTAAAGTTGACAGGGGGTGGGGACTTAGCCTGCCTTGACAAAATGGCTTTAAGCCTAAGAGTCTTCCACCCCCCTCTTTTGGAGCTGATGATACAAAGAATCACCAGATTCTAGGTTTTGTACATAAATCATGTATCCTGGTCTCGTGAGATTTAAGGCAAGGCAATTATGGTCATGTCAAGACTGACCCTCCTGACTTGGGGTTTGGAAAACAGGGTGGTGGTGGGGGCAGTGGTTTAGAAAAGTTGTTGCAGTTGAGAACCTGGATTCATCACAAATCTGATTCTAAGAACATGTGTGCACAATGCAGTTTTTGTGCCAAACCATTTTAAGTGCAGATGATGATGGTTTTCCTGCCTTTCACCTTAGGCCCCAGGGCAGGTTAAAATCAAAACACATAGTTCATAATACACACAGTTCTTAATATACACTACAGCAGGCACCCCCCAAACTGCAGCCCTCCAGATGTTTTGGCCTACAACTCCCATGATCCCTAGCTAACTGGACCAGTGGTCAGGGATGATGGGGATTGTAGTTCAAAACATCTGGAGGGCCGGAGTTTGGGGATGCCTGCACTACAGTCTTCAAGATATTTGCTAGGAAGTAGTGCCATTGAACTCTATGAGATGAATTTAGGATAAGGTTACCTACCAGATTTGTTTCAATGAATTCGGGGACACTTTTCAACTTCAATGGATTTTGTATGAGGACTGATTTGTAAATCCAGGAACTGTCCCTGGGAAACAGGGACGCCTGGTAACCTTAATTTAGGACTTGGCGTAAACGTGTTTAGGATTATGGGTGGACTAGTTTCCTTCACATGCTACTTAATTAAAAATGGATTTAAAACAATTACATCCTTATCCCCAAATTTGTTGTGTCAACCATGATGCCTGCATTCCTCCAGAAAGCCATGGCAGCAGAAATGTTTAGAAAATGAGGTAACCAGCAAGCAACATACTCCAATCTAATTAATGCATGAAGGGGTTAATGCCATAGAGTATGCAGTCCCAGCAGACTGCATGTCACTTCCCCTCACCTTGGGAAGAAATAGGTAATCATTCCTTTTGTCCCTAGTCTACCTGAGAGAAACTCACTGTGTGAGGAGGTTTGAATAGGTTGCTGCAGCTCAACTGCTTGGCTCTCACCAGCCACTCTTGAGTTCCTATACCAATAATCTAGGAATTTTTACCACTTTGTAACTACGTAAGCTAAGTTTTTACTGCCTGTGCAAGTTTTCTGACTGATGTATGGAAAAGTACACGAACCACATATTTGAAGAGTTTGTAAATAAACAAATTTTTAACTTACTAAACGTGTGGTCTTTTCCTATGCTGATGGAAGAGGGAACTTTTGGAACTTACTTGAAAGGGCGTAGTTTAAAGGTCTAACAGCCTATATTTCCACACTTTACTTGCTGCATATTTTGTGACTTTAAATCTCTGCTGAGGTTCTCTCATGAAGGAGTACTTTCCCCAAACATGGATCTTGGCATCCAGGAATTCTCTCACTCCCCCCCCCCCAACAGCATAGAATTCCTAACGGTCTAAGTGGACTAATTGCAAACTCAAATACCTGTATTTAAGAACCCTGAATCCATTATGTGGAGACAGGCTCTTGTGACATCAACTGCATTTATTTCCACGCAAGCTTCAGGAGAATAGAGCATTAGTGCTTTTACTTCTATTCTTCTTTGCCCTCTGTTCAACAAAATATGGATTTAAAGTCAGACTTGTTGAAATTAGTGGGGCTGCCATGCTAGGTGCAATGTATCCACTCTTCACTGAAATTGGAAAAAACTGAACTGTACCAATTACTGGAGTGTGGGCCCATTTAAACAAGTAGGAGTTAGTGCACATCATAGGCACACTCCAACACAGAGTTAGGTGCACAGAAACCCATTGAAATCAATTAGTTAAGCAGGCCTAAGCTCATGCTGAATCTTTAGGATGAAGGCCTAGATTAATTTACTTCTAAAAACGGAAGGCTGCAATCTTCTGTGAGTAAACATCATTGATGTCAATGGGATTTGCTTTTGAGTTGATGTGTCTAGGATTGTAAGTAAGACTGCAATAATATTTACTTGGGAGTAAGTCCCATTGAAGACATGCACAAATTACTTCCAAGTAAATATGATTGGATTAAGTCTGTATGTGTAACTGGGCTTTGATTTCTTACTTATTTTAATATAGTAAGATAGGACTTTTATTTGAAATAAGTAATACATTAACTCAATAGTAATTCTGAGAAAGAGGTGGTAGAGAAATACGCTGATACAAGAGAGAGAGACCCCAACTGTACTACACATTGAAAGCAGCACCATAACACTAAATAGCCATGGCTTTCCCCAAAGACTCCAGGGAATTGTAGTTTGTTGAGAGTGTTGAGCTTTGTTAAGAGACCTCTATTTTACCCCCCCCCCCCGCCCCAAAGCTACAGTTCCCAGAGTGGTTTTAACAATCCCTATTCCCAGAGAACTCTGGTCTCTGAAATAATCTAAATGTCTATCTTAATGATTGCATCTGTCCGTCAGGTCTAGACATTAGGGCTTGCAAGAGAGCTGCTTCCAAATAAGAGAACTGCACCTTTAGAGTGGCAGAGATTTGTAAGGAAGATTTTGAAGAGATTTATAATGCACGGTCTGGGGCATATTTAGTTGAAATCTAAGGGTACACATTTGCGGAACGTAGTAGGGCACAATCTGTACATGTGAGAAGTCACAGAATCAATCCCTGTTGTCTCCTGATAGGGCTGAGGAGGACTCCCATCTGAAATAATGGAGAGCCACTGCCAATCAGTGTGGACAATACTGAGCTAGATGGACCAGTGGTGTGACTTGATATAAGGCAACTTCCTATGTCCATCAGTTTCATGCTGTCTTGTAATTCTGCATTTTGATTGTGGAATACAGCTCCGGTGAAACACAATCTCAAAACTGGGTCTGGATCTGACAGTTACCGTATGCAAGATACATTGTGGAATTCAGAGGATAAATAAACCAAGGCCTAGCTAAGCTGAGAGTCCTGTTATCATGCAATCACTGGGCAGTGCTTTCCTATGGAGAATGTGAGCAGGACTTCTGGAAAATTCCTTACAGTGCAGCCGCAGCAAGGGGAAAATGGGCCAGGTTCCAATTCTGGACAGCTTTAAAACACCGTTGTATAACTAAGGAGAGCAGAATGAGTACATTCTCCATTTCAGGTGTATAGAATTGATGGGTTAGGAAAAAGATGGCTGCTCCTTGGAGCCTGTCTATCCAGAAGAAGAGTATGATCCAGAAATAATAGGGTTAACAAGTTGTGCCCTTTATTTACTAATTTAATATTGATCACAGTCTCCAAGATTGTAGAAGCAGTATACAGTACTCACTTATTTGCCACTGCTTCTTCCTTCCAGCCAGGATGTTGCTAGATACTGAAAGGATTTGGTTCATATTCACAAATTTGCATATACGGAGTTCGTTTGTGCTGTTTCTTATATGCTGTAACGGCCTCTAGGAAATTAAGAAGGGTGGCTAGGGTTTCATCAGCCACCTAGAACCAACTTTTAAAACAAAGTTCCTTTTATTGTTTTTGTTTTTTTAAGGAAGGGCAGGAGATCCGAAACCAGAAAGGACACAGGACTTGGATACCCACAACCACCTTCTAACAATGTCCCTGCTTCCTTCCTTCTCAAACACCCAGTGCTGCCCTGGGCACTTAATATCCCAAGGAAGGAGTAAGTTTTTTCCGTTTGCATGTAAAAAAGGGCATCTTTTGGAGTCTCTCAAGCACATCATGGATGTCCATGAGAAAACCTGACCTGAGCTTCCCTCTTGTTCTGCATATAAAGCAAAATGAGAGTATTCAATATGGAAAGGATCATAAAGATAAATAGCATTAAATGAGGAACAGTCCAACTGCACACTCGCCGTTTGTTCAATAGCCAATTCTTAGATGGTATGATAATATTAATGTTAGTATTTTATGGGTTGCTTGAGCTTTTCAAAGGGACTAGAAGGGTGGGGTTAATATGGGATGGCAAACACGCACTCTGTGTGAGACATTTTGGCACAAGAGCCTACCCAATACAACAAGGTGATATGAAGGCCATAAAAACTCATTGGGGAGCTCATAAATTAATGCATTTTACTGGTTTAATGCAGGCAACTAACAATGTGTTTCCTGTTTGGCTGGGAGTCCCCATTGCACTATGGCAGCTGTTTTAAAGGGGATGTGAAATTAAAGAGAGCAAAAGGCGATTGTCTCTAAATCAGAGCTTAATAGAGTGTTATTAGGAAGTCTTCTTTTATTCCCCCGCTTTCTTTAAACTCCCCTTAAACGGATCATACACAGACATCCTCCAAATGGAAAAGGAGAAGCGGGCACTTCCTGGTGTGGGTTGGATTCCCAGGAATGTGGTGAGAATGAAAGGCCACCAGGAGAGAAACACCCCAGAAAGATAGGCAGAAAACAATAATTACAGCCTATGTACCCACCTCTTCCCCTTCACTCTTTATTTAGATTGAGATGATTGTTGAGACATCCAAGTGAGGACTGTGGTCTAGCTCAGTTCCCCTTCACCCCTGCTAAGATGCCAGTTGTAAGGAAGTTCCACTGTTGCAAAATTCCAGGTTTATTCAGAGCCAACTCAACACCTGTATTTCAGAGGTTTTCTAGGTGATGCGGGGTATATGGGGTGTTAGGGGAGGGGTGATTTAGGGACTTCCCCTGAATGCCAATACAGGCTCTGGCGGATTGAGAAGGTGGTTTCTGCACATGCTGTAGAGGGAATTGAGGGGCAGATGGGGCTTGTCAACCTGGGAAGGTAGCATATCTAGGAGAAGGGAAACTCTGATCCTAACCCTCCTCTGCCTTGTGGGACATCTTCAGGAGAAGAAAGGGCTAAGGAGTAAACCCTACGCCAGTGGTTTTCAACCAGTGTGCCATGACACCCTGGGGTGCCTTGAATGAGGTGCTGTGGGCAACATTGGCCTTCTTTCCTTCCCTCCCTCCTCTGATGCCCTCTTGCGCCTCTGATTCCCAAAGGCTTGCACAGCTGTTTATTGCAGCCCTGGCTATAAGTTCCACAGGTACCTCTCTTGAGGGGGGGCAGTTCAAAGACGAGGGATGGCAGCATTATCTGCTCAGAGGACTCCCAAGGTGAGGGGAGAGGAGAGGAGGCTGAGGGAATACTTCACAAGGGAAGGTGTTTGAAAAAAGGTGAGAGGCTGCCAGCTTTGCAGGCAAGGGGTGACATAACTGCGCTCTTGAGTCCCACAGGGGTGCCCTAGAGATAATGGGGACACAAAAGGTTGGAAATCTTTTGCCCTACACAAATCCTGAATGGACTCCCAAAGGCGGTTGGATGGCACCTTGTATGCCTCCTTCCGGCAACTTCTCCAACCAAGCTGGTGCCAAACGTATTGCTCTTTTTTTCCTTTGGACCACATCAGCGAGGCTGAGAGGGGGGTCGTGTCATCTGGGCAGCCCAGGACCTCCATACGCACTGCCCAGGCTTGCGGTTTGACTTCGCCCCTGGAGGCATACTCCATTGTCTCTCGAGGCAGGTGGATGCCAACCAGTAGGTGATGCAGGCAGGCCTGTACTGCCCTGCTACCTGTGGGGAGACATTTGTGTGAAATTTAGCAAAGTCTACCATTCCAGAAAGAAGATCGCTCCTCGCCTCCCCATATACCTTGAAATAAAATATGTTTCGGATGGAGGCATTACTAAATCAAGCTCACATACCTTAGTATGCACTTTGCCCATCCCATGGGGATCTATGCAGGTTTCTTAGCCTTCTGTTATTGCATTGTTGTCAGTGCCAGACCCCAACCATTAATTTTCAGTTGGATTGGTGTGTGGTTGGAGACATGACAATTAGACCAGGCAAACTGTCATGTCTCCAAAGACCCTCTTGGACACTGCATGCTCTGTGGATAGGTTTCCAGTGTTTTCCAGAGGATGGCATGCACATTTTAGACAGGTACTGTCTTGCCGTCATGGTATTGCTGTTGAACCCTCTTTTGTAGGCAGCAGCTCTAATGGCTGTTTACCAGATAATTCTGTAATGTATACATTAACTGATTAATCCCAGCAAAGGGCCAACCACCCACACTCTCCGTACTAAAGCAAAAGAAGATGTATCTCATAACCTGCCTGCTTAACATGTGCTTGGTTTGATGATACAATTAAGGTTAGTGTGAAAATAAAGACAATATGCCACACCAGGGTATTTCACTTCAAGTTAATAACCCCTTTTTTTCTTGCTCTCCTCCTCTCCTTGTCTATAATGAGGGACATAATCCTCCCTGAGGACCTTTAATGGCTCCGGTGGAAAATTTGCCTTTTCTTGTCTCAGTCGTGCTGCATGGGAAGTTCCTTAAATTTGCTCTAGGGAAGACGAGCCTAATGATTGGTTGTTAAGGTGCATTTCCAAAAGGGGAATGTGTGGTGTGCTTGGTGCTACAGCTAAGGCAAGATTGCAACCGCATATCCATTTAAACAGCAGAATTCCTGCCTTACATTCTAAGGATTCCATCCTGAGATCTGCTTATTTTAAAGTTGTTAAGTTTTGTGCTCGGTATATGCGCTTGATATATACATGGGGTGGGGAAAACAACTCGGGAGACCTGTTGACCCTTAATACGAATGTAACACAACATACTGCACTTAAAAATTGTTATTATATACAGCCTTGGACTGTAGGGGACCTACATTTGGGGGCCCCTGAAGCTTGAACTGTTATGGGGCCCCCTTTGCAAGCAGCAGTGAGGTCCGGGAAACCACTGTTATCTTCTTCAACGGAGCTGTTCCATAACAGATTGCCACACTTAAAGAAACAACAACAACTACTACATCTCAGATTTTGATTAAAATTGTTGTACTGAAATATCTCACATGCCAAAGTCACTGGTGTGAATAAAAAATTCATATGCCTTATAGTTTTCAAGTTATGGGGCAGTGATAGGTAGGTAGGTACATACATGATGCATCACAGAATGGTGAAATAGGGTCTAATTTTTTAAAGCATTGTGGACTAAAGTCGCTTCTGAGGCCCCTCCAGGATTAGGACCCCTGAAGCTTAAGCTTCATTAGCTTCATAGTTGATCCACATAGTGGACTTGTAATTTCTTTAAAATTTACTTATTTATATCACCAGCAGCCTAGCACATAGATACCAAAATCTAGGGAAAGTTAGTCATATTCAAACCCCATTAAAATCAATTATTATCTTAACCTATCCAACAAGGTGTTCCATTGGTTTCAATGAGAGTGAAGCATGAATAAGTTTCTCTGGATTTTGGCCAGAGCACACACAGCTCTGGGTACAAGCATACTATAATCAAATCTGCAAGCACATTCGTATATATCCATGTTTGCTCTAGTTAAAGTTTAGGTCATGTGGCCTTTGCAACTACAATCTGGGTTAGTCATCATAGCCTTCACCCAACAACCTTGGAATTTATAGCTGAGAGAACTCAAGTAATTGTAGAAGTTATAGGTTCACTTTAGAAATTAAACCTTGCTTTGCGTAAACTAAGGCTTACTTGGGCTGCATACCTTTTGCCTAGGGATCTTTTTCCCCTTAATCCCAGATATCTGGGGGCTGGATGCGGTTAGGGGAAATAAAAGTACTGCGGCAATATTAGCAATTCCTTTTTTTAATCATTACTTTGCATATTTCAAGGCTGGGCCAAATATACATATTTTTCCATGTATAAGACTAGGCTTTCCCCCTAAAAAATAATGTCAAGAATTAGGGGGCGTCTTATACACGGACACATCTCCCTCCATTTTCTTAAATCTGAGTCCCCCAAAATCTGAGTCTTATAGACGGGAAAATACGGTAATCTTTACGGGAGCATCAAGATATGACATGTACACTGCCGTGATATTTTTTTTAATGAGTCGGTGGTTTATAAATTGAATGAATGAATGAATGAAATGTTTCCTCCCCTCTCTCAGACTCATTACCATACCAAGAGATAAAGAAGGCATCCAAGAAGGCACAGGGGAATCCTCCCATGCAGTCAGAGCAGTGGTGGCTAGTGCCCACTGGGATTGGTAGAGAGGGAGGCAGGAAGGCCAATTGGACATGACAACAGAGCTAGACACAGGCAGCCCCAACTAATTCCAGTTTTGTCTCCATTCGACCCACTGAGGGTTCTACATGGGCAAAACTGGAAATAAAGAGGAAGCTGGCAGTAAATGCTACCCCCTGGTTGAATTTAAGAGCACTGA